>NC_057738.1:17685600-17713904 GCF_004010195.1 Chiloscyllium plagiosum
CTAACCATGCCCTGAGTTCATCTGCCTTCCCTGTTAGGCCTCTTGCATTGAAGTAAATGCAGTTTAATTTATTAGTCCTACCTTGTCCCTGCCTGCCCTGTTTGACTCTCTTCTGTTCTCAACTGTACCAGTCTCAGATTGATCTCTTTCCTCACTATCTCCCTGGATCCCACCCCACCACCTTACTAGTTTAAATCCTCCCGAGCAGCTCTAGCAAATTTCCCTGCCAGTTTATTAGTCCCCTTCCAATTTTGGTGCAATCCGTCCTTCTTGTACAGGTCACTTCTACCCCAAAAGAGATTCCAATGATTCAAAAATGTGAATCCTTCTCCCATACACCAGCCCCTCAGCCATGCATTCATCTGCTCTCTCTTCCTATTCTTGCCCTCACTAGCCCGTAGCACTGGGAGTAATCCAGATATTACTAGCAAGTCTGGATGAATCTTCGACAGAGTTGATGTGAAATGTGGCGGGGACAACATTGATGCTATAGTTTGGGAGCGGTGAGGGGTTGGTAGTGGGTGTAGGGTGCTGATGGAGAAAAATGTTGACAGTTCAGATTAAGTAATCGGAATGTTTCCAAACTATAACATAAATGCTGTTCCCTCCACATTTCACTTCAAATCTGATGAAGAGTCATCTAGATTTGAAATATTGGCTTGCTCTCTCTCCATGGATACTGTCTGGCCCACTGTGATTTCCAGCATTTATTGTATCACAGCATGTCTGAGTATGTTGATTAAAAATAGTCTATTTAATGGGCACAGGTGGAAACAGGAGGAAGGCTCCTGCCATTTTGGATCAGCAAGTCCTTCCTGTAAGACCTACCATTCAAGGAGGTGCCTGGTACTTTGGGGTCTGAGGTGTGCAGTGTTGTGTCAGGATTGAGAAAATATCTGGGGACTATCTTGGCGATCAATGGGTTTTGGGGTCCACTTAAGGAGGAACATCCTCTATTTACCCCCAGGCCACGCAAGGGAAGCTGCCAGGCTGGCATCTTGGCATCGGCTTCCACACCACTGTTTAAATGCCGTAGCTGCGAGATGCAGCCCTTAGGTTTGTAATTAATTATCCATTTTAGGGCCTCTTTGATGCATGGAGCCTACTGACACCCCTCTCCCATGTATGCAGCTGATAAAACCACAGTGAGGACAGGGGTGGGCAGGTATGTCGTGGGTAGACCTCTCACTGGAATTGATGCCTTTCTGTTTTCAAATCTGCTGGAAAGAGAAGATAAAATCCAGATTAATGTTTCTGACCCATGACTTTTCCATTTATTTCTGATGGAATATTACTGTCTGAACTCCATCAACACTGCCAGAATGCTTGAGGATTTCCAACTATTTCTATGTTTATTGCTTTGCATTACAGATTGCACTTTATACTAATCACTGTCTACTTTGTAACAGTTCAGAAAATGTTCACATTATTAAATTGGTGACTAAACTGACAGATTGACAGAATAATTACTCGAAACAGAATACCATGGTTTATTTCTAGTTATACATTTCCTTTTTGCTACATTCCAGAGTTATGTTGAAGACAGGCATTCAATTCAAGACTAGAACAGACAATGATTTTGCAATCACTTCCTTACCATTTCACAGTTTGATTCTGGTCTTCCAGATAGACCACAGGGAGCTCTCCCATTATATATTTGAGTGCCCCGAAATATGATTGAAGAACAGGAAATTAAGCAAGAAGGAAAATTTGCATGTGTGGTGCCATTTACAAACTCAACATGCCCCAAATGCTTTACAAAGCAAACCTTATCGTGTAAGAAGCACAATACCAATTTTTCACACCTCAGGTTCCCAAGACAGCAATGTCATAATGAGCAGATCAACCCTTTCAGTGACGTTGGTTGAGGATAAGTATTGGGCAGGACACCTGACACCTTGCTATTCTTTGAATAGTGCAATGGGATTGTTTACTTTTATTTGAGGGGCGAGACATGGCCTCAGGTTGACATCTCACTCCTGAACAACTTTCTGACTCAAAAGGAGTGAATACTAGCTGCTCACCCGCGAGGAGGTCATCAAAGAAAATAAATGGGTGTATCTTTCATGGCAGAAGCTTTCCATACAGTGGAACCTCACTGCCATTAGAGTATAAGAAAAAAAGACAAGGTGTCTTTCTCTGAAAGTCTCAGGCGAAGCTCAACTATGATCACTGCTGGGGCTTGTTGTATGTTTGCAGAACCAGCCACTGGCATCCTGTAGCAGGTGTAAAACACTTCCATCAGTCCTCTTTTCTGTACTGTGAGTAAAGGCTTGGTTACCTAACAGTGGTAGATCATGAACCACTTGTGAGTCTTAACACAAAGAGGCACTTGTCTCAACTTTAGCAATGGGACAATGTGTGCTGGATCTCGTAATCAATTCCTGGGCTGCACAGATCCATAAACTCTACACAAGGGTATCTACTGCAAAAATCAAATTTATGAGCCCATTGCTCAAGAGGAGAGCAGTGCAAAACATGACAACTCAAAAAGGAATGACATAATTAATGCCACTGTAGACTTTAACCCACTCCAACCATCAATGAACCTCGGCAAGTTATTGGTGAAGGAGCAGGCCTACATTTATAAAGCACCTTTCAGTTCCTCAGAACTTCACAGACATTGAAGTGCTCTGAAAATGTAGTCACTGTTCAAGTCCGAAGTTCAAGAATCAAGAGATTTGAGCCCAAAATCCAAGGTGGTGTTGGCAGCACAGCACAGAGGGAGTGCTGAACTGTCAGAGATGATGTACTCAGCTGAGATGTTAAACTGCAGCCCTCTGAGGTGGATTCCATAGCACCATTTCAAAAAAGAGCAGAGGTGTTTTGCCCAGTGTCTTGGCCAATGTTTATACCTGTAATAACATCATTCCAGGAAAAGGGTTATGGCATTCACACTCTATATCGAATTGGGGCATTAATAATGAGATGAAAGCACTCAGGTGTTTAGTTATCATTTCCTAACCACTTTGTTGTTTGGTTCTGCAACGGGAAGACCTGTCACTGTGTACATGAGTGTTCTAAGTTAATGTGGACAAAATAAAATTATACAGAAAATAAAAGAAAGAACCAATAGCCTTCCAAATTCAAAAATCATCACTTAGCAACAGTTAACTATATGCTGGGGCATGTTTACTTTGGTAAAATCCTTTTATAATCCTTTAGTTTGAAATGACATGGTGATATTTTAGAATTGAATGCATTCAATTCAACTGAAATGTTTTCATCAGATGTTTAACAAAACTTTGAACTATTTACAGGACCTTTAAAACAAGTTTACTCTTCCACGAAATGCTCTGTTTATTAGTAACATACTATCATAACTCCAACTCATTTCTTCCAATTTTTGGTACAATTTCCCAACATTTCCCTTGTGCTTCTTTTCTTTCAGTTGTGTCTGTTTTCAATCATTTTAAATATTTTTTAATCATACCCAGGAACAAGCTATTAATATCTTTTTGTGTATCTGACAACCTCAGGATTTAATGGCATCAACTTTGAGGCCTGCACACCATCTGTAATTACTTAAGCTTTGGCTGCACCTTCTTCAAAAACAACCATTGCCATGGTAATAGTCATGAGCACAAGAATGACACAGCATAAAAGAAAGCCATTTGTTCTCCTCTACCTGTGCTGCCTTTTTGGAAGAATTAGTCAATAGGTCCTCAACCAGGCTTTTTGCCCATATCCTTAAAAAACATTTTGCCTCCAGAGACCTGTCCAACAGTTGAAAACTAAGGTTAAAACTTGCTTCGACCTACTCTTATGCAGTGCATTCCAGTCATAACTTCCTTTGGCAAAAGCTCTCTCCTCACTACTCCTCCAGTTCTTCTGTCATTTAACTTGGATGCTAATGGCACTGTAGCAGACAAACGACCAGATCACGAAGCCTCTTAAAACATCTTGCACATTAAAAAAAATTCATTTACAAGATGAGGGCATCGCTGGCTAAGCCAGCATTTAGTGCTCATCCCTACGTGTTAACAGTCAACCATATTGTTGTGGGTCTGGAGTCACATGTAGGGCAGACCAGGTAAAGACAACAGTTTCCTTCCCTAAAGGACATGAGTGAACCAGCTGAGTTTTTCCAACAATGGATTTGCAGTCATCAGTAAACTCTTAATTCCAGAGTTTATTGAATTTACATTCCACGATCTGCTGTGACAGGTTTCAGGCCTGGGTCCGCAGGACATCATGTGGGTCTCTGGATAAATAGTCCAGCGATTATACTATTAGATCATCGCCTCCCCCAAATAAGCACCGGGTACAACTGGAGTGGATTTAATCTATGTTTATTGTGTTCACAGAATTGTTTCACAGCTAATGAATTACCCTTAAAGAATGATCAATGTTATTTTATAGGCACATAATGCACATCAACAGCAAGGTCTTGTATATATTAAAAGAATGGCCAGTTGAATTGCTTTTGATGGCGTTAGTTGTGGGAGAAAATATTTCTGAGGATTTTTGGAAAACTTGCTGTTTGTCAGGGAGATCTTTTATGACCATTTGAGAAAGACAGATGGAGCTTAGGCTGATTACCTCGTCCAAAAACTGGCATCTCGGAGGGTGCGGCTCTCCCTCAACACCATCATGTCAGCCTACATCATATACTTAATTCCTGGGGTGAAGGCTGAACTCCCCACAAGTGGTGGAGTGGATTGGGAGCTAACGGATTTAAATTTGTGAAATCCAATCTCAACTACAATCTACCATGTATGCGAGAGCCTGTCCCCAGTGGTCTCTAGCTGTCTTTTCCAGCATTGGCTTTCCTGTGCAACAGCTGGTGATCTTGTTAATTTGGCTGTCTGCCAGGTTAAAAAATAAATAAATCAAAATGGTAATTAGGTCGTGCCATTAAATCTGGCAAGGTCTCTATATTCCCAGGATTTTTGGACTCCCCACATCTGCGTTCCTGTTCACTTGATATCTCCTCATAAATATCAGGACCATAAATCCCAACAAAGGAGAAAGGAGGATGCTACCAACTTAAATCTGTTACTGACACAAAGAAAGGCTGTCTGGAAGAGGTCAAGAGGAGAAACGGCAAAGCCATGTTGCCTAGATTCAGTGCAGGGAGTGTTTTAAAAATGTAACCAGTTTAGGACAGGTAAGTAGACACACATTGGCCTGCACTCTGCTTTTTATATCACCCCACACTCCTTCACTCAGTCTGTTCAAACCTGCTCCATTACATTACTCCTTACCTCTATTGACCTTGGAAGTGTGTTCGCCGTTCTCTTTCTCACACCACAATCTGTTCATACTCCACCTGCCATTGATCCTTATTGATACCCTGGGTTTAGATTAGATTACTTTACAGTGTGGAAACAGGCCCTTCGGCCCAACAAGTCCACACCGACCCGCCAAAGCGCAACCCACCCATACCCCTACATTTACCCCTTACCTAACACTATGGACAATTTAGCATGGCCAATTCACCTGACCTGCACATCTTTGGACTGTGGGAGGAAACCGGAGCACTCGGAGGAAACCTACGCAGACCACAGGGAGAATGTGCAAACTCCACACAGTCAGTCGCCTGAGGCGGGAATTGAACCCAGGTCTCTGGCGCTGTGAGGCAGCAGTGCTAACCACTGTGCCACCATGCCATCATTACACAGTATCACCAAAAGCTTCACAATCATCATTCTCCTCAATATTGGTGCAGCCCAGCACATCAGTGCAAAGGACAAGCATTCACAACAATCTTCAGCCAAACTAACGATCCTTCTTCCAGAGGCCCCCAGCAATACAGATACCAGTCTTCAGCCAATTCGATTCACTCCCCATGAAACTGGGATGACATAGAATACTGCAAAGGCTATGGGACCTGACTACATTCTGGCAATAATACTGTAGATATACTCCAGAATTTGTCACTTCCCTAGCCAAGCTGTTTGAGTACAGTTCAATATTGGCATTTACCCAACAATATGGATAATTGCTGAAGTTATGTCTGTAAAGAAATAAAAAGGACAAATCCAACCTGGTCAATTGCTCCCCCATCAGTAGATCATCAAACAGCACTTGCTCTCCAATACTCTGCACACTGAAGCTCAGCTTGGGTTTTACCAATGTCACTCATTACAGACCTGATATTATTGAAGATACAATCTTTACAATCATAAAGATGATCACTTTTCACACATTGCTGAAATCAAGTCATTATGCTTCAGGCTTCTATGACATGAGGTTTGAAGATATTTAATTGTGGACCAGCTAACGAGGATGTCCAATCTGTCCATCTCCAATGCTCAGATGCACTGATCTCCTACACTTCCTCCTTTATAGCTATCACCCAGGAAATCCATCTAGGACCAGGTCCAGATCTGTCCCTCTCCTTTATTCTCCTCCCCTGTAATAGGGAATGAACAGACCTAGTGAAGTTCAGCTGGACCATGAAATGGATGATGACAAAAGTGAATATAGAACAGGAATTCAATTCAAAGCAATTCTACTTCACACTAATCCCCTTCCCTACCCAGATGATAAAGCCTCCCCTGAAAAGATGCAGTGAAATATTCTTTAGTGGAATTCCCATAGGACTTGGCATCCAGTAGCAACTCAGCTGAAGCCAATGACATTGTATTGTGTAAGAGAAAACTGTAGTGGCATGTATTTCCCGAGTATTTATTTTTGTGTTTGAATGTGTATGTAGAAAAGGGGCTTTATAAATTTTATCTCATAGAGTTGTATGTCAATGGTTCATAATTGGCATATTACAAAACTATTTTTTTCTAAAAAATAGCATTTCCTGCCAAGTATAGGAATCTGACCCATGTTTTCTTTCAACCTTAGTTGAAAAGGCAGGTGAATTGGGGAATTTTGCAAACTTTTATAAAATTTTTAACTTTTCCAGTGACTCTAGGAGTAGCAAATGGCTTGATTTCCAGCACACTGCCCCTGTGGCAGTTTTGGATCAGACATGGTCTGGTCTCCTCTTCTGGTCCTGGGGTATGTTGGTGTTCTACCCATACACCATCCCGTCCAGCAGGAACTCCACCACCCTGTCTACAAAGTAGGGCAACAAATTTCCCTTGTCTGTCATGTCTAGGTCAAATGTCAGGAACCCTGGAGGGCTGACGGTGCATGTCCAGGTGTGCAATTGTTTATCTCTAGTTAGAAGTTATTTATTTGTAATAAATAGTAATTCTTGTTAAGTGGGGCTTTTAAAGATGGCAGTGGCCCTAGGAAAGCCAGTCAACTCCAGGATTTCTGGACAGTGGTGAGTTGTTCTGGGAATGGCACATGATAAGATGGGGCTAGAATGAGACAAGAGCTATAGGGATGGAATAGGTAGGTAATGAAGAAAGTTTGGTAAGATATGGCCAGAAAGCTGGCTGTATCGCACTCATTACAGGCCTGATGATACTGAAAATTCAATCTTTACTATTATGAAGATGATCTTCCTTCATTCATTGTTGAAATCAAGTCAACATGGTTCTGTCTTATTTGATATTTTTGATGACATTTAGTTCTGGACCAGTTAAGTGGGAGGTCCAATCTCTCCATCTCCATGCTCAGAGATGCTGAGATGCTGCTACTCTCCAAAAAGCGTGACAGAACTTGCTCTTTGCCAGAAAAAAAGGAGATTCAGCCCAAATTCTACCTTTAGAAGGCTGCAGACGTCTGTGCACAGCTGACACATTAACCTCAGCTTGCAAAGGGCACTGGTCCTATGAGACGCCAAGAAAGCTGAGCCTTTGCTGTACACATGGTTACATGGACAGGGTCATCTATGAAGCCCCCCTCCCCCACTGCACCCCTTTCTGCTCAACCCCCACAGATTTCTGTAGGATTGACACTTACTGTTGCTGTCACAGTAACCTTCCTCCTTGTCCAAGCTCCAATCTTGACACCCATTCTGATCAGGATCTCAATGTCTCAAAAGAATGTCAGAAACTAGCCTTTCAAGTAGTCAAAAAAAATCCCATTCTCAATGGGAGGTCAGCTGTGGTGTCACTGTGATATGGGGAGTCATGTGTTAATGTTCTGTTGAGAAATGGACTCTGGGTAGCTCAGAGCGTGCTGTTTTATATCTTTACCATCAAGTACAACACACATAGTTGAACAGTTACTCAGAGGTCTGGCCTGAGCTTGAATCAAAACCTGAAGAACCCACATGAGAAAATGATGAGTGAGTAAGGAGGCCTATGTGAGCATGAACTATTTAACACACGTCTATACATGGAGGTTAATGAGCCCCATGAATTACAATTCTCTTTTGTGTTGTTCACAATGGTGAGTTTAAAGAAGGTCCAAAACTTGTGCACGTTTAAATGCCGGTTAAAAATTTCACTGCATTGATATGAAATATATTGTAATCCTTAAACCATCACTTTGGAGTAGATTATGTGCATACAAACACAAACAGGTTAAATAAGGATAATTATGCACTGGCCCAAACTCCCACACACACACACAGTTTTGACATAATTGAATCATCAAACACACCCTAATCTAAGAGAGTCTTCAATGTTCAAACTCCCTCAATGTCACTGAACAATGCCCAGAGAAGTTTTTAAACCTCACAATTGTTTAAAAAAGTCTGCATGAATCAGCTAAGAAATTTATCCCCATGATAAGGAGGGAAATCAACATCAAGATTCATTCTGGCTAAAAAAGCTTTAGTTTCTCATCTGTTTCTCATTGCATTAGGGACCAATTGACAATGTTTGTCAGTTTGGGTGATGGGTGTTTTCACTGAATTGGAAACTTCACTCCACTCTCTTTACTATTGTCAGTCACTTCCAGTAATTATTCAACTGATTTCCTTTGGCTGGCTTTCATTTGGTCTGAATTACATATTTACAACAGCAATGCTTTTCTGCCCTGAAGTCTGTCTGTAAGGAACGGCGGTGTCATAGTTTCATGAATCATTCAATGTTACTCATTTCCTTAACACAATGTTAAGTTAATCTTCCATTGGTGTTGCTGCCAGATTAATCCTTCATTATACATTTTATGGTTAACTATAGTTGGCTTATGCCCAGTGTGAGTATATGGCTAACAGCATACTTGATGAGGTTACTGATTCCTAAAGGGTTTCTGCCTGTTCTGTGGCAAGGTGAAAATTAGAATGAGGGTAAAAAAACAAAAGGACTTCTGCTAAATTCTTACCAGTCAGGGTATCTGGCCCTATCGTTCCACAGGCACAAAAATCTCGTGTCAAGCAATGCCAAATTTAAAATAGGAATTTCTTAGATAAGAGCACTAGAATGCATACGATCATTCTAAAAAGTAATATATTGTTCTTTGATCTCAGCTCATATACTTGTAGTTCTCCTTTCCAGATACAAATTGAGTTTAAATCTGTGTATACCATTCATTTCAATGCAGTTCCCTAATTTTTTTTATTCATTCACGGCATAGGGCCAGCATTTATTGCCCATCCCTAACTGACCACGGGGCAGTTGTTAGTCAGCGCATTGCTGTGGGTCTGGAGTCACATGTAGGTCAGACCAGGTAAGGATGGCAGATTTCCTTTCCTAATTTTAAATAAGTTGAAAGGCCTCAATCCATGTTACAGAAAGTAAACATATTGGAAGGCAATGAAATTTTCACTACTAAACTGCTGAAGGAGTCTGTAGTAGAGGCTGATTTGTGCAAGACATTTTTCCCCTGAATGTTCATGATGTTTCCTCAGCTTGAAGGTCAATCTCCATTATACCATATGAACGATCCATTAGTTTGAAGATGAACAATGCGGACTGAGATTATAGCACTTGGGTGTTGGGGAAATTAGTGGATTAGGATTTTTTTTGAGAAGAAGCCAGCTTGGCCCTTTTCGTAATTGCTTTATTTGGGATTTTATGAACAGCATGACCTTTGCAAATGCTGTGTCAGACAATAGCTGGTATTTTTAAACTGTAGATTTCAACTGATCTTGACATATGTTTCTGAACATTATTGGACTTTACTGTTTCTATTCCACCCTGTGGCACTGTTCCCTGGCATCTCATTAGCTTCAGCTGCATGCGTTTTCCTTGCAGTCTTTAGCAATCTCGTCATGTTATGTTGTTGATTTGCTTGCTGAGAGATTAAAATAGCCAACATTCCAGCCAACCTGTTGCCAGAGAGATTTTTGAAGGTGTTGCTATAGCAATGCGAGTTTGTGTTGTTCCAATGTAAGTGTTATTGAATGATGGCAGACTAACCACCGTGGGCCAATGGACTAAATCCATTCTTCCTGCTGGAAAAACAAGTGGTAGAATTCTGCACTGAAGGATTCAGTAAAATCCTGCCTTATTTGGCTCGTCAGCCATGAAATCATGCAAAAGAACATGTGTGTGCAACAACAACAACAACTTGCATTTATATAATACTTGTGACATGATGATATACTCCAAAGCACTTCATAGGAGCTTTACCTAGCAACATTTAACACATAAGAAGACATGTTAGGAAAGGTGTACCAAAGGTTTGATCAGCATGGTTGGTTTTAAGCAGGATGGAGTTATACCCAGGTTTATGGAGGGACTTTCAGAAATAAAGCTAAGCAGAGCACACCCATCAATAAATGGATGAAGGGAACAGAGTGCACACAAAGTTAACATTGGATGAGTGAAGAAGTCTTGAAGGGTTGTATGATTGGAGAAGATTGTTGAGATAGGGAAGGGTGAAGCCATGGAGGCATTTGATCCCAAGAATTAAATTTTTAAAATCCAGGCATTGATGGAGCAGAATCTAATGCAGGTCAACAAACATAGTGTGGAAGACTGAACTGGACTTGTGGCAATTTATTCATTGTTTTAATACAGTGGCATTGAATGTTTAAATGTGTTATAATTATTGGCTGAGAATTCAGGCACAGTCATATTTACACCATTGTGCTCTAAAACGTTGCTGTAAATGCATTCAGGAACATTCATTGCTCCTATTAGTAGGTGAACCGATACAATTAAATTGTATCATGGCTATGCATTGGGGTTTCTATATTTTTAATTGATCATGGGACGTAACCTGGTAAAGATCAGCATTTATTGTTTTCCCCAATAACCCTGGAGATGGTGGTTGTTGCTGTGAAAGGACTTTAAGACTCTGGAGCAACCTTGCAATTACATCATTGAGCTCCACATCACTAAGCATGAACACCACAATGTGGGCACTGGTATTAAAAACCTCTGTACTCTTGAAGAGGGCTATCAGACTCTACATGGACATGAACACAGAAAGTATGTAGTTTAGTTCTTACATAAAATAACTTTAAATGAAAGCCTGATACATTTATGACTGCAATGAGCAGCAGTCCTTAGTAGTAATGTAGATTAAATATTGTAACTTTGAAGTCGAAGCATGAAAACAGTCCTTGAATTTATTTTCCCCTCAAGCAGTCTATAAAACAGCCAAACTGAAAGTGGTAGCATCAAACTACATAATAAAAGAATGGTAAGCCACCTTCTTGAAATGATACAGTGCATGTGGTATAGATAGAGAGACAGAACTGTTAGGGAGGGGAGTCAGGCTTTAGACACAAAAACAGTGAAACAACAGTAATATCAATCCAGATCAGGGTTGAATGTGACTTGGAGGGGAACTTCCAAATGTCAGCATTCCCATGAACTGGTTCTCCTAGGTGGTAGAGTTTGTGAAGAAGATGGTTGGGGGTGTGGTGCTGGAAAAACACAGCAGACAAGGTGGCATCTGAGGAGCAGGAGAATTGACGTTTCAGGCACGAGCCTTGAAGATGATATTGAAGGAACCTTGGCATATTGTATGATGCAAACTATTGTTACTCTACACCAATGGTGGAGTGAGTGAATGCTTAAGGTGGTGGATGGAATACTAATCAAGGTGACCACAAGGTGATGTCAAGTTACTTGGAGCTATACTCATCCAGTCAAATAGCAAGTTTTCCATCACTTAAAACTGAGATGATGACAGGCTTTGGGAGTGAGGTAGGTTACTTGCAGTTATTTGAATTCTAGTCAGTGACCTGCCCTTGTAGCTGCAGTAATTATGTGGCTCCTCCTTTAAAGTTTCTGTTCAATGTTAAGTTGCAAAGATGTTGATGGCTGGGAATTCAGTGATAGTAATATAGGTCATTCTGATATAAAGCAAGTTTCATCAGCGCGAATTGGCTATAACGCGATCAATGAATTGTGAACGTTGTTTGGATAATGCAAACTTTCTACTGAATAGGTATAGTCATTTTCTATTAGCAATCTTCTCCAGTGCAATTTTCTCTAGCGGTTTTCCATAGTGCGACGTTATAGAGGAACATGACTGTCGTGTTATAGCAGAGTGACCTATATGGTTAAATCGCAAGAGGAATTGGTTAGATTCTTTCTTATTGGAGATGTTCATTGTCTGGCCTTGTTACTTGCCCGAGTCCTCAATGCCTGATGAAGGGCTTTTGCCCGAAACGTCAATTTTCCTGCTCCTCGGATCCTGCCTGACCTGCTGTGCTTTTCCAGCACCACTCTGATCTAAACTCTTGCTATTTGCCAGTTCTCTGCTCAAGGCCGAATAGTTTTCAGGCCTTGCTGTATGCAGGTACAAACTGCTTCAAGTAAATGAATAGTTATGAATAGAGCTGAATACTTTGCAACAATCAGACAATCCACACTTTTGATGTTATGATGGAAAGCAGGTAATTGATGAAGCAGCTGAAAATGGTTGGGTTTAGCCTGTAATAAGTAATAATTAGCCTGAGTATTTCCTGCAGTGATGTCCTGACATGAGATAAATCATCTCCAACAATCACAACCATTTCCTTTGTGCAGGGTGTGACTCCAACCAGTGGTGAATTTTCCCCAGTCAACAGCTTTTGTCTTTCTTCACCTCAGCTGTTTTGCCCATGTCTTGACCAAGGCTGCAATGAGTCCCTTTCTGGACTTCAAAGTAAGTTTCAATGAGCAGGTTATTGTTGTACATATGCTGTTTAACGGCAGTGTTGATAAGGTCATCCATCACTTTGCTGGTGAGAGAGTAGAAATGAAATTCTGCAGCAAGTAACTTACTTCCTCACTCCCCAAAGGTTGTGATTGAGGGTTGGCTGCTACATCTCATTGTAGTCGAAAATTGCAGCACTGGAAAAACACGGCAGGCCAGACAAGATCTAAGGAGCATAAGTCCTTCATCAGGAATGTTGGAAGGGGAGGGGAAAGGGGGCTGAGATATAAATAGGAGGGTGGGGGTGGAGGTGAGGGGAAGGTGATAGGGAGCTGGAGATGGGAGGTGATAGTGATAGATTGGAGGAGATGGTGGAGCAGATAGGTGGGAAGGAAGATGGACAGGTAGGACAGTTCAAGAGGGCGGTGCTCAGTTGGAGGGTTGGATCTGGGATGAGGTGGCAGGAGGGGAGATTTGGAAACTAGCGACGTTGATGTTGGCGCCGTGTGGTTGAAGGGACCCAAGGCGGAAGATGAGGTGTTCTTCTTCCAGTCATCAGTGGCTAGGAGTTGGCAGTGGAGGAAGCCCAAGACTTGCATGAACTTGGCGGAGTGGGAGGGGGAGTTGAAGTGGTCAGCCACAAGGGTTGTTTGGTGCGTGTGTCCCAGAAATGTTCTCTGAAATGTTCCGTGAGACCTATTGTAAGGAAGTAATTGACTAGATTGAATTTGTCCACCTTTGTGGACAGGACATACCTGAGGAAGTTTCCATTTTGTCAAGTAGATGCCAGTATTGCTGTACTTGAACAATTTGCCTGGGTGCTGCTGGTTCTGGAGATATATGTTTGCAATACTAAGACTGGGACATTGTTGAGGCTCATAATGTTTGCTGGATCCAGTGGGTCCTGAGCTTATTTATGTTTGTAGCCATTTGGAGGACATGTCGAACCCGTGCCTTAACCTTTGTCTACTGACTTGGATTTGATTTAATTTCAGACTGTTTGAACAAATGTCTCCTTTCTGTTCTAGTTGTGCTGTTCCCCTGTAAAATGAAATGGAGGTACACTAACATTAGTTCTTGATGGATGTTAATCTACAGTAAAAAAAAATTCACCAGCAATCAGCGTGTGAGGGATCATGAATGTGGAATGAGAGGTGGAAAGATTACAATCCGACAACACTTTCTTCATCTTGCGTTTAAACTGTGTTACCCTGAGAAAATGGAGAAGACTTAAACCCATGCCCCCCCAACAATCTACCCTCCCGTCCTGGCACCTTCCCCTGCCACCGCAGGAATTACAAAACCTACGTCCACACCTCCTCCCTCACCTCCATCCAAGGCCCCAAAGGAGCCTCTCACATCCATCACGGTTTCACCTGCACATCCACCAATGTCATTTATTGTATCCGTTGCTCCCGATGCAGTCTCCTTTACATTGGGGAGACTAGACACCTCCTAGCAGAGCGCTTTAGGGAACATCAACCCCACCGCTCTGTGGCCCAACATTTCACTCCTCCCTCCCACTCTGCCGAGGACATGCAGACCCTGGGCCTCCTCCACCACCACTCCTTCACCACCTGACGCCTGGAGGAAGAACACCTCATCTTCCTCCTCGGAACACTTCAACCCCAGGGCATCAATGTGGACTTCACCAGTTTCCTCATTTCCCCTCCCCCCACCTTACCCCAGTTCCAACCTTCCAGCTCAGCACTGTCCTCATGACCTGTCCTACCTGCCAATCTCCTTTCCCACCTTTCCACTCCACCCTCCCCTCTAACCTATCACCTCCATCCCCACCCCCATTCACCCACTGTACTCTTTGCTATCTTCTCCCCAGCATCCCCACTCCCCCATTTATCTCTCCACCCTGGAGGCTCCCTGCCTCCATTCCTGATGAAGGGCTTTTGCCCGAAACGTCAATTTTTCTGCTCCTCGGATGCTGCCTGACCTGCTGTGCTTTTCCAGCACCACTCTGATCTAGACTCTGGTTTCCAGCATCTGCAGTCCTTACTTTTGCCTAAGACTTTAATCTCAGTTTGGCTTGGGGCCATTTAATATGAATTAAGTTGTCCAGAATTGCTAAACATCCCTCTTCCTCAGAGCAAAGGTGTGAAATAGTCATCAAAATATTCAACACAAACTTAAAACAAGCATTAGCTTCGAAATTTCATTACTTCTTGATTGTGCTCAAAGCATAAGGGAGGCATCCAAACACTGAATGTGGAGGGATGTGTGCACGTGTACATTTTCATTTCACGCCATGTTCACAGAATCTCAGCTTGATATTGGTATCAAAAAAATTGCCTTGGGTACATGCCTACAATAGCTATTCGCCTCAAATGTGCTCAGTAAAAACACATGCCATGTAGCCAAAGTTAATAAACAAAATAAATTGGCTGAATAAGGAGCTGGGAAGGGGGCGGACTGCTCTTTTAGACTCCACATTAAAACCGTGGGCTCATGTCAACTCTCACTCTTGGCAACCCCTTCCTCCTTCTCTCTAAAGCCACCTGGCAATAATATCTGCAAATCCCAAAGTGTAAATATCCTTTACTAACCAGTTAGCTTGGTTTACCCTGCATGGGTCTGCAGCTCACGGGTCTGTTCAAAATGAGGTCTGAGGTGAATACTGTAAAGGTTGGATGTCAGGCCTACCAGTTCCTGCAAAGAGATCAGTCAAATTCCAGGCCATTGATGTCTCAGCTTCCTTTAAGGATATTCTGTTAATTATTGCAAATTCCAGATGTGCAATATGTATTAGTGTCAATGACGTGGTTTCCGACACAAGGAGAAGGAACAAAACGATGCAGTATTGTATGTAATAATCTTAGCGATCTTTCAGCACAAATAATTTGGCAAAATCATGTTATTCTTGGGATGATTGGAAGCAGTGCAATGCACAAACTGTTCTTGAGTATGTACTAAAGTCAACAGCTCTCAGTTACTGAATGTAACCCAGCGACTTGGCAGCATCCCGGAATGGAATTTAGAGTAAGTCAGGGACTCAAAAGTCATTCAGAAATTGTACAAAATCATGAAAAACGGCATTATTATTCTAACCCCAGGCCCACCAAATGAACCAAAGACTAAATATGGATTCATTTCTTTTAAAAAAAGCCTGAATGTGATTTGGAGTGTGTCACAGAGACTGAGCAGAGGGGAAAAAGCTGACTACTTGACTGTGACAGCACATTTGCTGAATTCACTCGTTTAAGTGGAGGGGCAAGCATCCTGTTTAGTTTTAAAAAGTACTGCCATGTAAAGAAAAAAAAACATCCTGTAATGCATCATATTGTGTTGACAGTTTGGAAGATAAAGGACTTTGGGGGAGTATGTCATCAGCTGTAATATATTACACAACTGCCCAGTCTGCGTTCACATGGGATTATGTGATATTTCTCCAGAAAGAAGCGACGTTATTCAAGTAATTTCCAACAATGCACTGTGTTAATGATTACTTCTGGGTTTTAGCAAATGCAAGAGGCAGCAAAAAAGATGCACAAAATCTATTCACAAATATAAAATGTGAGGAGTTAGTTTAAAAAGTAAAACCAGTACACAAGCAAAGAACTGTCTTGGAGAAATTCATTATATATGCATATCACTTGGCTGCAGTATGTATTAAATAGGCCAATACCCACTGAACATAACACCGTTCCCAGTCCTGCCTGCTGCGATTATCCTGATTGTAAATCCTAATGTGCCCCTTTACAATCTTACCACCCCCCCACCTCTTTGAGTTGCACTGACATCTCTGACTAACTCATACACACTGATACTTTTAAACTTAGGAGGTGGTGATAGACTGGGGATATTATACCAGGAGGGGCAAAAGTGTCAGCAGCACCACTGCCTTGATATACTTCCTTCCTCTTATTTCAAGATGATGTAGTTGCCTCTCTGAAGGAGAATGGGGGTGTAGCAGGCAGACTTGTTAATGCTGCTTCTGAGGCCTCAGGACTCTCATCCTCAGAGGTGTCAAGGAGATCCCTTTAAGAGGAGTTGCGTGTTTCACTGTAGAGGTACTGGAGATGCTGGTGGTACCTGCAAGAAATGAGAGAGAAGGTGTCACAGCCAGTGGTTAGAAATGGTGTGCAATGAATGAGACCGACAGTGGGGTCAATGTGAGAGATGCAGTGCAATGAAGAGTGCTATATCCTCGATTGGTCAGACATGATATCTCTCCATTCCTGTAGGAGCAATCCTGATCTTCTTCTCCTGCAAGAACCCCATTCTCCTACCGTACATGGTGGGAGCGTGATATTCAGCACCCCTCCACCCTTGGGTCTCTTTGCCCCGTTAGGGGCTGTCTTCACCTATAATTAGAGAAAGAGTGGACTTGAGTGAGATACAGCTGGTAGCATGGCTGTTAGTCCTGACGTAGGTGGATGAAAGGTGGTGAGATGTCCTGAGGCAGTAAGGAGGCCATGCATAGATAGTGGTGTGGAACATTATGGCTGGTGAAACTGAGTGAGGGAGTGAGAGTGGCAGAGCATGAGCCATGGTGGGTAGCGGAGATATCTAAGTGTGAGGTGGCAGACAGAAGAGTGTGGCATTTATTTTGGTACATGGACCTACATTTTGACAGCTGGCCATCCTCCTGACCGGGAAGATGGTACTGCTCTGGTTGGCGACTTTGGATCTGACCACCAAGTTCTGATGGCATGGCATCTTTTTCCTATCCTCCGGGAAGAGGACACCCTTCTCTGCACCATCCCCTTGACCAGGACCTTGGGGAGCCTGCCAGAGAGATGAGGCACCAACTTCCTCTTGGTCATGCTCAGAATCTGTCCACAACTGAGCAGAGCAGCTACAGAATGCCAGTACTCATCCAGATGCACAGTCACCTTTGGAGGTATGGATATCTGGTGAGTATTGAGTTATTCTGTAATGGGGCATGGTAAAGTGGGGCCAGTATCGGATGTAATAGATGTCATAGGAGTGGGTAGTTAGTTAACATAACTAGCTTAGTTAGGTACAATGAGAAAACCCACTAGACTTCAAGACCAATAAAGAAACTTGTGCATCTCGGACTTAGACAGTGAAGCCTACTACTTAACCCATTATTTCCACAGCGGTGCCACATGTAAAAGAATAGCTCTTAGACTTCAAATTGAGAAGGACTAGACAGTAGTGTCAAGCAAGGATTATCAAGTTAACTAATTGGATTTAAGAATTGAGAAACAGATATACAAAAAAGAGAGAGAAGAAAACCGAAAGGAGAAGGAAAATAGTTTTTAAAACGTGAAATTATAAGGATCTCTATCAAACAAAATGTCCAGAGAAAGGAATAAAATTGCACAGTTTATATTGTTTGATACCTGAGAAAGATTCTTAGACATTGTTTAAAGGGCAATTGCACTCTTAATTAATGGACACAAGTTCTGCAGTCAGATCAATGGGAAGCTATTGACCAACTGCAACAAATGTTAAAAAAAGTTGGGGGGCTGAGGTAAACACAATCAGTGAGTTATGCAGATTGGCAACTCATGGTATATCACTTATTCCCCTGAATTTGCTTGTCAACTGCACATTAATAGTGGTACTCATGAATTTGGAGGTGCCAGTGTTGGACTGGTGTGTACAAAGTTAAAAATCACACAACACCAGGTTATAGTCCAACAGGTTTATTTGGAAGCACTAGCTTGCGGAGGGCTGCTCCTTCATCAGGTGATTGTGGAGAATAAGATCATAAGACGCAGAATTTATAGCAAACACTTACAGACATGACACCAACCATTAAAGTTCATTTGAGAATGTAACTTTAAAAAAGTTCTGCGTTTACATATGAAAGAACTGAAACCAACATGTTCGTTCTAAAAGATGAGACTTAACAAACAATTATATATTTTTCAATATATAATTTCAGTTACATCACACTGTAAACTTTCGCTATAAATTCTGTGTCTCATGATCTTATACTCCACAATCACCTGATGAAGGAGCAGCACTCCGAAAGCTAGTGCTTCCAAATAAACCTGGTAGATGTCATCAACATACTGATAGTTTCCAGGACAATCTGGCTCATTAATTGCTGAGCCTCAGTTTTTGCAATCGAAATACTGTAATAAAAGTTTAAAAATTGGGTAAGGACTCCACATAAATACAGATTATATCTTGGTAAAACAAAATTCCAATGTAAGATTAACATTTGCAATCATAACAATTCTTGGGACTACCATGATAGTGATTCAAATAGTCTAAACAGTATATCGCTTGGCTTAAACAAATAAGGTTTGATTACATCAAACATGACGGTATATGCATGTGAGTCTCTGCTGTATTTATGCAAGTAGCATTGAAAGAATGGAAAATATTATTTTTCTATAACCTTTGGATATTGTGTGCAAATACTATTGTGATAAATAAACCGTCACAGACACGAATGGTTGAAAACCCGATACGTTGCAAACAGCTTTCTGCCCACAACAGGCGACCCAAGACTATATTTAAGGAACATTTGTATTCACATATTGATCAAGTGGTTTGTTTTACTTGTGAGTGACAATTGGCTCGCCAGCTGATTTCAGGGAAAAGCTCAAACCAGATAATGGCTGCCTTGAAATTAGGCAAACTCAGCGAGAATCCAAAAAACTGTCCGCTTGGTTAATGTGATCAAGATTACAATTAGCAACTGACTTATGATACAGCAGAGACATCTGGCAACACAGTCATACCAACATAAATCGCTTGTGGCAGTTTATCATTTATGCAGATTTCCACTCACTAAACGAAGACAGTAGCTAATAGTAATAGTTACAATTTGCTAATATTGCTAATACTGTCTGTAACACGGTTACAGTTAGATCTGACTGACTAGTCAGCCTGATTATGTGCCAGGTGCTCTTTCTCAAGGAGATTGGGCCTAATTCCTGATTTCATTCAAGGACTTTGTACAAGCTATGCTTTCTCTTGTTCTAAAACAGAGTTAACTCCATTTTGCTCTCTACAGATCTGCTAGACCTGCTGAGCATTTCCAGTATTTTCGGTTTTTGTTTCAGGCTTACACCTTTTTTTACAACTCTTTTTCTTTCCTTTTTTTCTTCCTCCTCTTTACCTTAGTCCTCATCTCCCTCTTTTGACATTCCCCATATTACAAAGGAATGTCACAATGCTGGTTGATCAGCTTCATGTCAGTCATTGTTTTGGGATTTTGTGAGCGTTTTCTTTCAACTGATGCCCTTCCTGGCATTCACCTCCCCACTTATTTGGGCTAAGCCTGCCACTGATGTATGCTGGCTCACCCGCACTATTTTCTGTGCCCTTCCATGCAGGTTTTTTCTTTGTTTTATTTGTTTTGAATATGTGTGCTCATGACATCAAGACATCAGCAATAGGGCCAGCATTTATCACCCATTCCTATGGTGGTGACCCTTCATGTGTTGTAAGGCATCACCAACATGCTAAATGGTGGCTAGTTCCAAAAGTTTAAACAAATAGCGATGAGGGAACACCATAGTCATCTACCATGTGTTGCAATACCAACCATAGGTGGCTTGTGGTGTGGGTAGAGTATTGCCTTCAATGCTCTTTTCTGTACTGAGTTACTGGACCTATGTCAGTAGCAGTGGTGGATGATAAACCACACAACAAGATGGACTATGATAGCAATTGGTGCATGTTCCATTGTCTAGTTAGACATAATGACATGACTATAATGAGCCAGGGATGACGTGTCTGTCTCCATTGTGATCTTATGCTAGACTGTTTTCTCCAGCTAAAGACTGGTGATATAGTTTCATTGAGTCAACTTATTCCAGCTTCAAAATTAACTCATAAGAACCATTATCTTATAGAACAATGTCTGATTTAGGATGTTGTGTGGCTTGTTGGGGAACATGAAGGTGATGAACCTGCTGTTTTCATTCTTTAGTGAATGGAAGTCAAATTGATGAGGTTTTGCTAAAGAAGTGTTAAAGTGAGCTGCTGGACTGACTCCTGTACAGAATACACAGGATGGCCACTGTACTGACCTAACTTACTGAGGATTGAGAAATCGCTGTGTAATATTTTTACTGCCACCAAACCTCTAACATGCAGTTTAGGGAAACATGTTATCAGAAGAATTAATTTTGTTATAACAAATGATAACTGGTCATGAAGAGTCATTTTAAAGTGTGATATGTTTGAATTAACTTTTGAACTGTAGAAATCTAAAACAAAAATCAGGTTTTGGATGTTTGAGAGGTGAAAAGGGAAGAGGTCTGCAGCTCTTATTTTCCTCAGATGTTCCCATAATATGTAAAATGCAGTCAGGCCAGTAAATGATAAAAAAGAATGCACTCGAGGAGCTTAGTGAATGACTTCCCGTTTATCTGCTCATAGAGAGGTGTTAATTGTTTTTAGAACTTTGGTGCATGGCCTTTTCCAGTAGTGTATCTGTTTTGGTGGTAACCATGGTAATGGATTTTGATAAACAACACACAACGTGTGAACCATTGGAATGAAACTTTTGGCAAAATGTGATTGGTGCACTAGACAAAGAGTAGCCACCTTTTGTATGCTGCTCAAAATTCTCTCCGATAACATCAAAATAATGCACAATGCAACTCACAGTTCACTCTCTCTTTAACCAGTTTTAGCCTCAAAGCTGAGGGCCTGCACCACTATTAGCAGAAATGTCTATGATGGGTAAGAATGGGCCGTTAATAGAATGAGCTAGGGTTACATAAAGGCTCACCAACACTGGGCATATCCTTCAATATGCTTCTATTTCCCTGGCCTATATTCTGTCACCATTGGTCACAAACAAATTCCATTCTCATGGTGTGTCACCTAACTCTACCAATTGGAAACCAACAGACTCATCATTATCTGATTGGATGATTCTTAAATATCAGTCAAATAGCCTCTTGTCCCATCCTGAAAACATTTAAAAAAGAGTCCAAAGAACAGTTTTTAAAGTTCAAATTTTAATACTATTGTGATTTTGCACCTGGATTTCTTACAGTATTGTTTTCGATGGCTGGTTCAGTGGTTAACACGACTGCCTCACGCTACCAGGACCTAGCTTCAATTCCAGTCTTGAGTGACTGTGTGGAACTTGCATATTGTCCCTGTGGCTGCATGGATTTCCTCCGGCTGCTCTGGTTTCCGCCCACAGTCTAAAGATGTGCAGGTTAGACGGATTGGTCACATTAAAACTTGCCCTGTAATGTTCAGGGATGTGCAGGTTATGTGGGTAAGCCATGGTAAAAAACGTCTTGTGGGGGTTTTGGGGATGGTGTGGGTCTATGCTGGATGCTCTTTAGAGGTTTGGTGTGAACTCATTGGACTCATCGTTGCCTTCCTAGCAATCCTATGATTCTATAAGCAGATTCTTGGAGATTAATATTTCATTTCCAAAGATGCGGAAGTACCGGTGTTGGACTGGGGTAGACAAAGTTAACAATCACACAACACCAAGTTATAGTCCAACAGGTTTATTTGGAAGTATGACCTTTCAGAGCGCTGCTCCTTCTTCAGATCGCCACCTGACGAAGGAACAATGCTCCGAAAGCTTGTATTTCCAAATGAACCTGTTGGACTATAATCTGGTGTTGTGTGATATTTAACTATCTCCAAAGATGGCAAGACAATTAGGAATTCTAGATCCCTATTATTGTTATGCACTGTTGTTCCTATGTACGTTGCATGATGGGGTGAAGGGAAACACATAAATAAGAAAGTACAGCATGACCCTTAGTCTCCAGTAGCAAGGAAAGTGCACATAAAAACAGGGGGAGACACAAAGAGACTGACCTACAGAATCAAAGGAATGGAAGAGTTTTGTAAAGTTCCAGACTTGCATAAGTAAAGACAGATGGCTGGAAAGATAGAAAAAGAGATATATTTAAAGACGGAAAGCATTTAGCTGATGGAGGAGACAGATGTTATATGGGAAGCAAAGATCAGACAGACATAAGAGATTAGTACAGAGGGAGAATGTGTGAATTACAGTAGAATTAGAGCCAGAATCAGATTCAAATTGAGACATACACAGGGTGAGAAATTGCGACACACAGTGAGAAAGAAAAGAACAGACAGTGATTAGCGCAGATCTCCACTTGGGTAAAACAAAAGTTTTCCTGAATTGTATGCATTGTTTTGAGGCTAACTGGGACACTGCTGAAGTCAGGCAGGCATCCAAGTTTCCATGGGTATGGGAAAGCAGACATTCAGGAGGTGACTGACAGACTGCCCCATGCAAGATAGGTGGCCTCCCACTAACTCTGCAAGCTCCAGAGGAACTGTTATTGAAGGGCAAGTGATATTCTGACATAACCATGGAATACAAATTCTCAGGAGGGTGTGACAATGGGCAGGCACTGTTTTGCAATGGTGGAGGGGTGGAGGGTGTGGACAGCTTAGGGGAGAAATTATATTGCAATAAACTGCCTCTGAGAATGCACAGAATCCTGAAGAAAATGTCCACCACTTAATCTTTTTAAATATTAGTGTGCAGATGTGTTCACATGATATTGTAGCTGGCGATGTTAATAGAAATTCTTATTTTCTCTCGATTAACACTGCTGCTAACAATTGAATAAAGGAACAAATTATATGGATATGTATTCTATTCATCTAGTCCAATTTTAGACTAAAAGGTCTTATCATAAAAAAGTAAACATGTTATCTATTCTGCTTTTCCTTTTATCTGTTATCTTGGAACATAAAAGGGGCCTCATACATCTTATTTTAAAATACAAAGAGCCATGTTTCTGAGTCACTGATAAAATGTAACAGGGATTTGTTTGTCTTCCCAGTCTCCTGACAAGACGGTGCTAGCCCCACTGAATAGGATTATGTACAAAAGCAGTCATAACAGGTCAACATGATGCATATCACACTGCTGGCCCACACATTTCAGAGTTAAGTGTTTAGTTCCTCACCAAACCGTTGTGTCAGCAAAATGCAAGAGCACAGGATTGGGGTAAAAACTCAGTTCACCATTGTTCATATAAATATTTCACACGTCTGTTCCAATCTTTTGGACTCATTAATACCTATAGTAAAATGATACAGACAGGAATTAGTGATTACATGTCAAATCTGCCTTGAGAAAATATATCTGACTATTCTTGTGAGCAACATCTTGTTGTATCTGTCCTTATCTCAGCCCCAATCATCTGTAAAGAATTGTCCAGGACAGACAGCACAACAGATTTTATAACTTGTTAGTTATAGACTGAGCCAAAAGTCATAGCAATGTCAAAGAATAAGCTAGATTTGTTTAATATTACATTCCATGACACTGCAAACCTGTTGCTATAAATTCTGTGTTGTATGATTCTGCTCCACAACCACCGAATGAAGAAGCAGCGCTTCGAAAGCTAGTGCCTCCAATTAACCCCGTTGGACTGTAACCTGGTGTTGTGTGATTTTTAATTCAAAGAATTTCAGCAGTGAATTAAATAATAAAATCTTCTGTTAAACAGAAATTGAAATATCAATAAATGTGATTGATGTTATGTTAGCAAATTATTGCCAATTGTGAGCATTCAGAAAACATGTTTATAATTCTATGGCCTGAGCAAATTGCCCACAATAATCAGGATTTGTGTTTATGGTTAATCAATTGGTGTTGTAGAACTTGAGCACTACTGAAGACAGACAGATTTTGTTGAACTTTTGTGCTCTGTACTCATCAAAACAATTTGCATTAACAGAGCAAAGGGAAGACTCATTCTATATTGTGTGAAAGACAATACTGATTGTTTAGCAAATGGACTCTCATTGAGAAAGGTGTTGGCATAGAGAAAGTACCAGCTAATAATGACTGACAGTGCCAAGTTATCTTTAAATTTTAAAGCAGGCAGATTGATTGATGGCTCAAGGCAGTGCTCTGAGAAACAAACCACAGTATGTGAACATTTTCTTTCTGTCTGCAAAGATCAGGATCCTGTGTGTAAATATTTGTAGCTTCTAGTACATACACGTTTGCCACTGTGCAAGCCCGACTGACAATCCTGAATTGGCTATTGGTATAATTCTTCACACATTCAGGATTATTTAGCAGATGTTGCCTGATCACGGAATTACAAATAACGTGGCAGAACATGTCGTCAATTTTGCAAGTGTGGGCTGATTGAGTAAAAACAACATCTTGCTTGTTACAAGGAACTGGAGGAATATGTTGTTTGATGTGATCTTGCAGACCTTTGGTATGTATAACTTACAAACCTGGACTCACAACAGCAAGGAAATTCATATAACATGTGATTCATTGGTGTGATAGGCAGAACCCTATTATGTTTGGCTTGACAGTAGTATTCTGTCATGGGGAACACCACTCATGTTATTGCATAATAGCAGCATGAAATAGCCATCTTTATCTGACACCTGACACTCAAACTTTGAAATGTCTCTTGGGTTATCTGACATAGATTTAGATCTGTTCAGGGCCAAAGCTGATGGTTTTAGGTCTGATCTCAAATTTGTGTGATATACAGAGAGACATAAGATGATCAAGTAGCCATTCTCACAGGCTGGCTTTTCTGTACCCAATTTCAGCATCTAGTTTGCAAATAATGATTTAGACCCTATTTACAAGATTGTTGATAAAACTATCATTTATAGCGGCTGGAACTACAAAACTCCCAATGTACATATTGATCAGTAGAGATAGGTTTGTGACAGACAGTGCTGGAGAAACTCTCATTGATCTCTCAACTACAGCATCAAGGAAAGCAGATTATTTGACTGGTCCATTTCAAAGCTGAATTTGAGCATAAATGGGGTTCTTTAAGAGATATGAGGAAATACTTAAATGTAACTGTGGATTAACTACACATCAACTACACATCAGAAATATGCAGGGGTTGAAGATTAAATGTCAGTCCATTGAAGACATATTTCTCCTGGAATCCAAGAAAGACTGATGTGGGAGCTGGGCCTGGTGGAGATTCCATGGCAATAATATCTATTTGAACATGCCTAGTGTCATTAAACTGAATGAGTTGCTGAGGTCATAAGTTTAATGCATACTAATTCATATAATTGTTGTGGGTCTAGATTCCCACGATATAGTTTTGCAGTGCTAATGTCAATGACTCCCTTGAGAGTATATTGGTGAATAGGCAAGTAATATCATTACATCCCTTTAGCATTTCTTGAGCAGCCTGTGCACACATAGACATACGTATATACACTCCACACTGTGTTCCAGTTCAGCCATATAGCTGACTGCCATTTTCCACCTTACTTTTAGGGCAATGCTTTGGTTATTCAGTATTGACATTCCTGATTTAACTTTTAAACAAAGTTTGAGATTTAACTATCAATTATCATGACCTAAAAACAATGCAAATCAACAAATTAACATAAGACCATAAGACATAGGAGTAGAAGTAAGGCCATTTGGCCCATCGAGTCCACTCTGCCATTCAATCATGGCTGAAGGGCATTTCAACTCCACTTACCCGCATTCTCCCCGTAACCCTTAATTCCTTGTGACATCAACATTACTTAGGGCAGTTGAATTTGAATTAGTTTTATATTCACATGTGTTCATATGAGTACAGTGAAAAGTTTATAAGTCACCACTTAAGGCGCTATCTTAAGTACCTAGGTAAAAATTCTTGACTACAAATTCTTAGGAAAAAAATCACAAAAGTAAATAAAAAGTCCAGCGTTACAGAAATTCAAAAGTACAAAATCATAGTAATAAATCAGAAGAATAAAGAAATGAAAAGTTCAGAAAAACAGTGCTTTCATCATATAACAAAGAACAAAAATAAATTTAAAAGAATTAAGTCTCCTTGGCAATGCCTCTACCAATTACAATGTACTTGCCAACCAATCAACACTATCCTCTTATACAGTATAATTGTCATTTTCCCTTTACCAATTCTTGCAAATTGTCCTGATTAGAGCAAAGTGAAAAGCTTTTGACAAACTGTGTCTTTCTTTTAGCAATAATTGTGTTAATTTAACAGCTTCCACAAGTTTTGGATGTCTCAAAGTACTTTACAGCTAATGAAATACTTTTAAAGTGTAATCTGTGTTTCAATGTAGAAAATACAGCCACAGATTTGCATGGAGCTCAAATCCACAAATAGCAATGTGATAATGACCAGATAATCAGTTTTATGATTTTGATTAAAGGAAAAACATTGCCCAAGAAACCAGGAATAGAAGCCCTTCTCTGCTTTGAAAAAGCTGTTTACTTTCATCTGTTATGGTCTCAGTTGATATTGGATAATATTGAACATAGTATAAAGCTGAATATTGGATAGGTTAGGTTCCAAAGTAAAACCTGGCTTGATGCAAATTTTACATTTGAATCTTATTTACTGTGCTGGTCAATCACTGAATGTATTTACAAGAGGCAGCCAATTTGCTTTTAACAGAGGAACATTAAAGTTAATTACACGCAAAAGTCAATTGCAAGAACTATTTAAAATGTCTTATTACAAATGTCAGAAATACTGATTCAACGCTTAAACCATTGTAGTAATATTACAGATACCCAAACCTCAGTGAAGGGTCTCAGAGTCTTTTGTTCACTTGGCATTGCTGTAATTGTTGTTTTATTATCAAATTTCTGCAATGAATCAATATTATTTCTTTAGTTAATGCTTCTTCCTGAGACTCTTAAATAACATGCCAACATAATTCACTTATTTCTTTACTTTGGTTCCCTAAACTCCTCTTACATAACTTTCTGTTTTAGGACATTTTGTTTTTCTGACATTAGCTCAGAAGACTATAATATATAGGAGCAGAAATAGGGCATTGAGTCTGCTCACCATTCAATGAGCTCATCGTTGATCTAATAATCCTCAACATCACTTCCCAGCCTTTTTGCAGTTACACTTGAATCCCTTACTTATTAAAAATCTATCTTAGCCTTGATGGGGGAGATACTAAATGAATATTTTGCATCAGTATTTAATGTGGAAAAGGATATGGAAGATATAGACTGTAGGGAAATAGATGGTGCTACCTTGCAAAATGTCCAGATTACAGAGGAGGAAGTGCTGGATGCCTTGAAATGGTTAAAGGTGGATAAATCCCAGGACCTGATCAGGTGTACCTGAGAACTCTGTGGGAAGCTAGAGAAGTGATTGCTGGGCCTCTTGCTGAGATATTTGTATCATCGATAGTCACAGGTGAGGTGCCGGAAGACTGGAGGTTGGCAAACGTTGGGCCACTGTTTAAGAAGGGTGGTAAGGGTGGCCTCCTCTATATTGGGGAGACAGGCCGCCTACTTGCGGAACATTTCAGAGAACACCTCTGGGACACCAGGACTAACCAACCTAACCACCCCGTAGCCCAACACTTTAACTCCCCCTACCACTCCACCAAGGACATGCAGGTCCTTGGACTCCTCCATCGCCAGACCATGGCAACACGATGGTTGGAGGAAGAGCGCCTTATCTTCTGCCTGGGAACCCTCCAACCACAAGGGATGAACTCAGATTTCTCCAGTTTCCTCATTTCCCCTCCCCCCACCTTGTCTCAATCAAATCCCTCGAACTCAGCAC
>NC_057738.1:17715223-17740842 GCF_004010195.1 Chiloscyllium plagiosum
CAGAGGGTGGTACGTGTATGGAATGAGCTGCCAGAGGATGTGGTGGAGGCTGGTACAATTGCAACATTTAAAAGGCATTTGGATGGGTATATGAATAGGAAGGGTTTGGAGGGATATGGGCTGGATGCTGACAGGTGGGACTAGATTGGGTTGGGATATCTGGTCGGCTTGGACGGGTTGGACCGAAGGGTCTGTTTCCATGCTGTACGTCTCTATAACTCTATGAAGACATCCTCCACACATCTCTGTGGTAAGGAATTAAGGGACTCAAGACTTCGTTTCTTCTACCCTGACTGTTTTAGAGATGGTTAATCTGTTAGAGGCTTTGACTTTTCTCTTTTCATGATCTTCTTCCTACTGAAAGAAACCTGCACACTCTGCTTGACCTTCTGGGTGGTTCGTTCTGTCTCCTTCTGTGTCACAGGACACCTTGCTGCTGGCAACAACAGTTCTTCTTCCTCGTTTTAATGCACTGAACCATTTACCTCAAGCATTTTAAAAGTCTCATTCAGATGCATATAAGCTTTAGACTTCCCCATGCCATGGACAGGAATTCCACTAGTGTGAACCCGTCAAGGTTTCATGTTTCCATACAATTCCTGTCAGTGGATATCTTCCAAGGCACTGGGAAATGATAATGATCAGACTGCCTTCACCTCCAGAGTTGAACCAAGCCGTAATAATAGAGAAAGAAAATTGAAAAATGTTTTAGCAATAAGGTGATATTATTAATTTATCCATGTCTATCTCAATTGTTAAAATACACACAATATAATTTGGCTTTTTTAATCCTTTGCAATTATTGAGATGTTATAGGTCCTGTCTATATTTGATGGCTAGGGAGACGGGGACACACAATATCGCTGAATGAGATTTGTTGTGTTTTTGTACATTCCTTACTAAATGTTCATGTGAAGTCTGACTTGCATGATGATAATTTTGTGAACCATGGTTTTAAATGTGAGCACTGCTGACCTCCCATCTAAGTGATATCAACCCACTTAACACTCAGTGACTATAAATGGGACAGATGCAGCTGCATTCAAAACGCTTGAACACATTGGTGCTGGATCAGAATAACTGGGCAAAGCAGGCTGTTAAGATGGATAGCCATGTACAGTAATGATGTCCAGCACTCAGTAGCAAGTGTGCCTGAAAAATCTCCATTCCACATTCGATTCTAGGTGATAGAGGGTACAGGTTCCAAGTTAACGTGGTAAGGGAGGATGGTGGGGTTAGGTTGACACCTCAAGTCAGTTGATTGAGATCTGAAAATAGTAATGCAGATGGGTCATTGTTATATGAATGTTGTGTTGATCAGGTTGTCACTAGCATCCTTGTACACCTCTCAGTTGCTCAGGTATTTGCGAAAGACTCATATGGTCGCATACCCGTAATCTGCCAAATACTCTTCAGCTGAGAAGGGCTGATCTTCCACTTGCTCTTCCTCCTGAAACATCTGTGTGCGAAAACCGTTGGGAATTCAAAATCCTGCATCCTACCTAATTAAACCGACTGAAATGCATGTTTTCCATTCTTAAAGCCCCATAAAATCTCCCCCAATGACTTGAATGTTAATGGACCTCTCTGCCCCTTATGTTTTGGAGACAAGAAAGCAGTCATATTCCCAGATGCCACCATTCTATTTGATTGAAGTCCTTCCCACCTTAGACAAGGCAATTAAATTCAATCTAGCATGACCATCAAGTAAAATGTGGAGAAGGGCTAATGCCCGAAACGTCGATTCTCCTGTTCCCTAGATGCTGCCTGACCTGCTGCGCTTTTCCAGCAACACATTTCCATCTCTGATCTCCAGCATCTGCAGACCTCACTTTCTCCATCAAGTAAAATGTGTATGATGTGTGGAATGTGCAATTGATGAGTAGTGCAATGGAGTATTAATAATGCATGCATAATTCCTTTCTCACATAATTTATTAATCCATAAAGTAGAGAGGGGCATTCCAGGATTTAGTCATGGGAACAAGTAAGAGAAGCAACTATAAGGAAAAATCTAGACAAAAGTGATTACAATACCATAATGTTTAAGATAAAGATTGAGGATAACAAATGAGATGGAGGTGTAAATAATAGATTGGAAGAAAAACTGATTTCTAAGAAGATACGAGTGAAACAAGGGAAATTAAAATTACGCATATTATCAATATTATCAATAAAGATGGAAATAGAACAGTGATAAGACATTTAAAATGAATGCAAAAGAAATAACTCCAACAAAAATGAGCAAATTAGTTAGTAAATGAAAACCATGGATAAATGCCAAGCAAAGGAAAGTCTAAAACTAAAGGAACAGGCGTACCCATTGTCCCAATACTATGGCTGTAAAAGGTGTATTTTGTCCTGTTCTTTTTCTTTGAGGAGAGGTTTAAAGGCAGACATGCAAAACTGTCCATTGAAAACTCATAAAGTAAACCGCTTGTGAGGCCTTGGATTTATTTTTTAAAAATTGGAACAATAGAAGCAGCCTGAATGGGTGAAGTCAAGCTCCCACAGAACCGAGATTTTTAGTTTGAGTTTCAGCAGTAGCTGCTGTGGTCTTGAAGAAGTAGAAGCTATATTTTTCCATCTCTCAGATACTGCCAAAAGCTGGGGGATCTCTTCCTTCTGCGGGAGATGCATATGTATTTTTTTCTGAATTTGCCTTTGTCAAGGGTGTGTTTATGGGAGATTACTCTAGTGGAACAGTTAATTAGTAGTACTTAATAATCTATTACTCTGTTAAGTTTTCTAATAGGGTTAAGTTATTCCAATTTCTTCTTTCTTTGCTTCAAATCTGGTAGTCTGACCAATTGAATTACACCTGGAATGCACACGTTATACCTATCTTTAAAATAAGAAAAAGCTTAGGTCTAAGCTATCTTCTTAATATATTTTGAGGAGGGGTTGGTCTGGTCCATATTATCCATTTACATAGATGACAAAACATATGTGAAGGCTACGAGCTGATACAAAAAACAGAAAAGTAAAAGAAACTGCAAAACATAATATATCAAATATAAAAATAGCAAAGTTTTCTACTGGTACACAATATATTAATTAAAATGCTGAAAATGTGTTGCTGGAAAAGCACAGCAGGTCAGGCAGCATCCAAGGAACAGGAGAATCGACGTTTCGGGCATAAGCCCTTCTTCAGGATTCCTAAAGAAGGGCTTTATGCCCGAAACGTCGATTCTCCTGTTCCTTGGATGCTGCCTGACCTGCTGCGCTTTTCCAGCAACACATTTTCAGCTCTGATCTCCAGCGTCTGCAGCCCTCACTTTCTCCTCCCATATTAATTAAAATATCAGGATATGAATCGAGGCATTGACAGATACACACAATAAGTTCACATGTATAGAAGGCAGAAGTGGTCAGTCATTACCTTGCCTTGCCATGTATTCATGAGACCGCTATGGTGAATGTGGCATTTGAAGAAGAGGTCAAAAGAATATAATGACATTTAAGGTAGAAAGAGGAAGATGACTGATACATTGGATAAAACGTGTGTCCAGGTGGATTTCTTCTGTACTTAGTTAAAAAAAAACAGAAGGAAGGGTTGAAAAAGGCACTGTTACATGTGTGGGGGGTTGGTTAGCTCATTTGGCTGGTATATGATGCAGAGTGGCACCAATAGCATGCATTCTATTCCTACACTGATTGAGGTCACCATGAGATCACCATGAAGGTCCTGCCTTCTCAACACTGCCTGATGTGTGGTGACTTTCCTGTTAAACCACCACCAGTCATCTCATTCTAATGGGAGATTAGCCCAGTGGTCCTCTGAGACTATGGCTACTTTCCTTCTATTACATGAATATAAAATTACATTAGAGGAAGAGTGTGCAAGGACTAGTTATAGCTAAATGCAATTTCTCTATATAAAAAAAACGGGAGATAGAACAAGTCCAGAGATCTACAGAGTAGTTAATTTAACAGAAGTGATAGGAGAAGTAGAATCCTGACTCAAGGTTGTAATAAAAACTGAAACATGTTTTAAAAAAAAGTTATCAGAACAGGTTTCCAAGGGATCAATCTTATGTAATTCTTCGAAAAAGTACCAGATGGGTAGATGAGGATAATGCAGTAGATGCAATATATTTTAATTTCCAAAAAACCTTAAATATGAAAATGAATCGCGCATTGAAATCAAAGGTCAGAATTTGTAGCATCAGGAGCAAGCTTAGAACAGTACAGCACAGGATCAGGCCTTTTCACCCATGATGTTGTGCTGAACATGATGGCAAATTAAACTAATCCCTCTGCCTGTCCTTGGTCTATATTCCTTGCACATTCATGTGCTTTTCTAAAAGTGCCTACAACGCCCCTATTGTATCTGCCTCCACCACCCTGGCTGCACGTTCCTATGTAAAACATTTGCCCCTCACATCACTTTGAACTTTCTCCCCTCACCTTACATGTCCCCAATATTAAAATGTTTCAACTCTGGGAAATAGATTCTGACCATCAACTCTATCAATGCATCACATACTTTTGTAGCCTTCTATCAAGTCTCCCCGCCATTTCCACTGCTCCAGAGAAAACAACGCAACTTGTTCTAGCCTCTCCTTATAGCTCATACACTCTAATCCAGACAACATCCTGGTAAACCTCTTCTGCACCCTCTCCAATGCCTCCACATCCTTCCTGTGATGTGGTGACCAGAATTGAAGTGCAGCCAAACCAAAGTCTTATAAAGCTGCAGCATGACATCCTGACTGTTGTACACAATTTCCCAACCAACAAAGCAAACATGCCATATGCCTTCTTTATCACCTTATCTGCTTGCATGGCCACTTTCAGGGAGCAATGGACATGAACTCCAAGATCTTCATGTTTTGAAAAGTGTCCACCTTACAGGAGAGGATGTGCCGGAAGTCTTAAAATGCATTAAGGTAGATAAATCCCCGGGACCTGATGGAGTGTATTCCACAACTTTGTGGGAGGCCAGGGAGGAAATTGTGGGGCCGCGAGCAGAGATATTTGTATCATCGACAGTCACAGGTGAAGTGCCTGAAGATTGTGGCATTATTTAAGAAAGGCTGCAGGGCAATGGCTTGGAACTACAGATCAGTGAGCCTAACATCTGTGGTGGGTAGGTTGCTAGAGGAGATGCTGAGATACAGGACCTACAGGCATCTGGAGAGGCAGGGACTCGTTTGAGATAGTCAGCATGGCTTTGTGCATTGGAAATCATGTCTCACAAATTTGATTGAATTTTTGGAAGGGGTGACCAAAAAAGTAGACGAGGGCAGTACGATAGATGTTTTCTAGATGGACTTTAGCAAGGCTTTTGACAAGGTACCACATAGTAGGTTGTAGAGTAAGGTTATATCTCATGGTATCCAGGGAGTGGATATAAAATTGGATTGATGGTAGAGGAGAGAGGTTGCGGTAGAGGATTGTTTTTCAGACTGGAGACCCGTGACCCGTGGTGTAATGAAGATACACAAATCACAATACGTAATGACACATTATAAAGTCATAAAGAAGCCACATTATAAAGTCATAAAGAAGCAAACTGAGAACCAACTTTTGTTTCTGGAGTGAGTGAATTCAAAAATAGAGATGTTAAACTAGTATAGAACTTTGGTTATCTAGATTTCAAGTGTGAACAGTTTTAATTTTTAAGTGGAGGAAGCGCAAAATGATTTGATAGAATTCTAGAAGAAATGAAAGGTGACACCAAACAAGAAATATTGATTAGGCTGGGACGCTTTACTGGAAAAGAGAAAAGGGGGTTTAAGTTATGGCTACGAAAATATTTGATCAGGGTGAGGTGAAGGCTTCCCATTTTCCAGCCGTCCCTTTACCTGCGAACATCTGCTCCCAATCAGCTTTTTAAAGTTGTCTAATACTATCAAAATTGGCCTACCTCCAATTTAGACCTTCAACGTTTAGATCTGGTCTATCCTTTTCCAGCAACGTTTTCAAGCTAAAACAAATATGGTCACTGGCTCCAAAGTCTTGTCTACTGACATCTCAGTCACCTGCCCTGCTATATTTGGGAAGAGTAGGTAAAGTTTTGCACCTTCTCTAGTCGGTACATCAACATACTAAATCAGAAAAGTTTCTTGGGCACACTTAACAGATTTCTCTCGTTCCAAGCCCTTAAGACAATGGCAGTCCGAGTTTATGTTTGGAAAATTAAAATCCCAAACCATAACCACCCTATTATTCTTACAGATAACTGAGACCTCCTTAGAGATTTGTTTCTCAATTTCCCTCTGACAATTGGGGGAGCCTACAGTACAATCCCTATAAGGTGGTCATCCCTTTCTTGTTTCTCAGTTCCACCCAAATAACTTCCCTGGACATATTATCATGAATATTCTCCTGAAGTACAGCTGTAATAATATCCCTAATCAAAAACACCACTCCCTCTCCTCTCTCACCTCCCCAGCTGCCCCCCACCCCCCAACATTCCTTTGCATTTATATCCTGGAACATTAAGCTGCCAGTCATGTCCCTTCCTGAGGCACGTTTCTGTAATTGCTATGAGATCCCAGTCCCATGTTCCCTACTGTGTGCTGAATTCATCTGCCTTAACTGTTAGGCCTCTTGCATTGAAATAAATACAACATAATTTATTTGCCCTACCTCATTCTCTGCTATGTTCCTTTCTGCCCTGACTGTTTGACTTGCTCCTTTTCCCAGCTGTACCAGTCTCAGATTGATCAAATTTCGAATAACATAGTTTAGCCGAGCATCGGGACATTGCGATCTTGCTAGATGATCCAATATTCGGATAATCGAATGCTGGATAATCAAGGTTCCTCTGTATTACTACCCTAAAGGACCTCCTTTTTAAAGTCCTGCCGAACTTCCTTTATTCTCCCTTCAGAATCTCATCCTTTTTCCTTCGTATGTCATTCGTTGCAATATGTAAAATAACCTCCTGCTGGTCCCTCTTCCTTTTGAGAATATTCTGCACCCTCTGCGAGATACCCTTGATCCTGGCACCAGGTAGGCCACACACCATTCTGATATCTCACTGTCAGCCACAGAAACATCTGTCTGTGCCTCTGACTGGAGAGTCCCCATCATAATTGATCGCTTGGAACCTGGTGTACCCCTCATTGCATTAGAGCCAGTCTCGGTGCCAGAAACCTGGCTGTCGGTGCTACATTCCCCGAGAATCCATCACCCCCTACATTTTCCAAACAGCACACTTGTTTGAGATGGGAATAGCCTGCTCACTATTGTAGGTTTACAAAAAATGTGAAGTTACACTTTAAAACATTGGTTAGCTGCTCCCTTGCTGTGAGCTCTCCCACACAGGATTCTCCAAGGTCAGCTGTGAATTTGGCTGTTTGCTAATTTTTCTTGGACAAACTCCAACTTAAAAACAAACTGCAGAGTAATCAGCTGGGTCAGACTGCAGAGCAGGTTAACTTCTCTGTTTGATTCACTTCCCATGTGTCACTCCCTTTGTCCGTCTTCCTCCTTTTTAAAGTGCCATTGTTTTGATCTTTGGGGTTTTTTTCCCCAAAGCTCCAAAACAATGCAACAGCTTATAAAACAGTAATTACTGTTCCTGGAATTCACAGAAATCAGCTCCAATCCTGAAAATAACTCAAAAAAGGAACAGCCCTTACGGCCACAATTTTGTCCCGTTCTCCCTGGTGTTTGACAAGATCCCTATGGGAGACTGGTTAGCAAGGCTAGATCACATGGAATACAGGGTGAATGAGCCATTTGGATACAGAACTGGCTCGAAGGTAATGGTGGTGGTGGAGGTTTGCTTTACAGACTGGAGGTCTGTGACCAGTGGTGTGCCACAAGGATCTGTGCTAGATCCACTGCTTTTAGTCATTTATATCAATTATTTGAATGTGAACATAGGAGGTATAATTAGTAGGTTTGCAGACAACACCAGAAATGGAGGTGTAGTGGACAGCTAAGAAGATTACCACAGGGTATAATGGGATCTTGATCAGATGGGCCAATGGGCTGAGGAGTGACAGATGAAGTTTAATTTAGGTAAATGTGAAGTGTTGCATTTTGGAAAGGCAAATCAGGGCAGGACTTAAACACTTAATGGTAAAATACTGGTGAGTGTTGCTGAATAAAGAGACCTTAGAGTGCAGGTTTATAGTTCCTTGAAAGTGGAGTTAGATAGGATAGTGAAGCAGGCATTTGGTACACTGGCCCTTATTGGTCAGAGCGTTGAGTACAGGAGTTGGGAGGTCATGTTGCAGCTGTACAGACATTGGTTAGGCCACTGTTGGAATATTGTGTGCAATTCTGGTCTCCTTCCTATCGGAAAGATGTTGTGAAACTTGAAAGGGTTCAGAAAAGATTTACGAGGATGTTGCCAGGGTTGGAGGATTTGAGCTAGAGAGGGAGGCTGAACAAGCTAGGGCTGTTTTCCCTGGAGCGTCAGAGGGTGAGGGTGACCTCATAAAGATTTATAAAATCATGAGGGGCATGGATAGGATAAATAAACAAAGTCTTTTCCATGGGGTGGGGAAGTCCAGAACTAGAGGGGCATAGGTTTAGGGTGAGAGGGGAAAGTTATACAAGGGATCCAAGGGGCAACGTTTTCATGCAAAGGGTGGTACGTGTATGGAATGTGCTGCTAGAAGAAATGGTGGAGACTGGTACAATTAAAACATTTAAAAGGCATCTGGATGGGTATATGAATAGGAAGCATTTAGGGAAGTATGGGCCAAGTGCCTGCAAATGGGACTAGATTAATTTAAGATATCTGGTCAACATGATGAGTTAGACCAGAGGGTCTGTTTCTGTGTTGTTCATCTCTATGACTGTATGAGGTAGAAGAGATGTTTCCATTGGTGGGTGTGACCAGACCCAGAGACAATCAAGTTAGGTAGTCTCTAATAGATCCAATAGGGAATTCAGGAGAACCTTCTTTACCCAGAGTGTGCTGAAAATGTGGAACTCACTATCAGAAGGAATAGTTTTGGTGCACAGCAGAGATGCATTTAACAGGATGTTAAAAATGCACATAAGAAAGGAATAGAAATATAAACAGAAAGGGCAATAAGAAAGAGTGGGTGAAGGTTCACGAGTAGCATTTACATCAGCATGGATCCATTGAACTGAATATTTTTGAGTGTGCTGGTAACACTTTTTAAATATGTTTAACATTATTCAATATTGAAATTGTTGGTTTTATCTAAATATTCAACCACCACAATGGAGAAAGCTGGCTCTTCTGGTTATAAATATACCATGGCATAGGAAATCATCATTATCCAGTGCAAATAAATATCATATCAAATTCTGCAGCTACTTGGATTTTAACATTCCAAGCACATAATAAATCCCAACAATAATTTTAATGGAAATAACATTGCGCCTTCACTGCCTGAATTGCACAGCAGGTCATATTACCTTTTCTGTAATTATTGGACAGTCATTCGTGTTCTTTGCTTTAGATTTCCATCATCTGCAGACTAATATCACATTGTGGAGAATAAGATTGTGTGCAATGGCTGAAGTGGAGCTGGTTCATACTCAAGTTATTTTAGCAGGTTCTGGCACAGTAAAGTAGAACATTATCAGACATCTATACACTTATGGGACTCAATATAACCAAAAATAAATAGCTGAGAAATGTCAGACACATAACAAAAACAATATGAATAATGGAAATTTCGTAAGTTATGGAACACTGGTTCAGCATGATAGAAGTTTGAATAGGCAACCAAATCTGCTGGACATTATGGTCAGGTAGTTGTTTTCATAGAAAACCTACAGTGTGGAAACAGGCCTTTTGGCCCAACAAGTCCTTGAAGAGTCACTCACTCTATTACTCTACATTTACCCCTGAATAATGCATCTAACTTACAAATCCCTGAACACTGTGGGCAATTTAGCACGGCCAATTCACCGAACCGGCACATCTTTGGATTGTGGGAGGAAACCAGAGCACCCAAAGGAAACCCGTGCAGACATGGGGAGAATGTACAAACTCCACACAGACAGTCGCCCTAGATTGGGATCGAACACAGGTCCCTGGCACTATGAGGCAGTAGTGCTAACCACTGAGCAACTGTGCTGCCCGAGTTACATAGCAGGGAGTTACATATGAGAACCTGGTGAAATCTCTCTCATATCAGACTCCAAAGGAATTTCCCAGGAAAAAAAGATTCCACTAGGCAATTCCCTTAAGCTCAGAAGCCTCCAAATGTATCCATTTAAATGGGAAAACTTAAATGGCCCAGTTGAAGTTATGTAAAATAGTTACCCTGGAAATGTTAGAGTCTTAAAGACCCAGTCTAACTCCTGTGCAACCATTAAACGCAACCCTTTTTTAAAAAACAATCCATTCATGGGATGAGAGCTTCACTGGTCAGGTGGGATTTATTGCCCATCCCTAAATGCCCAGAGGGCAGTTAAGAATCAACTACATTGCTTTAGGTCTGGAGTCACATGTAGACCATACCTGGTAAGGGTGGCACTTTCTTTCCCCAAGAGACATTAGTGAACCAGATGGTTTTTCTTCCAAGAATCAACAATAGATTCGTGGTTATCATTAGACTCTTAAGTCCAGAGCTTTATTGAATTCAGAGTGGCTCTCTAATGCTCAGCCTTTACATTTCAGAATGCAGTAGCTGATTGCTGTGAGAAAGGGGTGATGGTTTGCCTTGCCCTCTCTGTCCTGCACCACAAGGAACTCGTCAGAATGGAATTGTGGCTGCACATTTCTGAAGGAGCCGTAATTGAAATCTCTCAGAAATGCAAAGCCTTTTCACATATAAATAAGGAAAGGACCTACCACCTACACTCCCTGGAAAAATCCAGCCCAATTCATTTATATCTGGATAAGCAATGCCTATTACAACAAATCAATAATAATATTGCTATTTGGTAATTTACTTCCAAATGATCCTCAGCTAAAACATGTAGCAAGGTTCAGTAACATAACAGAAGATTACATTGAAATTTCAGCCTGCAAATGGGGCCACTTAATTCAACTGGTCTATGCTGTACTTTAACTTCTTCTTAGAAACACCTGCCCAGGACCTTCACCATAGCAGCCCTGACTTCATCTAATGCTGTTAGTAGACTGTGGAGGAGAAAGTGAGTCTGCAGATGCTGGAGATCAAAGTTGAAACTTTATTGCTGGAACAGCACAGCAGGTCAGGCAGCATCCAGGGAACAGTAGATTCGACGTTTCGGGCACAGGCCTGAAGAAGGGCCTGTGCCCGAAACGTCGAATCTACTGTTCCCTGGATGCTGCCTGACCTGCTGTGCTGTTCCAGCAATAAAGTTTCAACTGTTAGTAGACTGTCCCTTCTCTTCTCTCTCCTATCATCCTTTAGCTTCTCCTTGGATGCATCTGTGCATCATTAAATCAATTATTCAACGTATGGGAGTAAGCTCTTGTCAATGGATACTTGTTGCAGTGTCTTCCAGGGTACTGGTCTTGTGGAAAGTGGACATTTCAGTCTCTGGCATAAATGGAAAGGGGTCTCTGCTTGGTGTTGTGTGTTGTTCGTGTGATTTCAAAATGGCTGCAGCTGAATGTGACCTTTGGAGGATGCCATTGGTTTGTGGCAGTTGCACTAATATTTTGCTCCATGCACGTAGGCTTAGTGAGGCAAGCTTTCCATCATTTGATCTTCATTTGTATAGATAACAACTTCAATGGAACAGGATGATTCTATAATTGGTATACAGTTCACAGCTCTGAATTAGTACTCTGGCAGTGAAGATTGAAATATTTCTCAGTTGATTTCTCCACGGAAACATCTGTCTTTGGGACACTTTCTCTTCTTTTGATTTAGAAATAATTTAAACACTAAAGTTTTAATAGTAAAAAAAGTTTGGATCTGGTGTGGGATTAAGTACTTAAAGTCTTAAAAAAAGTCACATTTCCAACCCAAACCTAACACCCACCCATCCAATTCGGTCTTTGGTTAAGGTAGGATAGTAGGTAGTAGTCAAAACATACCAAGGAAGTAGGTTAGCACTTAAAACATCCAAAGCTAGGAATACTGCGACAAGTAACGTAAAGGAGTAACATGTATCATGGATAAAGGAGAGCCTGTAGATATACTATACTTGGATTTCCAGACATCAGGAGTATGATGGAATACTCCTCACTTGCCTGGATTGTTCCGGCTCAAGATGTTTGACAGCAGTCAAGATAAAGCAGCCCACTTGATTAACACTATATTCACAAACATCCACTCCCTCCACCATCAATGCTCAGTGACTGCACTGTGTACTATCAACACGATGAACTGTAGAAATTCACTAAAGATCCTCAAAAAACACCTTCCAAATCCACAACCACTTCCATCTAGAAGGACCAGGGTAGCAGATACATTGAAACACCACCACCTGCAAGCTCCCCTCCAAGCCACTCACCGTCCTGCCTTAGATATGTATCGATGTTTCTTCGCTGTCACTGGGTCAAAATCTTGGAACTGCCTCCCAAAGGTTACTGTGGGTCAACCTGTATCACATGGACTGCAATAGTTCAAGCAGGCAGCTCACTACCACCTCCTCAAGGACAACTAGGAACAGGCAATAAATGCTGGCCATAAGTGAATAAAAACAATATATAATGATATTCCCAGTGTCATTTAGTTTATCAGCATGGATTAGGCTTGGCCAATTCCTCAAGAATCCAAATTGCTAGCAGCTACATCCAGTGAGGACTGGATGCATCCTTCTAAATCCATTATGCTTGCCTCAGCTACCTGCTCTGAGCTTTCCCAGGGTGCCTCTGATCTCCCCAGACATCTGATTCCTCTGCTCAGATTCCCTATCCCACAAGGTGTCAGACGCACCCCTAAGTCCATAAACTCCTCTCAGCAACTCCCCCAGCGTTTGGCAGCTCGACACTATCAGCAGAGTGTCTGTCTCTCTCACACTGAGAGAATAACGTGACATTTTATTAAATAGTTGTCTAAATTAGCGAAATAAATCAGATTTCAAACACTTACAGGTTAATGTAAGATGAGCAGCTGTAAGCCTGGTTCACAATGAAACTACTGAGTTTGCAGTCCAGTTGACTCAAGGTTTGTCACTGATTAAAAAACAGCTGCGATCAAAGGAAATTCAAACAACTTCAAGGACTCTGAATAGCTTTTCCTGTAAACTTAAGATAAAAAGTGACCTTTCTCGATTAATTTCTGTCAAGGGTATCTAAGCTCATTTAGCACTTTATTACAAAGAAATTGATTCCCTCGTGCCCTTTGCCACAAGAACATTTTTTTTTAAATAAATCAGGCATGCTGATGTTTGATTGTTGTTTAAGAGAAGTGAGAGGGTGACGATGTTGAAATGGAAGGAACTGAAATGAGCAGTGAGTTTGGTTTCACTACTCAATTATTAACTTGTTAGAATTAAATAGATACAGACCATTCAGTTCCCCATGATCTTCCTCCCAAGTCTCTTCATCTAACCCTATCAGCATAGCTCGCTAATTCTTTCCCCTCATGTCGGTGTCCAGTTTCTCCAGTCCTCTCAATTCTGACAGCTGATTGGCTGTCACGAATCTGCACATTAGTATTTATTGGTTGTTCCCGAGAGACTAATGGACAGAATGAGTGGTCAGGTCATTTCTGCTTCGCAATCGAATTTGTAGCAAGATTGTAATGAATTTTCTTTCTGTTCCTTGTCATTAGGAAGTGAGTTGATTTGTCAGCATTATTTATTCACGGAATACACAAGATTAAGGATGATTTAATTGAAGCTTTTAGGATCCTGAAAAGACTTGATAAAGTAGATTGAGGGGAAGCCTTGAGGATGAGGACACAGAATATATAAACATGCAAACAAAGGGGAGGAATACAACTGACCCCCTCAATCCTGCTCCGTCATTCAATAGGATCATGGTTGTTCTGATTGTAACCTTACCCCATACTTCCATCTTCCTATCTGCTCCACCCTCCCCTCCGACCTACGTACTGTTTTTTCAGTTACCTCCCCACCCCTGCCCTCCTATTTATCTCTCAGCCCCCTTTCCCCCTCCACATTCCAGATGAAGGACTTATGCCTGAAACATTGATTCTCCTGCTCCTCAGATGTTGCCTGAACTGCTGTGCTTTTCCAGTGCTACACTTTTCACCTGTGATCTCCAGCATCTGCAATCCTAACTTTGTCCTTATCCCGTACTCCCATCTAGCTTCGATAACCTTTCACTCTGTTGCTTACCCAAAATCTATCCAGCTCTGCCCACAAGAAATGTTCAGGAGTCCTGCACATTGCATCTTTTGATGAAGGAAATTCCAAAGATTCACAGAGAAGAAAATTTTCCTCATGCTTCTCTTTAATTGGTCGCCCCTTATTTGTAAAAAATAATTCCCAGCTTGCGATTAACTCTGAAGAGGAAGTATCCCATCTATAACATCCTGTCAAGATCCCTCAACATCTTAAGTGATGTAATCAGGTTGTCTCTTAATCTTTGAAACTCCACCCAAGACAAGCCTACCTTGTTTGACCTAACTCAACCTGCCCATTCCAGGTATTAGTCTATTATAGAGTCATAGAGATGTACAGCATGGAAACAGACCCTTCGGTCCAACCTGTCCATGCTGACCAGATATCCCAACCCAGTCTAGTCCCACCTGTCAGCACCCAGTCCATATTCCTCCAAACCCTTCCTATTCCTATACCCATCCAAATACATCTTAAATGTTGCAATTGTACCAGCCTCCACCACATTCTCTGGCAGCTCATTCCATAGACCCTCTGTGTGAAAATGTTGCTCCTTAGGTCTCTTTTATATCTTTCCCCTCTCACCCTAAACCTATGCCCCCTAGTTCTGGACTCCCCGACCCCAGGGAAAAGACTTTGTCTACTTATTCTATCCATGCCCCTCATAATTTTGTAAACCTCTGTAAGGTCACCCCTCAGCCTCCGACGCTGGAAAACAGCCCCAGCCTGTTCAGCCTCTCCCTATAGCGCGAATCCTCCAACCCTGGCAACATCCTTGTAAATCTTCTCTGAGCCCTTTCAAGTTTCACAACATATTTCCGATAGGAAGGAGACCAGAATTGCATGCAATATTCCAACAGTGGCCTAACCAATGTCCTGTGCAGCCGCAACATGACCTCCAAACTCCTGTACTCAATACTCTGATCAATAAAGGAAAGCATGCCAAACGCCTCCTTCACTATCCTATCTACCTGTGACTCCACTTTCAAGGAGCTATGAACCTGCACTTGCATCCAAATCATTTATGTAAATGACAAAAAGTAGAGGACCCAGCACCGATCCTTGTGGCACTCCACTGGTCACAGGCCTCCAGTCTGAAAAACAACCCTCCACCACCACCCTCTGTCTTCTAAGTACTCTCTGAACGGGTTTCTGTTGCATTTGCATTCCTGCATAAAGAGGCCAATACCATTCACAGAAATCCAGATGTGGTTTCATCACTACCTTGAGTAATTGCTGCAATACCTCCCTGTTTATATTCAGTTCTACTCACAATAAATGATAACCTTCTAATAAGTTTCCAATTAATTGCTGTACCTATATACAAACCTTCTGAGATCCATGAAGAAGGGCCTGTGCCCGAAACGTCGAATCTCCTGTTCCCTGGATGCTGCCTGACCTGCTGTGCTGTTCCAGCAATAAAGTTTCAATTCTGAGATCCATGCTCTAGGATACCCAGATCCCGCTGCATTTCAGAGCTCTGTAATCTCTCACTATTCTTTTATATTCTTCCTGCCAAAATGAACAATTTCATATTTTGCCACATTATAATCCATTTTATCAAGTCTTTAACCTATCTACATCTCTTTACAGCCTCATTATGTCATCTTCCAGATTTATTTTTCTCCATTCTTTTGTTTCATCAGAAAATTTACCAACCATAATTTTGGTTCTTTCATCCAAGTCATTTATGTAAACTGTAAATACATTGTGACCCCAGCACTGACCCCATGACAGACTGCTCCTTGTATTCTGTCAAACAGAAAATGATTCATTCTGTTCCCTGTTAGCAAGCTAATCTTCAATTCATGCCACACAGCCCCCATGCTGCAAGTTTATACCTTTCACAATAGTCTCTGGTGGGGAAGATTATCAAATGCCTCCAGAAATCTAAGTACATCCATCAAATTCCCCCCTTACTAACAGCACATGCTCGAAGAACTCTGATAGGCTGGTTAAACAGCTGGTTTGAACTTTTAAATCAGAACGAGACTATTCAGGATAGAAGTTAGGACACTTTTTTTGGATATTTGGAATAGAAATGTAGGAAACATTGAGAAAAAAAAGCAGCAGCAGTTAGTTCAATTAATCATTCTAAATCCAAGATCAATAGGTTTTTGTTAAAGTAGTTATCAAAAGAAACAGATAGTAATCAGAAGAGCCTTTTTTAATGCAATGAGTTATTAAGATCTGAACTACACTGCCTGGAAGGGTGGTTAAAGCAGACTCATTATAACTTTCAAAGGACAATTTGATTTTGCAGGAGAATAGGAAAATAATTCCAGGGTGATGGGGATAGAACAGCAGAGTCAGACCAAAGGTCTTTCAAGGAGCCAGGAAAAACATGATGAGTTAAATAGTCTCATTCTGTGCTGTAAGAATCTGTGAAATATCACATTAACCTCATTGCTTTGCTTCCTTGCTAATATTGATGTAATAATGGTACTTTATTCAAGTAGTGTGTTCATAGCCCTGGGGCTGAATTGCAGTATGACCTACATCAAAAAAACTTGTATGTAAACTAAATAATCAGGTTAAAAATGTGGAAACATGTGACAATCATGTAGTAACAAAAATAGACAGGATCAGTAGATAAAAGAGATGTGGTGGGCAGGTTATTAAAACAAGGAATATTGAATTAAAGCTGCAATCCAAATCACCATTCCTACAATAAAGGCACTTGAGTAAATATAGATTTCATTATTTAAGTACGTTACTGAGGATCCGAACCAGGTAAAGAACTTCCATTAAAGGAAAACTACTTGCTCTTGCAATATTATCAATTGGGTCAAAAAGCTTTTAATAAATATAAGAATGAACAACTTGTGTGATTTATCTTTATTCATGAACCTACTGTTCCACTTCCATCGGTCTTTTTTCTATCATTTTCAACTTTTTGCATGCCAGATGTTTATACTTAGGACAAACTGGGATTACCACATCTGGATGCATTTACATTGGCTGCCACATGGAGTATGTCTAGACCTGTTGGCTGTCCACTTGTCTCAGTGGTAGTTCGACTATTGGATAAATCTGAAGTCATGGAGTAAATTTGTTAATAATAAAAGTAATGCAAACAATTGGCAAAACTAGGATGAGAGAGCAAGCAGTCATTTTGTTGGAAGGAAATGAAAAAATTAGAGGGTGAGAGATGTCCAAAACACACAGTAAAGGCAAAAAAAGGCATAAAGAATAATAGTAGCAAGGACAGGAGACAGAAAAAGCGTTCTTTTGTTTGTACAAGTGAATAAACTAATGGGGACAAGGAAGATTTGTAATGGTCTTCAATGAATGTAGCAATGTATACCACAGGAACAGGGGTAGACCATTCAGTCCATTTAATTCCATTGTGCAATAAGTCCATGGCTAATCTATACAATAATTCTATTTACCTATATTTTTCCAATTCCTTTACTACCCTTACCCATCGAAAACTGATCAATCACAGTTTGGAAAGCTGCAATTGTCTCAGCATCTACCATTTTTTTTTGGGAGAGATAATTCCAGATTTTCAAATCCCTTTAGGTGAAATAAATTTTCCCAATTACCCTCTTAAACAAAAATAGTTCAAAGGTTATGTCTCCTTATTCTTGACTCTCCTCCTAGAACATAATATTTTATATGTATCTATGCTGCCAAATCATTTTATAATTTTAAAAAAAAGATCGGATCAATTTATGCAACCTGTATAAATCTTTGATCTCTAATATCATTTCAGTGAATTTACACCAAACCAAAGGCCAATTTGTCTTTCCTCATATTTGGGGCAAGAAACTAATCCCAGTCTTCCAGTCTCAGTCTGCTTATCTAATTCCTTACTTTTGTAATCATCCATTTAATTATTTTGAATGCAAATAATGAAAAAGGAAGAAAGCAAAGACTATTATTTCATGCTATGATGAAAACAGATGAATTGAAGTCAATGATATTTGAGAAATAGTTCCTGGTTTAAGGGAGTAGGGTAAAAATTCCACGGTTATTGACCTATTTGGAGCCTTGTTTAGTCAGTGAATTATTTTTCCATCTTGTCTAAGCCACATTGATTTACATTTACTCCCAACAATTTCTGCACAGTATTTAGGCTGTCCTGCGGTGCAGCGCTGAGAGAATATGACACCTCAGCTTTTGGCTGAGGCTATTTGCTCCTCAAGTGGACATAAAATGTTGCATCGCGCTGCTTTGAAGAAGAGCACAGAATGCTTCTTGGGGATCCAGCCAGTATTAAGGCTCTCAAGAAAAAAATAAAATTATGTGATTATTATTGCATTGCTATTTGCAGGAATTGGTGAAAAATGAATTTACTGCCCCATATCTTATAACTGGAAATTATACCTTTTTTTAATTCATTCATGTGATGTGAATGTTGCTGGCTGACCAGCATTTAGTGCCCATACCTGGCTGTCCTGGAGAAAGTGATAGTGAACTGCCTTCTTGAACTGTTGCCGTCCACTTGCTGTGAGTTGACCCACAATGTCATTATGGAAGGAATTCCCTCGGGATTTTGACCGAGCAACAATGAAGAAACGGCGATGTATTTCCAAATCAGGATGATACGTACTTATAAATACTTCCTTGTTTTAGGATATCCTGTATTTGTGGAAGTTGCTAAATAAGTCAAGGTATTTATCTATTTTTAGATGAAATAGTACAGAAGCTAGCATTTCTCTATTGAAGCTCTGAATAAGACCAGCATTGTTTTGAATACATTCAGTTGTGTATTGAGGCCTGACAGCAATGGTGGGGAAGAAAATCCCACAGCGAAATAAACAAGTATAAGAAAACAATAAAACTTAGAAATGAACATACTGTTCAAGCTGGAGCTCCAGGTGGAAGAATACATGTTGAGTCAGACTGGTATGCATCATTCACACCTGTTAATAGTTTTCCTTCCAACCAATCAGTTCCTCAGGGCTCCTTCCTGCATGGGAGCAAGCTGGGGGGATGGAGCCAGGCACCATGGGTAAGAGACAAAGAGGAAAAGGCCAGAACTTGACTCGGGAGCCTCTTATACTAGTTAAAGATTGAGGAAGGTTAATTTGTGCAGGTAGGCAACTGCTGGATATCTATCCAGACTGACTGGGAGCACCCCAAGTTGAAGAGGCCCCTTGGAATGACAGAAGGAGAAAGCAGGGCAACAGCCAAGTTGGAACAGAGTTCCAGACTGGTGTGTCAACACTGAAGATTTATGGGCACAAACAATCCAGACCAAGTTAAAAATCTCACAATACCAGGTTATAGTCAGGCAGGTTTATTTGGAAGCACCAGCATTCGGAACACTGCTCTTTCATCAGGTGGTTCATCAACGCTCCGAAAGCTAGAGCTTCCAAATAAACCTGTTGGACTATAACCTGGTGCTGTGTGATTTTTAACTTTGTCCACCCCAGTCCAACACCAGCTCCTCCACATCAGTCCAGATCAAAGCTGCCAATGGTGGCTTGAAACCCAGCAAGTAGTAGTGAACAGGCAAAGTGCTACAGGAGACCTACGAGGACCATCCAGGTAAATCTGGGCAGATTTAGGACTGAATTGAGGACAAACTTCTTCACACAAAGGATTGTGAATCTGTGGAATTCCCTTCCCAGAGAAGCAGTTTGAGGCTACCTCATTGAATGTTTTTAAGGCAAAGATAGATAGATGTTTGAAAGGAATTAAGGGTTATGGTGAGTAGGTAAGTAGAGCTGATTTCCTGAAAGGATCAGCCATGATTTTATTAAATGCAGAACAGGCAAATGGGCCACTCCTGCTCCTATTCCTTCTGTTCTTATGTTGTTATACCAACAGGTTTGAGAAATCACAAGGACAGGAGAATCCCCTTTGTATCTGTGAGACAAGGTAATCTGCATCACATGGTGACAGGAAATTACCTGTAGGAGCTCCTCCAACTGACTTCATTACCTGTCTGATTTGAGATCAGGAATTAACCTGTACAATGATGTCCTGATGCACCAGAAACATCAGGCAAACATCCAATGTAAATATCTCATTCCTTTAAATATGCTTTTCCATTAATATTCATGATCATTAATTAGCAATGGAATTAAGAATCCCTTGTGTATAATCTTCTGTACAGTTTGTGCTTAAATCACCTGTTAGCTAGAAATCTTCATGACACATTTAATTAGGAAATGAGGCGTATAATATGTATTTTTATTAGCATCTATAAACATTCTGTCCCATTTGGAAAATTGTGTTTTTGACTCAGTGATAAAGCTCCTGCCGAGGAGTAAGAATACAGCATGTTCAAAACCCAATCCATGGATTTGAACATATTTGAAAGTACAAGGCTTCAGAGTGCTGCTCCTTCATCAGGTAGCAGGTGTAACTGACTAGTTACCTGACAAAGGAGCAGTGTTCCAAAAGCTTGTACTTTCAAATAACCCTATTGGACTATAACCTGGTGTTGTATTAGTTTTAACTTTGTCCAAGTCAGTCTAACACTGGCACCTCGACATCATGGCTTCCTATTCATATACACATCCAGATGCCTTTTAAATATTGTAATTGCACTCACCTCCGCCACTTCCACTGGCAGCTCATTCCATACACGCACCACCCTTTGCATGAATAAGTTGCCCCTCAGGTCCCTTTTAAATCTTTCCTCTTTCACCTTGAACCAATATCTCTAGTTTTGAATTCCCCCACCTCAGGGAAAAGACTTTGTCTATTTACCCTCTCTATGCCCCTCATGATTTTATAAACTTCTAGAAGGGCACCCCTCAGCCTTCGACGTTCCAGGGAAGATAGCCCCAGCCTCTCCCCATAGCCCAAACCCTCCAACCCTGCCAATATCATTGTAAATCCTTTCTGAATCCTTTCAAGTTTCACAACATCCTTCCTATAGCAGGGAGACCAGAATTGCATGCAGTATTCCAAAAGTGGCTAACCAATATCCTGTACAGCTGCAACATGACCTCCCAACTCCTATATTCACTCCTCTGATCAATAAATGCAAGCATACCGAATAAAGCTTTCACTACCCTGTCTACCTGAGACTCCACTTTCAAGAAACTATGAACATGCATTCTAAGGTCTCTTTGTTCAGCAACACTACCAGGATCCTACCATTAAGTATATAAGTCCTGCTAAGATTTGCTTTTCCAAAATGCAGCACCTCACATTTATCTAAGTTAAAATCCATTTGCTACCCCCATCTGATCAAAGTCCTGTTGCACTCTGAGGTAAATTTCTTTGCTGTCCACTACACCACCAATTTTGGTGTCATCTGCAAACTTAGTAACTTTACTTCCTTTGTTCACATCCAAAGCATTTATATAAATGATGAAAAGCAGTGAACCCAACGCCAATCCTTGTGGCACACCAATGGTCACAGGCCTCCAGTCTGAAAAGCAACCCTCCACCGCCACCTTCTGTCTTCTATCCTCAAGCCAGTTCTGTATTTCAATGGCTAGCTCACCCTGTATTCCATGTGATCTAACCTTGCTAACCAGTCTATCATGAAGAACCTTGTTGAATGCCTTACTGAAGTCCATATAGATCATGTCCACTGGTCTGCCCTCATCAATCCTCTTCATTACTTCTTCAAAAAACTCAATAAAGTTAGTGAGGGGATCCTGAGAGACAGGATTTACATGTATTTGGAAAGGCAAGTACTGATAAGGGAAAGCCAACATGGCTTTATGCATGAGAAATTGTCAATGCCCACCAGATACCTTAAATTAATCTAGTCCCATATTCCTGTTGGACTATGACCTGGTGCTTTGTGATGTTTAACTGTGAATAGGAAGGGTTTAGAGGAATATGGTGCTAGATTGATTTAGGATATCTGGTGGGCATGGACGATTTCTCATGAACAAAGCCTTGTTGGCTATCCCTAATCAGTCCTTGCCTTTACAAATACATGTAAATCCTGTCTGTCAGGATCCCCTCCAGCAACTTGCCCACCACCAACGTCAGGCTCTCCAATCTATAGTTCCCTGGCTTGTCCTTACCACCTTTCTTAAATAGTGGCAGTACGTTAACCAATGCCCAGTCTTCTGGCACCACCTATGGCCATCGATGATGCAAATATCTCAGCAAGGGGGCCAGCAATCAGTTCCCTAGCTTTCTATAAACTTCTAGAGTGCACCTGATCAGATCCCAGGGATTTATCCATCTTTATGCATTTTAAGATGTTCAGCACCTCCTCCTCCTAAAATATGCCGCCATCTATTTCCCAACATTCTGATCACATTTGATATAGGAGGATGCTTTCCATGTGTGTGTGGGTTGCATACAGGAATCCAGAGTCTAGTTATCAGATGATAGTCCTCATCACCCAATATCCACCAACTGGTTTGTTGTGATGGTTCAAAAGTAAATGGTATAGTAGAGTGTCACCGAATGAAGTCATTCTGATTGCTGCCAGGCTACCAGGCATTGACCTGCACGTTGCACTGAGCGTGCTCATTCTCCAGCCAGACATTGAGGCAATGAAGTCACTTCCAAGCACAGTAGATTTCAGAATGTATATATGGTGTCCATATAGTGATCTGCCCATGACCAAATGCCCCCCATGTCTCAGGGATGCCTGCAATAATGGTGCCACTATTAACCCGGCCTATTTCCTTCTTTTTGGCAAGTACAAGAACATTTGCTCAACTTTCTTTGCAGACCTTCAGTGACATCTTTTACACCTTAGAGACATGCAACTTGGAAATGTTACAAAGATTGCCTTCTCGAGTTTGGAAGCAAACCATTGCATATAAGATTTTGATATTGGAAACACGTGTTTGCATTTAAGGACACAAGAAACTGGAATATGGAACTGTTTGGCCATTCAACATTAAAAAGGTTTACCAAGGCATTAAAGGCACAGGTGATCTTACAGAATCAATCAATAGCAATGTGAGCTGTGGCTTGCCTGTTCATTATTGAAGTCAAGCATCTTTGGAAAGGAGACTAGCAAGCCTTTTAAGCAGGGTAAGAGATGAAGTTAATGGCTTTAATCACTCCATTTTGATGAGCTGTGTGCTAAATGCTGAAAGTTTCCTAGCAGAAGTCTTCTGGTGTTTGGTCCTGTTTATCCAGAGCATTGGAATAGTTACATGTTGAATTTTATCGTGGTCCTCATACCCAAATATATGTCCCCAATATTGTGAACATATGCAATGGGTTGCTTCTGAACTAGAGTAGCAACCTTTGTAATACCTGTGTGTGTCAGAAAATGAAAAGGAAAAGACATTAAAAGCGTGCAGTAGACAAGGTTCTCTCACATCGTGAAAATGGAAGAAGGAACCTCTTAGCAGGTCAGATTGCATAGATCTCTCTCAGTAAAGTATTTCTAGGAATCTGAAAAAGTTCCAAATATCAGTATCTCTGTCTACCTCATGGACTCTGGAGACTTGGACTTCCATTCAAAGACTTATGTCTAACGGGGTATCCATCTGAACCGATGTCTGGTCTGAAGATTTCCTAATTCTAAGATGGTCAGCATTCAATCTCGTTTACAGGATACTCAGCAAAGCCATGAGAAGTCATCTTATATTATCCTTTGAATTTAGATACTTGTCTGAAGAACTATTCTTTTCCCTTTTGACCATTTCAAAAAGAACCCACATATCATACCTGCAGAGTTGTATTGTCATGTTTATTGTTGAATATGATAGTTTTGGATTAAAGGATATAATTTTACTTTAGAATATAGTTTAGTTAATCAGTTTTGCCACCTATTAAAGGAATAAGTTTTAGAATTCATTAAATAATATCTCTTTTGTTCTGGTTAACTGTAATAAAGAGAGATAATTTGGCCACCTTAGTGACTGAATCAAAACATTTACACAGCACATATTTACCTGTCTAACTCAGGGATGCTGGGCTTAATTACCAATGCACTTCTTTTGTAGGAGCCAGATAAAAGACTCACGATTCTCTTCACAGGTACATGGCAATACCATTCTGAAACCTGGTCGAAACTGCAGTTATGGCTGGAAAAGGTAGCAGATTTCAGAGCTTACTTCCTTGGTTCAGTGGAGGATCTGGCGCACAATTCTATGCTTGAGGTTTGTTCAAGATTAGAGTGGTCCTGGAAAAGCACAGCATGTCAGGCAGCATCCGAGGATCAGGAAAGTCAATGTTTCTGGTAAAAGCATTTACCTCTCCACCCCAGAGGTTCCCAGGCTCATTCCTGAAGAAAGGCTTTTGCCTGAAACGTTGATTTTCCTGCTCCTCGGATGCTGTCTGACCTGCTGTACTTTTCCAGCACCACCATAATCTTGACTCTGATCTCCAGCATCTGCAGTCCTCACTTTCACCTGTGGGAGAATTATTCCCAAGGCAGATGCATCTTCTACTGAGAGCCCTTCTCTCTGCCCTCTTCCCTCTAAGAGTAACTTTTCTTTCCATGTGTCATCTCTGCTCTCACTGTAACTCAAATGACTTGTGGCTCAACAGATAGCATCACAGCCCCAGAATCAGGACATAGAGAATTCTTGCTCATTGACATCTTGTACTGAAGGAGGAATAAGAGGAAGATGTGAGCCCAAGAAGAACATTATTGCAACTGCACATAGAGGGCACACCTCCTGTTCTATAACTTCTCCACTGGAACCTTCAGTGCTCTGTTCAAGAGCCTGTCCACACACTACCATAATAGGAATAATATCCAGCATTACTTTGCTCTGCCTATGTACTGCACACATTCAGTATAAGTGGATATGAGGAGCTGACAAATAAGGTCATGTTAGATTTGTGATTACACAACAAATGAGTGTTAAATGAAGGTGACACCATGGCTCAGAGGTGGCATGGTGGCTCAGTGGTTAATAAGGCTGCCTCACAGTGCCATGGACCCAGGTTTGATTTCACCTTGTCTGTGTGGAGTTTGCACATTCTCCCCGTGTCTGCATGGGTTTCCTCTGGGTGCTCTGGTTTCCTCCCATGGTCCAAAGATCTGCAGGTCAGGTGGATTGGCCATGCGAACTTTCCAGTAGTGTGCAGGTTAAGTGGATTAACCGTAGGAAATGCAGGGTTACAGGGACGGGGGTGGGGATGGGTCTGTGTGGAGGGTTGGTTGAATCGCCTGGATTCATAATTGTAAAGATTCTATGATTCTATGAAATGTGCAGGAGTTTCTGTTCTGGCTTCTCCAGTCTAGTGCAACATCTGAGAATTGCCAATTGAGAAGCAAAATTGCATGCTAAAATCAATATTTGAAACAAGGTATTGTATTAACGCAGCACCCTTCAGTGCCCGCTTTCACCCTCACACTGAAACCCACCCATAATGTTGATCAATTGAAACTAATCATCTTAGTTTCAGATTCCACAGCCATCAACCAGTGGTATTCTGATTTAGGTGGTTAACTGGCAGCAATTCTCCTTTAGTCTAGGAACGACCTAATAATCAGTGGTACAGAATAGACCACCAGTGATGGTAAGTAGAAGTGGTATTTGTCTTTCATAACAAGATTGTTTAATGCTTGATAGCAATAGGTACAATCTACATTAACTTGCTGGGTATCATTACTAGGAACTCTCAGGAGCT
>NC_057738.1:17741342-17748284 GCF_004010195.1 Chiloscyllium plagiosum
AACCGGCTGACCTGAAGTGACAACTTAAAGGTATACAATCAGGAAAGAGTGGCAATTTCCTCTGCTACTGTTTCTCTCTGTTACACTACTTTTTCCTCCCCATTTCCTGACTTGTTTAGGTCTCTCTGTTTGTTTCATGACTCCCACTCTCGCATACTTTCTCTCTTTGATTACCCTCTCTCACCTCTCTGCCCATCAGTTTCTTGATTATTTTCTCTTGCTCTCTCGCAGTCTGTTTCTTTGGTTCACCATTGGTGTCTCTTCCTTCTTCCATCTCCTTCCTCACCTTTCTCAGACTGTCTTATCAATCAGTTTAGATGGTTAAATACTTCTCATTTTAACTGAGAGAGAGAGAGGAGACAGAAAACAAAAAGAAGGGGACAGAGGGTGGGGTGGGAAGGGAGTGAGGTGAAGAATATATACGAAATGAAAATAGTACTGGAGACATTCTCCAGACCAATCTACACCTCTGGTTAAAATTTTCCAGTCACTACCCTCCACTCAACAATGCAGAGCATTGTGAGGTATGTCCTGTCTTCAGATATTAGGACAAATCCAACCCAGCCAACAACCATTCTAGCAGTCTACTTTTGATCACCAGCAAGGTGGAGGAAGTATTCATCAACAGTGTTATTAAGTAAAACTTACTCGGCAATAATTTGCTCACTGACACTCAGTTTGGGTTTTGCTAGGGCCATTCTGCTTTAGACTCATTGGTCTTGTTCCAAGCGTGGACAAAAAAGCTGAACTCCAGAGGTGAGATGAGAATCACTGTCCTTGACATCAAGGCCACATTTGACTGAGTTATGTTGTCGGGGAATCCTGTCTAAACTGAAATTAATGGGAATGGGAGTAGGGGTAGGTAGTGGTGGAGCCCTGTTGTTTGTCATCGTATCTATTGGAAGATGGTTGTGGTATTAAAGGTCTCAGGATAGTTCAAGATGGCATCCTAAGTTACATCATCATCAACTGCCTCAATAGTGACCTTGCCTCCAGCATAAGAAATGGCGATGTTTGCTGATGATTGCACAATGTTTAGAAACATTCGCAACTCCTCAGACACAAAAGCAGCTTGTGTTTGTTTGTAGCAAGATACAGACAGCATCCAGGCTTGGGCTGATAAGTGGCAAGTAACGTTCGTGCCACACAAGTGCCAGTCATTTACCATCTCGAGCAAGATAGAATCTAACCTTTACCAGTTGACATTAAATGACATTTTGTTGAATTCCCCACAATCAATGTTGTGAGAGTTTTCATTGAACAGCAACTGAATTGGTCGAGCCATACAATACTCAGTATCTACAAGTGCAGATCTGAGGCTGGGAATTCTGTGGGAACTCATCTCCTGAATCTCTAATGCCTACCAACCACCTACAAGGCACCTTTCAGGAGTGTGTTGGAATACTCTCCACATGCCTCAATGGTGCAGCTCCAATAACACTTAAGAAGCTCCAGAACAGAGAAGTGTGCTTGAGTGACCCCCCCCACACCATCCACAAAATCCCCATCCACTGCCTTCCAAATGCACTCTCTTCACCATAGATGCAATGCACATTGGTGTATCATCAACAAAATACACTTCAATAACTCACCAAGACTCCTCCAACTGCAAAACCTGTCATCTCTACTACCTACAGTGACAAGGGCAGCAGAACTATGGGAACACCGACATCAGTCAGGTCACCTCCATGCAACATGTCATCCTGACTTGGCACTATGGCTAGAAAGTCATTGTTCCAGCCTCAATAAGGGTTGCACATGGAGACCCTGTGGAATCCCTATTGTAGCAGACTCTGAAGGAATTACCCAGAAAATTGAAGATTCCATTGGGAAATCCCTCTACTCTGGGATCCCTCTGAAAGTTTCCATTTAAATGAAAGATATTGGATGAAATTCAATAAATAGTTACTCAGGAAAAGTTAAGCCAATTAAACACATAAACTAAGTCCTGAGAAATTATTCAGCCGGCCCCAAACTTATCTCAGACATGCAAAAGCACCTCCCCGAAGATCACTCATACCCATACCTCACTGACTCTGGTCTGTCAGCCCCTTCCCCTCATCATTAGACATTCTCCCCTTTCCTTGACTGCTACTCCAAGCTGGCCCATCCCCACTCCATCTCCAGATCCGACTCCCTTTCACCCATAGCTGAACACAATGTCCACTTTTCTGCTCAATTCCTATCAACTTTATCCTCCCCTGCTGTACCTGGGCCCTTCCCTCTACTGAAACATTCCCTCTCCCCTCCCTACCCTACTATTGGACGTCAACCCAACTCCTACTCCATCCCGGATGACCCAGATACAAACACCTTTCCTTCCCTCCTGCTGGACCAGACAATTCCGCAGCCCTCTTCCTTCCACCCACATAGCCCACCCCCAGACCTAATACCTCACCTTCCCTGCATCAGCCACACCTTATTCTCCTTCCCATCCAACCTACCTAAAACACTACATCATTTACTTGGCCCGCTAACCACTTTACACCATGACACACCACCCACTTGGCATCTTACCACATGGCACCCTACATGGCATACTACCCACTTCTCGTTCCTGATGAAGGGCTTATTCTTGAAACGTCAATTTTCCTGCTCCTCAGATGCTGCCTGACCGGCTATGCTTTTCCAGTGCCACACTCTTGACTACCCACTTGGAAGCCTACTTGCTTAGCATCCTACCCATTTGGGAGTAGAGTGGTGCTGGAAAAGCACAGCAGTTTAGGCAGCATCCGAGGAGCAGGAAAATCCGACGTTTCGGGAAAAAGCCCTTCATCAGGGATACTACCCAATCCTATCCATTTGGCATCCCACTTACCTGGCACACCCCCATCTCCACCAGTCTGGCACCACATCTTCCCAGCAGCCTAACATCATGCTTATCTTATAGATGCTTTTATTTAACCTACTCAGGGATGTTATTGCACACCTCTAGACTAGGAGAGACTTGAACTTAGACTTACTGCCTCAGTGGTAGGGATATTACCACCATGCCACAAGTTCCCTAATCACATTTCCCTGACGTACTTACCCTTCGAATGGAAGCTGTCACAGTGGCTGCCAGGATCTATAAATTGCAAATTCTGACCGCACTCTGCAGTGAAAAGGGAGTGTGGTTCACCTTCCTCCTGATAGTTCTGTGCTAAGAAAGCAATGAAAGGACGCTTCAGCATTCCTGAAGGAGACCTGAGTGGAATCTCCTCTCAACAATGCAAAGTTCCCTGCCTTTGTAAAAAAAATTAAGGGACTGCGTGACAATCCGTGTGAGATTAGCACTCTTTGGAAAATTATACCAGTATTCCTTCGTGTTTCCAAATCAAAAGGCTGGAACTTGCTTCCCGTGGATATCTTTACATCCTAATGACTGCTGTGAATCTTCTATCAGCTAGTGATTCTCTGTGTCACCCCGCTCACTCTCACTATAATTTAAATGTCTTCTGAGTCAATATGTTGTGTCACTGCCTCTGAGCTTGAAGCTATAGATTTGAGTCTCACTACAGGGGTGAAATCTTCCAGGCTCACCCAAAGCAGGCTGGGGAGTCTGATTGAATGAGTAGCAAAAATTCAGTTTCCTGATGGTGAGTTAAAGTTTTGGTATTGAGTTCTCAGAATCTTTTGGGTGAGTTGGCTACTGCTTCACTGCACAAATGCCCATTGACACCCCAGGCGGTTGGGATTGGGTGCAATCATGTCAGTCAATCATGGAAATGCCCACACTCACAAGCCCAACTGTATAAAACTATGTATGATGTTGATTAGACCCCAGGAGGAGGATTGTGTGCAGTTTTGGAATCAAAATTATAAGGAGTTGTGATAGTAAGGGAGAGGGTGCAAGTTGGGCTGGAGAGTTCATGGTGAAGAGAGGTTAGACAGACTGGGATGGTTTTTCCTTTGAGCAGAGGAGATTGAAAAGGGGACATGATTGAGATGTACACAATTATGAGGGGCAGAGATAGAGTAAACAGGAAGAAGCCTTTCCCCTTGATGGAGGGATCAATGACCAGGGGGCATAGATTTAAGGGAAGAGATGGAATCTATAAAGGAGTTGTGAGGAAAAATATTTTTTTTTAAGTGTGAGGTGATGTGAAGTGCTATGACTTTTGAGTATCCTTGTACATCAACATGTGGGTGCAGCAAGCAGTGAACAAGATAAATGGTATGTTGGCCTTTATAGGATTCAAGTTCAGGAGCAGGGATGCCTTGCTGCAATTGTACAGGGCTGTGGGGAGTCCAGACCTGGAATATTGTGTGCAGTTTTGGTCTCCTTATCTAGGGAATGCGCCATTCTGTAGGGAGTGCTGGTTGGTTTATCGTGCAACAGCTCCTTGGTTCTGACACTGGGCTTATGTAGTGAGATGTGATGTGGTGAAAAGCACAGGAGACAGATGCTTCAGAGGCAAAGGAAACTCTGATTTCATTAAACCAAGCAAAATTGAGAATTTATAACATTCTTAACAAAAGAAAAGAATATTTATAAAAAAAACAATGCTATGCATCAAATGAAATGAGACTTGTCTGACAGCTACTAACACCTCAGTTAACCCTTGCGGCCCCGACTTGGTTCAGTGGGTTTGGAATTACAGAGAGCTGTTAATTACTGGGTGACAAGGGAAAAGAGAGAGAGAGTAAACGCGATCCTGTTTCTCTTCCCAGGGGAGTGCCTTGCACCATCGGCCCTGAAGCCCACCCACCCTACCCTATCTTACTGAGCTTGTACAGAGGTCTCAATGACCACTCCAAACTTGCTCACCCCCAAAGTGGCTTCTGTTGGCTTGGGCAGCAGGGGATGTCACTGGGGCTGCCCCCAGTCAGTGTCGCATCTCTCCAGTCACTTCTCATCAGTACGTGAAGGTTAATGGATGAAAAGATTGCTCGAACTCCTTTTCCTGAGTCTGGGACTGGCTACGGCTAATTCTCTTGATGCTGGCCAGACGACCTGTCGAATGACACCAGAGTAGACAGACAGGAGGCTGGGAGAACACAGCGAGCCAGGCAGCATCAGGAGGCTGGGAGAACACAGCAAGTCAGGCAGCATCAGGAGGCTGGGAGAACACAGCAAGTCAGGCCGCATCAGGAGGCTGGGAGCACACAGCAAGTCAGGTAGCATCAGGAGGCTGGGAGAACACAGCAAGTCAGGTAGCATCAGGAGGCTGGGAGAACACAGCAAGTCAGGCCGCATCAGGAGGCTGGAAGAACACAGCAAGTCAGGCCGCATCAGGAGGCTGGGAGCACACAGCAAGTCAGGCAGCATCAGGAGGCTGGGAGAACACAGCAAGTCAGGCAGCATCAGGAGGCTGGGCGAACACAGCAAGCCAGGCAGCATCAGGAGGCTGGGAGAAGACAGCAAGCCAGGCAGCATCAAGAGGTTGGAGAAGTCAACCTTCAGGGTTATTACCGAAACGTTGACTTCTCCCCCTCCTGATGCTCCCTGGCTTGCTGTGTTCTCTCAGCCTCCAGCCTATGTATTTTGGATTCCAGCATCTGCAATTTTGTTTGGTCTCTAACAACATCAGAGATCGGGGTTATACTGACTGTGGGTTTCCCGTGTCTCCCCCCAAATCTGGATTGGATCACTGAGCTGCTGTTCCTCCCCTTGGGGTTGAATGACGTTCCTGAGCATTCAATGAGGTGTGAATGGTTCTCCAATTAAAGTGTATGGGTTTCCAATTGTGTTGAATGTGCTTTATTTCACTTTGATGGATGTAGGTTAAAGTGTTGCTGATAGTGTGAGGGCCTTCCCATCCAAGGCAAACTGGTTTGCACGTCGTACAATGGTGTGGAATGATCAGTATCTCTGCATCCAAGCAAATGATTAAATTTTAAATTATTTCATAATTTTTTAGGTACCAGAATGTCTTGGTTGTTTGCTCTGGAGGCTGGTCTTCATTGCCTTTTAGCTGAGGTATTTGTGGGTGTCTTCCTTTAGCTTTACGTGCTATAACCCCTGAACCTGACAGCTTCCCCTCGGCTTGAATATTGCCTCATCTGGCTCAGCCAGAGAGCTCAGTGACTTAGTTCAAATGTGAATTCCACAAACTCAAATCCCAAGTTCAGAGGGTTTTAGTCCCGGGTATCTGATGGGAAGTTTTGGCCCACCTTTGAGGAGGGATGTTCTTACTATTTCCTAAAATGGCATCCAGCGTGTCCAGCACTACCAGCATTTGTCATAGATGCCATTTCAGAGCTGAGGCAGTAATTGCTGTCCTGAAAATGTGGGCAATTGGTAACTGGATTCTGCAGCTGCTGCCTCTTGATGAGACATTAATCTGAGCCCCTGTCTGTCTGGTCAGGTCGCTGCAAATCATCCTATGCAACTCTTCAAAGAGCAGACTTAGCAAACTGATGTTCCAGTTAAATTCTGTTCTGTTCTCCATATTCCTAAATGGATAGCAAGGCACTGGAACATTTACAGAAATTATTTGAAAACCAATCAGGACCAGGAAGTTAAGTGCGTCAGGAAAAAAACATTGAACAGTTTGGGTTCTTAATCTGAAAGAAAAGACTGGAAGTTGAGGAACTGGCCTAATATAAAATTTTAAAATTCTGAACATGGGACATACAAACACGAGTAAGCCATTTAGTCCCTAGAACTTGTTCTGCTGTTTAAAAAAGGATTTAATAGGATGTATGCAAACAGTGTTTTAATTTATTGGTAGCAAAAGTAGAGGTCATTGTACAAGATATGGATAAGTACATGAATAGGAAAAGTTTGGATGGATTGGGCCAGGAGCAGGCAGGTGGGAATATTTTAGTCTGGGATTATGTTTGCCATGGAGAAAGTGAGGACTGCAGATGCTGGAGATCAGAGATGAAAAATGTGATGCTGGAAAAGCGCAGCAGGTCAGGCAGCATCCAAGGAGCAGGAGAATCGACGTTTCAGGCATAAGCCCTTCTTCAGGAATGAGGAGGGTGTGCCAAGCAGGCTAAGATAAAAGGTAGGGA
>NC_057738.1:17749627-17759111 GCF_004010195.1 Chiloscyllium plagiosum
TCTGGCCTATCACCCTCACCTTAACCTCCTTCCACCTATCGCATTCCCAATGCCCCTCCCCCAAGTTCCTCCTCCCTACCTTTTATCTTAGCCTGCTTGGCACACCCTCCTCATTCCTGAAGAAGGGCTTATGCCCGAAACATCGATTCTCCTGCTCCTTGGATGCTGCCTGACCTGCTGAGCTTTTCCAGCAACACATTTTTCAGCTCATTATGTTTGCCATGGACAAGTTGGACTGAAGGGTCTGTTTCTGTGTTGTATGACTCTATGATTCTTTGACTCTATAAGATGCTCAATGATAAGTCCAATAGAGGAATTCAGGAGAAATTTTTTACCAGACAGTATGTTTCTCACCCAATGTAGAGTAGGTGAGGTTAACAAGATAGATAAACATGAAGGAAAAATTAATATGTTGATAACGTTAGATGAGAAGGGGTGAGAGGAGTCCTGTGTGGAGCACGAACATGGATGATGTTATGAACCAGACCAAACCCCCTCAAAATATATTAAAAGATAACCTGGAACCTAACCTTTTCTTACTTTAAAGGCGGGTGCCAGGCATTGCGGATGCAATTCGATTGGTTAAACTACCATTTTTGAAGCAAAATGCACTTTATTCAAACACTATACTTAAACACAGCAAAAGAAAGAAGAAATTGGAATAACTTAACACTATTGGAAAACTTACCAGAATAATAGATTATTTAACTACTAAACATTAACATGCCATAAACACAACCTTGGCAAAGGCAAATTCAGTAAAATCGCTTGTTTCATGAGTAATTCTCCAATCCACGAGGAAGAAAAAATCAAAAGAGAACTCTGAGACAGATAATAGTAGGGAGAGATGTACTGTAGCTTCCAAATATAGCTTCAAGAACCTAGCAACTAAAACTCCTGGTTTTGTGAGAGATTGACCCCATCCATTCAGGCTGCTTCTATTGTTCCAGCTTAAAAAAATCAAGGCCTCACAAGCTGTTTACTTTATCGGTTTTGGAGCCGACTGCGTGGCACCTCTGTTACAACTTCCCTCATAAAAAACCAGGGCAAATATATACCTCTTTAAGGCATAGTATCATCACAATGAGACCAGTTGGTGCAGACTACTGCACATGCTGTGCAATATGGTTTTCTTCAATTCCCAGCCAACAACACAAAGGTACAATTCACTGATCATTTATCTCAACTGCCAGTTAGAGAATTTTTCCTCTGGACAAATTGCCTGCCATATCTGCTTAAAAGAAACACTTCAAAATGAATTCCCAATTTAAATTGTGATATGATGAGACGTGAGCACAGACACTGATTCCATTCTCAAGAACATCTGCCAGTCTAAGAAATTATTTGTCCCATGGAATTTTATATTCAATTTAGGAACGAACCTGGCTTCATCAAAAACAAATGCGGCTGTCTGCAGAGTTGTCACAGAGCTGACAAACTTGACATTTCCTGAGTACAAAGGGACTCTTGTTAACGTAAACAGCTGTTATTCTGATCTCCCCTGTGAAAGAACACACAGAAGAATTCTGAGAATGTTGCAATCCAAACTTGACAGGAAAGCAACCTGCATACGGTATTTATTTATAGTCTTGTGAAACTAATATTAACAATGAACAGTACTGAGGGAATGTTGACTAGCAGAACAGCAATTTGAAACTACCAGGACTCGTTTTAATCAAACAACCATAGGAATCAAAAAACACTAAGAGACGCACCTGTTAGCTCATTCAAAGACTGCTTTCTCCTGCCCTCATCTCATTGTGATTCCTGAAATACTTATATAGCAGTCGAAGCTGAGAATGAGTCCAAGGTTCACCTTGAATTGAACACGTTAGGCAATCTCAGAAAGTGAGTAATTCACGACAGTGATAGTAAAATGATCCTGTTGGAAGGAGGGGCACAAAGGGATTGACCTCTCCTTATACAGCCCACGTAATTGTCCCCTGCATCAAAATGATTAGGAAAAACGATAATGCAGGGCAAATAACAAATGGGCAAATCACTCGCACCATTTTACAGGCTCCCTGTTGGAGTTGAATTTTATTCCCCAGTAAATTAATTAGCCAGCTTCAAAATTGCTCTGGATGGAATTAATGTGAACACTTCACATTTTTTTGTGAACTGTGCCTTCAGTGTCAGCTTGGCTCACTGTTCTCCAGTTTGCTTTTGAGTTAAAAGGCCGCAGGATCTGGAGACCTCTGCTTGTTATTGAGCCGGACATATAATACTGATCGAATGCTGCACTGCCAGAGGCACTGAATCTTAGGTGAGGGCCTAGTATTCAAATCAGACACAAATAGACACTTACAAGGGGCTGGGATAGTTGACTTTAATGATTTATGCCTGCAGTCATTGAGTACAATGAACTACAGGGATTTTGTCCTCTCCCCTTCCTCTTCCCCAATGCCATGGCCCAGGGTCCACAGATGCTTACCGGGAAATGTAGTAAAACCTTCAGTGAAGCTAGTACAGGCTCAAACCAACCTCAGCCATAATTCAACCTGATACAGGTTGATCTCGCCTATAGCAATTCAAGTGGCAGATACACCATCACTTGATTAACGGAAGGTAGCTTTCCTTATTCACTGTAGATGTCACTGGCTGCCCAGCATTTATTACCTATCTCTAGCTGCCTTTGAACTAAGTGGCTGGCAAGACCATTTCAGAGGGTGGTTAAGAGTCAATTACATGACTTACATAAATGTGCTTTTGCATCTCTCCTCCCAACTCCTTCAGGATAATCACTCTATTTCCTTGGTATAAAATGTCATCTTGAGCTCTCAGTTCATACCTACATGCTCAACATGCTTTTACAGCAACAGCTGTGTCCTTGTTCTCAGGCCAGTGTTCTGTCAGGATGTTACAATACCCTTGGAGAGTTTCATTTCTGTGTATTTTGCTCTATTTGAGCAAGGCCCTTGTCTGTTTTATTCGATGGGTTGATGACTTCCAGATCACGATGAGTTGCTGCTTCATGTTGGATCATCGACTTTCTGTTGCTGCTGTTCTTGACAGCTTTGTCCATCTGTTCCCTGCTTGCCTGTCACATCCAGATGGTATCTGTATAACTGGGGTAACATTCTTTGCTAATGCTTGGCACCAGATGGTAGTAACTTGATTAAAATGCTTTGTGGTGACTTGTGGTCGGACTCAGCTGTAATTTTATCTTTTCTAAGTCGATATTGATAAAATGTTTAAAGCAAAGACATTGGCCAGATATCTTTTTCAAACTGGGCATAATGTTCTGCATTTATTAATGACCTGGATGCAAATAGAATTAGTTTTCCTGGCTGCATGAGGATTTCTCCAAGTCACACTGTAGGGTGATGTCGTAGTATTTTAGCACTGGCCTTACTGTCACTTGTTTGGTTTTGGTGAATACTGCTTCTTATCCTGTGCCCCTACACATCATTAGTCATGAATCAGCCTAGGATCAAACTCGACAAAATCATTGTGCAAAATTTTGCCTAATAGTTGATTAATCCAACAAATTGTTGGACTGTTTTTATATCTGTTCATCTCTGTTACAGCACTCACCTTTTCAAGATCCTGGTGAAGATCTTTTGCTGTCAGAACATGGTCTATATAATTGACTTTGGGCATCTTCTAATTGCAATTTTCTTTCCTGTTCAGCTTCAAGTTCACCAGGAAAGCTCTGTCCAGCAGCTGTATTGGATTTTGATCATAGTCATCAATGGTTTCTTCCATTGTGTCTCCGCAAATCCTCTGCCATAGCTTCCACTCTGAGAAGATCCCAAATAATTTCAGGTTGTCTGCATTGATATTCTTCTGGAACAATAGAAATGCCAAACAGCACACAAGACCATCTGTATGTCACAAGGTTTATCCAGAATGTAGTCAGGAAGCTGCTGTTTTCACCCAGATTTATTTGCCCAGTAACTATTCTTTGCATCCAAGGTGGTGAAGATTTTTCAAGCTGTGGCTAAATTCGTTCAATGGTTGGAATGGTGTTGGGGGGGTCTCTTCAGCTGAATTAGTTATGCTGAATTAGTCTTACATTCTAGAACATAGAGCATGGAACATCGAAAAGTACAGCACAGAACAGATCCTTTGGCCCACGATGTTGTGCCGATGGTTAATCCCAATGCAAAATAAAATAACTTAACCTATGCACCCCTCAACTCACTGCTATCCATGTGCATGTCGCTTAAATGTCCCTAATGACTCTGTTTCCACCACCACTGCTGGCAACGCATTCCATGTATTCACAACTCTTTACGTAAAGAACCTTCCTCTGATGTGCCCTCTATTCCTTTCTCCTAATATCTTAAAACTATGACCCCTCGTACAAATACTTTATGAAAAGTGTTCTGCCTGGAAGTCAGTGTTGAGTGGGGTCCCGCAGGGCTCTGTTCCTGGGCCTCTGCTCTTTGTAGTTTTTATAAATGACTGGATGAGGAGGTTGAGGGGTGGGTTAGTAAATTTGCAGATGACACAAAGGTTGGAGGTGCTGTTGATAGTGTTGAGGGCTATTGCAGGCTGAAGCACAACATGGACAGGATGCAGAGCTGGGCTGAGAAATGGCAGATAAAGTTCCACCTGGATAAATGTGAAGAGATACATTTTGGAAGGTCGAACTTGAATACTGCTATTTCAAGATGGTATTCTCCTGGGAAGATATCCTAGCTCAGTAAACATATTGTTGTACTACTCTTGGGTCTGTTCCACGATCAATACTTAATTGTGCTGTGACACATTGCAAATCGCTTTTGGCTTGTTGAGGTTTAGCTGTGCAAGATTTAATCTTGCCCCAACTGAGATGAGTGGTACATGTTCACTGTCTATGATATGCGCCTTTCAAATTATTGCAAATAGGCTCACAGAATAATTTGTCCACTTGACACGAGTATGGCCACCAAATATCCTTAACCTCTCTTTTGGATCACCATATCTCATTACTTCACACAGGTCTGAGAAGGTCATGCTGATATTGCTCTGACACTTAATGTTGAGTTGATATTCTTCCTCTGCAGTTCTTATTCCAACAGTCACCAACTATGGCTCACCTGTTGACTTGACTGAACAAACCTGTTGCACAGTGTAGGGTGATTCATCTGAATTTTCAGCTGATATCTGTCCGGTGACCATCTGTACCTGCCTGTTGTGCTTCTTTCTAGCTCTACACTTGTCTGCAAAATGCTTCAGCTTATTGCAGAACCCTGCTTTCACTATGCTGAACGTACCTCCTACTCCTTTGTGTAATGTTCTCTGCAGTATTCGCATCCTGTCCTTTGTCTGTAATTGTTCTGCTCTTTCGGCGTGGAGGATCTATCAACATAATGCAAGACCTGTCATGCCGTGAAAATGTTTGGCTGTCGATTTACAACCTCAGCAATTCTTCACAAATAAGTTGTCCTCTTTGAGTGTAAGTTGAGAGTGTGGTGCTGGAAAAACACAGCAGGTCAGGTAGCATCCGAGAAGCAGGAGAATTGATGTTTTGGGCAAAAGCCCTTCATCAGGAATGAGGATTGTGAGCCAAGGGCAGCTCACAAGCCTCTACCCTAATGATGAGCTCTTGCACAAAGCGTCGATTCTCCTGCTCCTCAGATGCTGCCTGACCTGCTGTGCTTTTCCAGCACCATACTCTCAACTCAGATGTTCAGCATCTGCAGTCCTCACTTTCTCCTCCTTGAGTGTAAGTTTATCCTCTCCAGTTAGTGAGCTTTCATCATAAGGTCCCTCAAGTCAATGCATTCCTGTCTTTAAATAGATCAATTAATTAATTGTACACATTCAGAAGTTTCTGTCAGCTGAGCTCATTACAACACTGAGGTCATTGAGCTGTGGATTATTTTTCACTTAGGTCATTAATATTGAAATATTATTATGCATATGTAATGTTCACTTGGAGTTCAATGCATGCCTTCAAAGCTTTTTAAAGTTTCAGCAGTGTGTTCTCTCTGCTGTCTAAAGAGCCATACTGTGGAACATATTTTGAAACAATTCCTCTGCAAAAGTGTTAAAGGTGTAATGACTTGTTACTGTTTCTGGTTTGCTCCATAAATCTTTACTATTTCATAATTCTGCCATTGTAAATGGAAAATTTCCAGCTTTGCTTCATATCTCTGCCTTTGAACATGAGCTGGTCGGGGAAAAGTTGAAGACGTTTTCACTTAAACAATGTTTTAACTGTGGCTGGCTTCTTTGTTCTTCACTTTCTGTTTATTTCAGTGGGAGCTCACATCTCTGTGGATTACTGTATTGCTCTCTGACTGGAGCTGTGCTTTCTTAAAGCTCTGCAACACTCATGCTGTGTCAGGCTGATGTTTTGTGCATGCAACGCAGCACTGGGTACAACACATGGTCTTTATTGAAGTGAACTTAAGACGTTACAGTCTGTGTGTATACCTCATGTTAAAGGTCACATGATACAATCTGGGAAGGACGTTGGCACATGAATGCATTTCATTCCAAACAACAGAAAAGTTACCATGACAAATAGGCAATTTAGTTCCACTTTGTAATCCCAACCCCCTGTCTCTCAGAGACTCTTTCATTCTGTCATCTGATAGCTCATTTCACGTAACTCTATCCAATACCATAGCCACTGCCTGCACATCCTCCCCCACCCCTTGCCCCCACACAGCCTCAGCACCAACTCAGGAACAGATATTTCTTCATTTTGATCATTTGTGCACAGTAGTCTCTGAGCCAATGGGCCACAGAGCCTCACTCCAGAGACTGGAGCATGTAACCCAGGGTGACACACCTACAACCAGCAACGAGGGAGTGTAACATTGTCAGAGGCACCATCTTTCAGATGAAAGTTTAACTCGAGTTGCTACCTGTCCTTTCAGCTGGATGTAAAAAATCCTGTGGTATTAATTTGAAGATCAGCAGTTATCCCCTGTGTCCTTCTCAAAATCTCTTGCTCAACCAACATCACTAAAACAACAGATCCAGTCACTTAACTCATTGTTGTTTGTGGCAGCTTGCTGCCCACACATTGGGTATCCTACAATGCCACAGCGGGTACATCTCTAAAGGCAGCATAGTACTTAGGGGGCTCCTGTGGTCATGAAAGGAGATTTAGAAAATCACAATTCCTACATTTTATTTCACTGGATAATAGCATTGAAAAAATAATTTGGAAACATCTAGCTAAAGGTCTGTCTTATTCATTGACGCTGATAGTCTGAGCGGAAAAATTAAATGAACAAGGCACCAGTTTTTAGCTGTGTGATACCATCATGCCAAGGATATAATTTATAAAGTAAATTCAGTCAGAGAAGACGAAAAGGAAGTCTGAAAGCAAAGGAAAAAACAGAATTCAGGAAATTTCTCGAGAGGAGCCAACATTAATTTTCTTATTCCTGCACCTTCCAATTCAGCTGCACAAGTAGAATGTTTGTGAGTAAGAAAGTTTGCAAATAACACATGCTGTGGATTTAAAGACAATACATCTCAGGTCTATATTGAGTTAGTTCATCTCAGACAGGATCATAATAGGGGACTACAATAACACAGACTTTTCATGGCACCTTTTATAACCTCAGAATGTCCAAAATCAATTTTCAACCAATGAAGTAATTTTCAATCATTGTTATAACTTGGAAAACATTACAGCCAATTTGTGTACAGCAAGGTCACAAAATGTCAGTGTTATGATGGTGAGATAACCTGTGTTAATTAAAAGATAGATATAGTCCTAAGGCAGGCAACAGATGCAGGAATGAGGGATGAATGGGAAATTCCTGCCACCTTTATTTGAAATAGCACTCCATGACATCAAATCCGATTGAGAAAACAGATTAACTTCAATTTAACATCTCAATCAAACACACTATTTTTTACATCAAAGCTTAGACTTTGAGCTGAATGATATGGATTTTTCACTCAGTACCAATTGTGTGTGTTTCTTGCAAGATTTTTGCTGCAAGACCTAGTGAGGTTTCTCACTGTATGGTACCAAACTCAACTCATTAACTATCTAAACAAAAACTGAAAGATCAGCGTTCTGATGAAGGGTCATTCATCCTGAAACATTAACTCAGATTTGCCTCCATAGATGCTGCCAGACTTGATGAGCTTTTCCAGCAATTCCTGTTTTTCTTTCATGAACTATCCACCCTGTTGCATGGCAACCCTTTCACTGATTCTAACCCCATTTTATCAGAGGCCATTCCTGGAACAATGCACCATTGGGAGCAAGTGAGGAGTGTGGTGCTGGAAAAGCGCAGCCGGTCAGGCAGCCACTCTCCATAGGTGAATTAAAAAAGAGAGAACCCTATGCAGTGGGCTGAATGAAGACCTGAAGTTCCTGTCAGTAGAGTTAAGCAAAATCTACTCATCACAGCTGAAGCAAGTCTAAAGCTTGAACTGGTAACTCTTTGCATGCTCAAACATACATGCCCAGAAGAGAATTGCAGCATTTTACAGGCTGGTAAATCATTCACTCCTAAAGAGATTTTAGGAGAATACCATTATGTTCTTACAAATCTTGGACTTTTTCTTGGTGAATGTCTTCCTAAAGTAGATGACTAACTCAATACCTAGCAAGAAGAGTTCCAGGTGCCTCAAGAGTCCAAAAAAACAGAAAGTGAGAGAAAAAGGAGAAGCTATCATTCTTTGAGAAACCAGCAGCAGGCGATAAATAAGTGAAAGCAGAAGAGGTAATCATCATGAAATAGTAGAAGGAAAGGCAAGATAAGAAAAGAAAATGGAGCAAGAAGAACAGCATGCTGTTTATGATGCCTGAAGTCAAGTGCATAGGTCATAGATTGATAGTTAAAGGATGTCACCTGTATCTTGACAAGGTGAGACCTGTGAAGGAAATGTGATGACCAACAGATATGAAAGAACACAATAGTTTGTTTGGTTTGTAAGCTAACTGGCAAAAGTTCTGGCCTAATTTATAATCAGAGTGCCTATGTCTAGGAAAGTTCACTTTTAAGGATGTGCAGTAATCCTGCCTCCAGAACAAGAAGCAAATTTGACTGACATCAAAAAAACTAGAAACAACATTGGGAGTTGTTCAGAAAAGGCTGACTAGATTGGTAACTGGAGTGAGTGGGCTGGTAACTGGAGTGAGGGGGTTGGTAACTGGAGTGAGGGGTTTGGTACCTGGAGTGAGTGAGTTGGTAACTGGAGTGAGGGGGTTTGATAACTGGAGTGAGAGAGTTGGTAATGGGAGTGAGGGGTTTGGTAACTAGAATGAGTGGGTTTGATAACTGGAGTGAGTGGGTTGGTAACAGGAGTGAGGGGGTTGGAAGCTCGAGTGTGGGGATAGATAACTGGAATGAGGGGATAGATAACTGCAGTGAGTGGGTTGGTAACTGGAGTGAGGGGTTTGGTAACTGGAGTGAGTGGGTTGGTAACAGGAGTGAGGGGGTTGGAAGCTCGAGTGTGGGGATAGATAACTGGAATGAGGGGATAGATAACTGCAGTGAGTGGGTTGGTAACTGGAGTGAGGGGTTTGGTAACTGGAGTGAGTGGGTTGGTAACTGGAGTGAGGGGTTTGGTA
>NC_057738.1:17764358-17817009 GCF_004010195.1 Chiloscyllium plagiosum
CTGGAGTGAGTGGGTTGGTAACTGGAGTGAGTGTGTTGGTAACTGGAGTGTATGGGTTGGTAACTGGAGTGAGTGGGTTGGTAACTGGAGTGTGTGGGTTGGTCACAAGTGTGTGGGTTGGTCACGGGTGAGTGGGTTGGGAACGGGAGTGAGTGGTTTGAGAACTGGAGTGTGTGGGTTGGTAACTGGAGTGAGTGGGTTGGTAACTGGAGTGAGTGTGTTGGTAACTGGAGTGTATGGGTTGGTAACTGGAGTGAGTGGGTTGGTAACTGGAGTGTGTGGGTTGGTCACAAGTGTGTGGGTTGGTCACGGGTGAGTGGGTTGGGAACGGGAGTGAGTGGGTTGGTAACTGGAGTGTGTGGGTTGGTAACTGGAGTGAGGGGGTTGGTAACAGGAGTGGGTGGGTTGGTAACTGGTGTGAGTGGGCTGGTAACTGGAGCGTGTGTTTTGGTAACTGTAGTGGGTGGGTTGGTAACTGGAATGAGTGGTTTGGTAACTGGAGCATGTGGGTTAGTAACGAGTGAGAGGGTTGGTAACTGGAGTAAGTGGGTTGATAACTGGAGTGTGTGGGTTGGTAACTGCAGTGAGTGGGTTGGTCACGAGTGTGTAGGTGGTAACTGGAGTGGGTAGGTTGGTAACCGGAGTGTGTTGGTTGGTAACTGGAGTGTGTGGGTTGGTCATGGGTGAGTGGGTTGGGAACGGGAGCGAATGGTTTGAGAACTGGAGTGTGCGGGTTGGTAACTGGATTGTGTGGGTTGGTCACAAGTGTGTGGGTTGGTCACGGGTGAGTGGGTTGGGAACGGGAGTGAGTGGTTTGAGAACTGGAGTGTGTGAGTTGGTAACTGGAGTGGGTGGGTTGGTAACCGGAGTGTGTGGGTTGGTAACCGGAGTGAGTGGGTTGGTAACCGGTGTGAGTGTGTTGGTAACCAGAGTGTGTGGGTTGGTAACTGGAGTGAGTGGGGTTGGCAACCGGAGTGTGTGGGTTGGTAACGAGTGAGTGTGTTGGCAACTGGAGTGTGTGGGTTGGTAACTGGAGTGAGTGGGTTGGTAACGAGTGAGTATGTTGGTAACTGGAGTGTGTGGATTCGTAACCGGAGTGTGTGCGTTGGTAACTGGAGTGAGGGCGTTGGTAGCTGGAGTGGGTGGGTTCAAAACTGGAGTGGGGGGTTTGGTAACTGGAGTTGGTGGGTTGGTAACTCGAGTGTGTGGGTTGGTAACTGGAGTGAGGGGGTTGGTAACAGGAGTGGATGGGTTGGTAACTGGTGTGAGTGGGTTGGTAACTGGAGCGTGTGTTTTGGTAACTGTAGTGGGTGGGTTGGTAACTGGAATGAGTGGTTTGGTAACTGGAGCATGTGGGTTAGTAACGAGTGAGAGGGTTGGTCACGAGTGTGTAGGTGGTAACTGGAGTGGGTAGGTTGGTAACCGGAGTGTGTTGGTTGGTAACAACGGGTGACTGGTGTGTGTGGATTGGTAACCGGAGTGTTTGGGTTGGTAACAAGTGTGTGTGTTGGTAACTGGAGTGTGTGGGTTGGTAACGAGTGAGTGTGTTGGTAACTGGAGTGTGTGGGTTGGTAACTGGAGTGAGGGGGTTGGTAACGAGTGAGTGGGTTGGTTACTGGAGTAAGTGGGTTGGTAACTGGAGTGTGTGTGTTGGTAACTGGAGTGGGTTGGTTTGTAACCAGAGTAAGTTGGTTGGTAACTGGAGTGTGTGTGTTGTTAACGAGTGAGTGGGTTAGTAACTGGAGTAAATGGGTTGATAACGGGTGACTGGTGTGTGTGGATTGGTAACCGGAGTGTTTGGGTTGGTAACAAGTGTGTGTGTTGGTAACCAGAGTGTGTGGGTTGGTAACGAGTGAGTGTGTTGCTAACTGGAGTGTGTGGGTTGGTAACCGGAGTGAGTGGGTTGGTAACTGGAGTGAGTGAGTTGATTGTTTTAAGAGGACAGGTTGGACTTGTTTCCATTGGAGTTTAGATGAATGTGGAGTGGTTTGATTGAAGTACACAATTTACTGTCTGGTCTTAACAAGATGCATCTGCAAAGGATGTGGATTAGTCTATGACTATGGAGCACTGTTTTAAAATTAAGGATTGCCTTTTTGGGTCAAAGATGAGGAGAAATCCTTGACGTCAGAGGATTGTGCGAATTTGGAACTCTGTGTCAGAGGCGTTCTGGCTGACTCACCTGAGTCATATAACTACTGCTGTAACTTGTTGTCACTTTAGCATGTGGCCATTAAACACATGACTTGAGACAGATTGCTTTTAGACATCACCCTTGAATGGCCAAACTTTAAATTTATGCTTCTATTTCCTGGACTTCCAGAAAATGAACAGGAAGCCATTCATCTGATCAATTTGTCTGAAACCTCAATTAAATAAGCATCTAATATTCTACACTGAAGGTGTTTTTAAAAAACTGAATATGTAGAAAAAGGCTTCACAATAAAATATTTCTAACCTTATTATCATTGTGATAGGCATGTGTTGTACCTTCATCAAAGTCAAATGAGTAATCCCTGAAATGCCCTGAACATAGTGCTGTGGGATCTAACCAGAGCTTTACTGTATATAACTGTAGTGGAACCACCAGAGCTTGTTTTCCAACCCCTTCGGGATGAAGGCCAAAAGCAGAAATGGACCTTATACTGCATACAGAGGATATAAGTGATGATTTGGCAGGCAGGGCTCCCAGTAACTGTGTATGACACCAAGTAAAATATATTAACTGAACAGCACAGCAAAATCAGCTGTTAGTGTACATATTTTTTAAAGGTTGAGTTTGGGAGATGTTATTTTTTGTATTTATTTCCCATATGCTCTCTAACCTTGGAGTGATTATGGCAAGTAAACGCATATTACTGTTTCCTTATGGTATTTGGGGCCTGGCCAATATGAGATTTCAGTGAAATCTGTTTTAAGCGGCACATGAGCCTTGCAGATCAGTATTAAGAAGCAAGCATATGGAAACTCTAACATTACCTAAAATGGAAGCGTTGGACATGTGGAGGTAGATTACATCCCGAAAGCTGTTAAATATATAAAACGAATCCATCCTTGAAAGATCACTCAGCTATTTTCTTGCTGAAATAACATTTCCAAATAAGCTGTGAATTTCTGAACCTGTCTTATCGATTGTAGAGTTATGTCTCTTTTAAACTTTGAGCACTGCATTAGATTATAATATTAAATTAGCCAGCTGGATGGAAAACTGCCTTGGCAAGAGGAGGCAGAACCCAATGATAAATGAAACAGGTTCTGTCTGGGGCACTAACAAAGTTCTGCTGAGATCTGCTCTGGATCTTGTGTTTTAAGACTATTTGTAAACAGTAATGGGGATCAGATCCATTTGGTTCTCCAGCATTGAGTCTACTCATAAACAATATGATAGTGAGGAACTTGCAGTAACATTGCAAAAGTATTGATTATTCCAATATTTGTGGCCATGTTAGTAGAATAGGGGAAATTAATGGCATTGGAGGAGTTCCAGACAAGTGAATGGTTAAGTGAAAGTGGATAGTGTTTGCTCATTGAAAGGTAAATAGGTAGATTTCTGTTCGGGTTAGAAAAATGATGTAGTATCACATGTCAAAAGGACAACAAAGCATTTGAAAGATTGAAAGAAAATAGTTCTGATATTAATCTTGCATCATTATTTATAAACCAAAATGCATTGAATGAAAATTGTTTTCTCCAGAGGAACAGTTGACCTTAGGTTTATACTTCCCAAGGGGCTCCAACCCTTGGGGTTGAGGAGAAGATTCCCAGTCTCATGTCAGGGATTGCTGTGGGTTGGTTAATATAAAAAGATTATCATCATTAGGTCAGCAACATTTCTATTTCAACTTTGATCTCCAGCATCTGCAGACCTCACTTTCTCCTCTTAGGTTTATACTTCCCAAGGGGCTCCAACCCTTGGGGTTGAGGAGAAGGTTCCCAGTCTCATGTCAGGGATTGCTGTGGGTTGGTTAATATAAAAAGATTATCATCATTAGGTCAGCAACATTTCTATTGCTGCATCATGTTGCAACACCCTTATACTGTACCATCCTGCTGTATCTACCAAGATGGTACATTGTGAACTCAACAGTCTTCTGTTATTCTTTATGTTGCAATTTTTATGTTTTTATGCAAAGTAATAGCAGACTACAAATTAGTTGAAAAGGAAGTGATGCACCAAGTGCAAGAGGTATGAACTATCGGAGTGTGATGACCATGAACAGAATTAGAGAAAAATATGTTGATTTTTCACTAAAGCTATTAAGGTAATCACAAGCATATAGCGGAATAGATCTTAAGGTTTTTTGATTACAGCTAAGACAATATATTTCAAACAATCAATGATCCATTGGCATGTCCATATTTAAAGTATCATGGGAAAAGTTGACAAAGACTAAGTGGGACAATGTATTGAAAATTCAGGCATGGATGTTCCTACAAGATTGGATATCCATTTGGGACTGAAAGTGAAAATAATTGCAAGGAAATGTGATTAGCTGAGCTGCTCTTGCAGATCACTCACATGATCATAATGGGTCAATTGTCATCTTCCATGTTGTAGCCATCGGTGTGCAAATTGGAGGTAAGCCTGCCCATTTAGCTGTTTCACTCCACAACCCTACAAACAGTTCTTGCATGTCAGGCAGTGGATTAGCTTGAGGTGAGACTTCTGCTCCTATTTGGGGAAAGTCCCACCATTGAGGGCTGCCAGCCCATCAAAAGGCTGACTGCCCATATGGACCAGCCCCACCTTCGACCAACCACCAGCCTGAGCAATGAAAACTGCTAGGCTTTACACTTGACATGGCCCTCTCTTGCTATGGGTTAAATCCCAATAGTGGCAAAAATGAGCCTTAAATGGTCATTAATCCAGTTGTTAAAACTGCAGTGGGTTGTCACATAGGTGCAGGGAGCAGCACTCACAGCACGGTGCCCGGTTTTTCAGCCTGTTACACTGCTAATTCACTTGTGAAATCTTACTCCAATATTCTAAAATTCCATGTAACGCTATTTTCAAAAGGACATTATGGCATTCAAGGAGGATGAAAGGAAAAATATTCTGTCACTTTACGTGATACATTATCAAGAAAGCTTCACAGAGTTACCCTTGTTTACCCTGAGGATAACAAAATTGTGATAAGGAGATAATCAACTTTCATGAAATGCTAGGAGACAGATAATATATCAAATATGCATTTTATATATAAATAATGTATTTTGTTTCTAGATAAGGATTGTGAAATAAATTATATATTAAATTATTAAAATAACAATCCTCAAGAAATTGCTATAGCTTTCTTCTCACAGCGTGAATGGTCAAAGCAACGATGACTGTCAAAGTATGTGGATATACTTTTTAACAGATCTAGTTGTACATTTAATTGACCACAGAGTAATCAACAGGATGACAGCAGAGCTTAATGAGCAAGATTTCACTAAATACTGTTCCTATTTTGTTGGGATTGCAGATACTTTTGAGAGGTTTGACTGATGTTGTGGCATTCCACTCCAGAGTTAAAACTCACACAACAACAGGTTATAGTCCATCTGGTTTACTTGGCAGCAATAGCTTTTGGAGCAAGGCTCCTTCATCAGGTGGTTGGAGCTACACTCCGAAAGCTAGTGCTTCCAAATACACCTGTTGGACTATAATCTGATGTTGTGTGATTTTTAAACTTTGTCCACCCCAGTCCAAGGAGGTGAGGGTGAGGGTGATAGGCCGGAGAGGGGTTGGGGGCGGAGAGGTCGGGAAGAAGATTGCAGGTCAAGAGGGCGGTGCTGAATCTGGGGGTTGGGACTGAGATAAGGTGGGGAGAGGGGAAATGAGGAAGCTGGAGAAATCACCTCGTGTGGTTGGAGGGTTCCTAGGCGTAAGATGAGGCGCTCTTCCTCCAGGCGTCGTGTGGCCAGGGTCCTTGACGGAGTGGGAGAGGAAGTTAAAGTGTTCAGCCACGGGGCGGTTGGGTTGGTTGGTGCGGGTGTCCCAGAGGTGTTCCCTGAAACATTCCGCAAGTAGGTGGCCTGTCTGCCCAATGTGGAGGAGACCACATCGGGTGCAGCGTATTTTGAGGGAAACTTGAAGGTGGTGGTGTTCCCATGTATCTGCAGCCCTTGTCCTTCTAGATGATGGCAGCTGTGTATTTTGAAATTGCAGTCTAAGGATTTTTAGTGAATTTCTGCAGTGCATCTTTTGCTTGGTACACATCAGGTGTCAGTTGCAAAGGAAATGGACCACAAAGCCCCCATGTTTCTTCTTTAAAGAATTTAAGTTGATGAGCTAAACATGATTTCTTATTGATGAAGCTACACTGACTCTTTTCTAAGTGAGCAGCTAGAATATCTTTCATGAATGATTCTAACACATTCCCCACATCAATCCGACTGGCCCAAGGTTTCCTGTTTTCCTTCTCCTTTCTTCTGGAATAGGAGAGTTATTTTTGCTATTTTCCAGTCTGATAGAATCTTAGGGAATTTTGGAAAAATAGCACCAATTAGCAACCTCTTTAAAGACACTGGGATGATGTTCATCTGGACCCAAAGACTTGTCAGTCTGCAGTTTTCTTAATACTACTTCTACCATGATTGCCATTTCACTAAATTCATCTTTTTTTCCCCTCCTGATTTACATCTACTACTGAAATGTTTTATACTCTCAACAGTGAAGACAGAAGCAAGATATTTGTCAGCAACCACGACTACTTTCTTATTGCCTGTTATCAACCTCCCCTATTCACTCTCTCAAGGACCAACAGACACTTAATTTACATTTCCCTTTTTTAAAAAATACCCTTAGAAACTCTTGTTATTTATCCTAGCTCGTTATCTAATCTTTTCCTCCAGATTCATTTTTTAGTCATTCTCTACCAGAAGTCTGACCAATCAACTGACCTTGGTGCTTCTTTATGCTTTTTCCTTAAGGTTGATGCTTCGCTCTCTTTAACTTCTTTAGTTAACCATGAATGGTGGGCTCTGCCTTTCAAACTTTTCTTATAGTGGGAATATTCTTATCTGAGTATTCTGAAATACTTCCTTCCCATTGAATCTGTGTTGATCTATCTCCTATCCTAATATGCCAGCTCCCTTCAGCTAGCTTGGCTTTTAGCCCACACAGTTGCCTTGATTTTGATTAAAATGTTGGCGTTAGACCCAGTGTTCATCCTTTCAAACGGGATATAAAATTCAATCATACGTTTGTTGCTGCTACCCACTGGTGTCTTTACACTCAGGTCCTGTTCCATTGCATAGTATCAATTAAAATATAAACTGGTCTCTGACTGGCTCTAGTACATGCTACTCTAAGAAACTATCTTAAAAACTTTCTAAGAACTCCTCATCCAGGCTACTATCTGATTTTTCCCAGCCTATGTATAGACTAAAGTTGCCCATAATTATTGTCATCCCATTATCTCATGCACCCAATATTTTTCTTTTATACTTTTGTCCTATATTCGGAGGCCTATCGATCACTCCCACTGGTGACTTCTTTCCCCTTTTATTCCTCATCTCCATCCAAACGAATTCTACAACCTGGTTTCCTGAACCAAGGTCATGTTTAATAATATCACAAAAGCTACCCTTGATTAACAGAGCTACCCCTCCACTTTTACCTAGCTTCCTGGTATTCTTTAATTTAATTTAATTTAATTTAATTTGTCAAGTAACTGTCTAGTGCTCACTAATATAATTAATAAGGAGAGGTCGTTGAACCTGAAATGTTAACTCTGATTTCTCTACAGTGGTGCTGCCAGACCTGCTGAGTCTCTCCAGCAATTTCCATTTTTGTTTGCAAAGGTAATTAATAAACTGAGTCCACAATATTTTTTAACATTAATTTTAACTGATTTTAAATCAGGTTGCTCTAAGCAGCCAAACCCTTATCGAAGTGTTTATTTCTTAAATTCATTCATAAGGTGTTCGCATCATTGATTAGACTATCATGTACTGTCCATTCCTATTGCCCCTTAAGAAGGTGGTGGTGAACCACTGCAGTTTCGGAAAGTACTCCAATGGTGCTGTTAGGCAGTGTATTCCAGCATTTTGATCCAACAAGGATGAAGAAATGGTAATGGAGTTTCAAGTCAGGATATGTGACTGGTGAAAAAAATTGTAGTTTGGTGGTGTTTCCCTGAGTCTGCTGCCATTTATATCCAGGTAGTTGAGGTTGTGGGCTTGGAAGTTGCTGTTGAAGAAGATTTGTCAAATTTCTAATGTCTCTCTGTCTACAATACAAACTGCTGCATGGTCTGTCCATGATAGAGGGAGGAAATATTTAATGTGGTGCATTGGTGCTGATCAAACAAGATGCTTTGTCCTGGTTGGTGTTGAATTCCTTGAGTATGTTTGGAGCTGCACTCATTTAAGCCAATGGAAAATATTCCTTCATATCGCTAATTTTTGCCTCAGAGATAGTGGAAATGCTTTAGAGAATCCAGAATTGAGTCACTTGCTGCAAGATTCCCAGCATCTAGCATGTTTTACAGCCATAGAGTCATAGAAATGTACAGTACGGAAATAGACCCTTCGGTTCAACTCAAACGTGCTGACCAAATATCCTAAATTAACCTAGTCCCATTGCCAACATTTGGCCCATATCCCTTTAAACCCTTCCTATTCATATAGATCATTCTGCTAAATTGAGCAGTTCGTTAACACAAATTCACTGTAATGTAATTGACACATTGAGGACATTATTTCTAAAGCACAAACTGTTAAAACATGTGTTGGCTGTATCACAATTACATTGCAAACACTGTAAGCGCCATTTCTAAAGCATGGTTTTTCTGAAACACAGGGTTGCACAAAAATACAACCATTTCATTAGAGAAGAACTACCTGTATACCAATCCAGATGCCTTTTAAATGTTATAATTGTATCTGCCTCTACCACTTCCTCTGGCAGCTCATTCCATACACACACCACCCTCTGCGTCAAAAAGTTGCCCCTCAGCTCCCTTTTACATCTTTCTCTTCTCACCAATGCCCTTGAGTTTTGGACTCCCTTACCTTGGAGAAAAGACCGTGACTATTCACCTTATCAATGCTCCTCATGATTTTATAAACCTCTATAAGGTCACCACTCAGCCTCTGATGCTCCAGGGAAAATAGTCCCAGCCTATTCAGCCTCTCCCTGTCACTCAAAACGCCCAACCCTGGCAACATCCTTGTAAGCCCTTTTCAACCCTTTCACGTTTCATAACATCTTTCCTATAGCAGGGAGACTAGAACTGAATGTTGTATTCTGAAAGTGGGCTAACCAATGTCCTGTACAGGCACAGCATGACCTCTTGACTCCTGTACCCAATGCACTGACAAATAAAAGCAATATTATTTGTTACTAATCTTAAGTTCCTGGTCAATAATGACCACGAGGTTTTTGATGATTAGACATTTGATGATGACATGAGAAACTGAATATCAAAGAGAGATAGTTGGATTTTCTTTTGGGAGAGATGGTCAAAGGGCACAAATGGTATTTGTCACTAGCATTCTAAGCCTGAAAGATATCTAGATATTGTTATACACAGGCATGGACTCCTTCAGCGAGTGTGGTGTTCCAAATGAAGCTGAAGAGCTCTTTCTTCCATGGTTGCAATGAGCTGCCCTTAGCTGCCCTAGTATTATTTCACCATATTTATGGGTATCATAGAATCCCTACAGTGTGGAAGTAGGCCATTCAGCCCATCGAGTTGACATTGACCCTCAAAAGAGCATCCAACTTACACCCACCACCATCCTTGTCACCCTATATTCCCTATGGCTAATCCACATATCTTGCACATCCTTTGGGAAATTTAGTATGACCAATCCACCTATTCCACACATCTTTGACTGTGGGAGGAAACTGGAGCACTTGGAAGATTGGTGAACAGTTAATGGGAGTGCAAAAGCTTCATTATTTACATGGGAGAATGTGCAAACTCCACACAGAATGTCACTTGAAGCTGGAATCAAACCTGGGTCCCTGGTGCTGTGAGGCAGCAGTGCTAATCACTGAGCTACTGTGCTAGTATATCTGATGATTCACTGAAGCATTCTCATTCACAGTCCTGGCTGAACCAGGATTGGTCCCTGACTAATTGATGATGGTGAAGTGAAATATTCCAGGTCATAAATTTATAGATAATGATGGAATCCAGTTCTGCAGGTGCAGGTGGACTGTAGCACATCATAGATTATCAGGTTTGAGCTTGTAGATCTTTTTATGAATCTAATCTACTTAATGTAGTAGCAACGTGAGCCAAATTTATATCAATATGAAGACTTCGTCTTCACAAGGACTTTGTATTGGTTACTTCAGCCTGTATCACAATGCATTGGTGTACCTGTGACAGATGGATTGCTGAGGGTCTGGTAAAGTATTTTCCCCTGGATTTGATCCCTCACCACATGCCACATATCTAATTTGGAAGCTATCCTTCCAAACATGGTCAGTTCCGTCAGTAATGGTGGCGTCAACTCTAGCTTTATGTTGGATGTTGAATTCCCAGAGTACAATGCCTTTCTTATACCCTTCAGTGCTTCTTCCAAGAAATGTTCAGCATGGAGTATTGATTCATCAGTGACAAAAGGGCAATTGGGAATATTCAGCAGAAGATCCTTAGTAGGCCTGTTGCCTTGAAATTTCTTGTGCTCCAGAGTCAATTTAATGGGGTCCAAAGTCAGAGGACCCCCAAAGCCACTCCTTTCCAATTGTATATCTATTTGTCGCCACCTCTGTCTGCCAGTGGGACAGCCCTTGAGCAAGGATGTTTTTATTATTCTACAAGACATTAAAGGAAGAATGGAGTAAATGGATTAGCTCTTTTTCCTGTCCTCTCTCTCGCTCTCTCTCGCTCTCTCTCTCTATACATATATATATATATATATATATATAAATAACCAAGTCGAGAGTGTGGTGCTGGAAAAGTGCAACAGGTCATGCAGCATCCGACGAGCAGGAGAGTCGACGTTTCGGGCAAAAGCCCTTCATTGGGAATGTTCTTTGAATGCTGCCTGGCTTGCTGTGCTTTCCCAGCACCACTCTCTCAACGCTAATCTCCAGCATCTGCAGTCCTCACTTTTGCCTATGTATATATATCCCTCAACTGAAAACACTTGGTTATTATCTCATTGCTGTTTGTGGTTGTTTGCTATATATTACTCATATTACAACAGTGATGATGCTTCAGAAAGTATTTACTCAGTTGTGAAAAATCTGGGATGTCCTGAGGCTGTGGAAAGCTCAAAATAAATACAAGTTCCTTCCTTCTTTTTTTTAATTTTCTTTCCTGCAGTGCATTCTTTCAAATTGTTTTTCAGGCCACTGTTCAATGTTTCACATCTCTGCTGGGGTTAATTTGAATCTACTCTGCCCAGTGGATAGCTGGCCATTTTAGATCAATTGGAAATGAAATTAGATTGTGTTTAAAATGGACAGCCGATTGAACAAGGCAGGTTCCAAACTGGATATGTTGTAATTAATCCCAAACTCAGTTATTTGGAGAATTTTCTGCAGACTGTAACCAATCTAATCTAAAATAATTTTTCCACAATGCATGTGTTAATGGGCATGTCAGCATGATTGCTTGCTGTTTGATATAATTAGGTTTGTACTGCTGCTAATGGTGAATAGATATTGGTAGAACAAATTAACCCTTTGGTCTTTCAAAAATTCTGTTACCTCTATTTCTGAACAAAAGCGTTGTTGAAGATTTTCCAAGGAATGACAAAATAACTGGATAAATTTATTTACGATTTGGTGGAAGATATGGAGGTGGTTTTTAACATCAGGTCAGGCAGCATCCGAGGAGCAGGAAAATCGATGTCAATTCTCCTGCTACTCAAATGCTGCCTGACCTGCTGTGCTTTTCCAGCACCACACTCTTGACTCTAATCTCCAGCATCTGCAGTCCTTACTTTTGCCTGATGGTTTTTAACATGCCTGGTAAGTATAACAGAAATTGTTGGAAAATCTCAGCAGGTCTGGCAATATCTGTGCAGATAGATCTCAGTTAATGGTTCGAGTTGAATTGACCCTTCCTCAGAATGGGTAATTGTACTTGGTAAGTGTAAACTGGATGGTGTGGCATGGTTTTATAAGGATGATGATGCCACACCACCCAGTTAAGCTTAAAAGAGTTAAGCTAAAAGCACAGTTTGAATGGATTCCACTTGTATTCTCTTGACTGTCAATGTTTAAGGGTGGCCTCAGGTATTTAAAATGTTTAAGGGATTTGATAGGCTCCATTTCCTCTGTTAGGAAACTCCAGAACAAGAGGACATAGTCTAACAATAAAAGCTAATAGTTGATATTGGGATTTCATTACACAAAGGGGTGGTTGAAATTTTAAGCTGTCTTCCTAAAAAGATGATGAGACCATGCCAAGTGAAATATTGAGATGAGTAATACAGATAAGTAGAGTTAAGATACATTTCAATCAGCATCTAACCGAATATAGGACAGCCCTAAGGGGCAGAATTTCCTATTCCCATTGCTCTGACACCATAAGTTGCTATTAATGGTTTGGCATGAGAGAAGGTCTCTCCAAGTGCCCGAAGACACAGGGAAAGCTGTTTTGTGCTGCATTTTTTTTCTCTCTGAAGTCGATCTCAGGGTGTGGTTATAGCAGCAGCTGCTGTGTCCAAAGTAGTAAAGGGAAAGTCTACCCTAAGCCAAACAGCTACCAGACGATAAGGTTTATGAGATCAAAATTGCACACAACTGAGGTTAATTAGGAAGTGTTCATACAGTTAGAATATAGTTAGCAATAAAAAAAGAAAAGGGCTGAGGAAACTTTTTTTAATCATTATATTTGACTGACAAATTCAAAGCCATTGTGCATGGTCTGAATTTAAGTCTTATGGTTTGTTAATTCACAAAATAGACCAGGAAGGAACAAGTCTAGTCCATTCGCATATTGAGCTACCTTTCAATGTGTTCTCCCATTTGAATGTATTTGAAGCATGCAGAAGATATTCAGCTGATGTGTAATTTTAACACCTAACCAGCCCAGAGTGGAAAGCTGCACTCTAGGTGCTGGTGGCACTTTGAGAGGCGTTAGTGCTATATTGTGCATTTAATGTGGTATAAATACAGCCGTAAATGGGTTGAAGGCACATTTATGGAAAAAAGCTTGTGACACTATATGTTTATTGAGCCCTTCCTTGCTGCGATTATATTCGTTCACTTGATGGGCTAAAACAAGTCATTTCAATTCAATCATTTCAGTCTTTCCTTACTTGATTGGCTTAAACTCCTATTTTCACCTGATCAAAACACTAACATCTTTATTCCAAAATACCTCCAAAACAGATGTGGTTGTAAGTAAACAATATCAGTAAAACGTTCAGAGAAATTCGTCTCTGACCTGTTGCACAAATATGTATAAAATCAAAATTGAAAAGAAAGAAATTCCTTTAAGAAACCAAATAAATATTTAAATAAAAATGTTCATCTTCTCTTCCCAATGACTCATTACAGGTGTTAGTCCAATCCAGTGACCATTCTTTCCATAAGAGTCTAGACAGTGCTGCAGGTTATTCAAATGTGGAAGAGTGAAATTTCCTGAATTTATTCACCCTGAATTTAGCTTGAGGTTTTCTACCTGGTTTCTCACCTCTAATAGAGATCACATTGTTTTCGGTGAGGTGAGAATTTGTTTATAGTTTTACAATTGTGTGAATCTGTCTGGATAGATCATTGCCCGTCACTGTTCCTCTGTTTAAAGAGAAAATTACTGTCTTCATCAGTTCCCTTCACTTGTTTTAGTGTCAAAATCACTGACAATTGATTGTAATAGGTGGATAGGAAACTAGCATTGAACAGGTAACAACAAAGTGGTGGTGGGACTGTTAACATCCCAAAATAAGTTCAAGTACTCCATATAGAGCAAGCACTGCACTTGGGAACCTTGCACCTATATTGCTTAGCCTTGCAGCATGTGTAGAATTTACCCTTGAGGGAATTTTATAGAGCCCACAGGAATGAGAAGCATGGCTTGTGGGGAATTAGGTGGAATGTGCAACTTTCATTTCTTGATGTGGGGTTGAGACGGAGTGATGGCATCAGCAGTCTGTTAAAATTACACTGCCTGTGAGAGGTTCATACCTGTGATACGTTTGTGTTGTATGAATTCTCAGTTCTGGGAAACTTTTTTTAACTGCATGAGGATAGAGTCACAGGATAAAATCAGTAATGCATGCAAATCTTGTGCCATCCAGTTCCTATGGTTCGAATGTTGTGCCCACCAATTGATTTTACGCAGCGGCTGAGTTCGGGAAGTTGCCCTGTTGAACTCAGTGGCATGACGCAGTTGGGTGCTGAAAGGCTGGAAGTTGGGTGCTGGATGTTGCAACGGAAGGAAGAGCCTTTCTTCCTGGGCCTATTGGACTTGTAAGGGTGTGGGTGGGTGAAGCAGGAATTGGAGGATGGATAAGAGGACTAAAGTGCTGCAATTGTTCTATCAGTGGTGGGATTCTGAGGTCAAATTGACAACAATATGTGATACAGGGAACAGTCACAGTTAAAGGCAAAATTGTTATTTGGTATGTAAGAGCAGGTCTCGAGTAAGGATTTATTTTTAAAAAAATGTTGTTCATGGTATGTGGCCATTGGTGACTCAGCGAGGACTAATTGTCAAACCCTAATTGGCCTTGGGACAGTAGTGGTGAGCTTCCTTCATCCTCCACTCCAGTATGACTCCAACCAATGGAGTCCTCACCTGAATTCCATTGACTTCAGGATTGCAAGGGCTCCTTGATGCCACGTTCGTTCAAATGGCAAGAACAAATGTTCCCATTGGTCTCTTGAGTTCAGATTTTTCTTCTTCCCTCGGTTGAACGAAGGCTTCAATAGAATCAGGACCTGAGATGCTCTTATAAAACTCCACCTGAACATCGGTGAGCAGGTTATTGTGAAGCAAGTGCAGCTTACCTGCATTGTTGACAACATCTTCCATCACTTTGCTGAGAATTCAGAGCAGGTTAACGTGTCAGTAACTGGTCAGATTGTATTTGTTAGGTATCATGTATGCAGGGCACAACCTGGGAAATTCTCCACCTTACTGGATAGATGTCAATGCTGTAGCTAGAAAAGGAGTGGGAGGGGTGAGTAATTCTGCAGTGCCAAGTCTTCAGTATTGTTGCAGAAATGTTGTCAGAGATCGTAGCCTTTGCAGTATTCAGTCTTATCTTGATATCAAATGGAAAGTACCAAACTGGATGAATACTTGAATCTTTGAAGTTGGAGACCTTAGGAGGAAGGGCAGATGGATTATCTGCACAGCCTTGTCTTTCGCATTGAAGTGTTAGACTCTCCAATCATTGAGGAAGGGGGAACCCTTGGGGAACCCCTCATTCTTCTGTTAGTTATTAATTGCCTATCCCCATTCCCAACTTGATGTGGCAGAACTGCAGGGCAAAAATATGATCAGTTGGTTGTGGAATCATCCATTACTTTCTATCATATGCTCCTTCTAATGTTTGGCATGCAAGTAGTGTTCATCAGTTTGACACGTCACTTTTTGGTATGTTTGGTGCTGCTCCCTACAATGCTCACCTGCATTCCTCATCAAAATAGAGTTGATTCCTTGGCATGATAACAATGATAGTGTGGGGGATATGCCAGGCCAGGAGGTTATGGATTGTGAATGAAGAGAATTCTGCTCTTGCTGATGGCCAATGGCATCTCATGGATGACCAGTTTCCAATTGCTATATCTGTTCAAAATCTATTCAGCACTGAGGTAGTGCCATACAACATGATTCATATCATCAATGTGAAGGATATTGGAAAGCTATTGTTTTCTACTCTGAAATGAATAAAGGAGTGTAGGTGTAGGGGCATTGATTGTTATGTGGCTGGCAGAATCAGTAAAGAAATCATAAAAGGTCAGAGGGTGGTTGCCGGGTATCTGGTTGGCATCGAGCATGTAAGGGAACGTAGGGATGGCACAGGGCAATAATCAGCGTTGAAGATGTGGGGGCTATTGGGGTAGCTACATGATACTAAACAGCGTGATTTTTAAAAATTCATCAGGCCAACCTTTATTGCCCATCGGTCAACTAAGAGTCATTCACATTGCAGTGAATCTGGAGTCATAAGTAGGCCAGCAGTTTACTTCTAAAGGACATCAGTGAACCAAACGGGTTTTTGCCTGACAACCATTTCATGTTCATTATTGGACACTTCATTCTAGATTTTTTTTATTGAATTCAAATTGCACCAGTTGCTATGTTGGGTCACCAGGTCCCCAGAATATTACATGTGCTTTCTGGATTAATAGTCTAGTAATGATTCCACAAGACCATTGCCTCCCCTGTTATGGATAGGCCATGGAGAGTGAGTGGTGAGGGCAGGACCGACATTTTACGTTTTACTCTTTATTTTTAAACTTTAAACAGAGCACTGACCCACATACACACAGGGCACTGACCCACATACACACCGGACACTGACCCACATACACACAGGGCACTGACCCACATACACACTGGACACTGACCCACATACACACCGGACACTGACCCACATACACATGGTGCACTGACCCACATACACAGGGGGCATTGACCCAGAGACACACGGGACACTGACCCACATGCACACGGTGCACTTACCCACATACACACTGTACACTGACCCACATACACACGGGACACTGACCCACATACACACAGGACACTGACCCACAGACACACAGACACACAGACACTGATCCACATACACACGGGACACTGACCCACAGACACACGGTGCACTGACCCACATACACAGGGGCACCGACCCACATACACGCGGGACACTGACCCACATACACAGGGGCACCGAACCACATACATGCGGGACACTGACCCACATACACGCGGGACACTGTCCCACATACACACGGGCCACTGACCCACATACACACGGAGCACCGACCCACATACACATACAGAGGGGGCACTGACCCACATACACACGGAGCACCGACCCACATACACATACACAGGGGGCACTGACCCACATACACACGGAGCACTGACCCACATGCACATGGAGCACCAATCCACATACACACCGGGGACTGACGCACATACAGAGGGAGCACTGACCCACATACACAGGGAGCACTGACCCACATACACACGGGGCACTGACCCACATGCACATGGAGCACTGCCGGGACACTGATCCACATACATACAGGGCACTTGCCCCACGTGCACTTGGGGCATTTCCCCCCATATATACACAGGACATTCCCCCAGGACTCCAGTGATGCTTTGCCCCCTGAGATGTGAGTGTCACTGACAAGGCCAGCATTTGTTGCCCATCCCTATTCGCACTTAGAGTCATAGAGCCATACAGATGTACAGCATGGAACCAGTCCCTTCGGTCCAACCCGTATATGCCAGCCATATATCCGAACTTAATCTAGTCCCATTTGCCAGCACTTGGCCCATATCCCTCTAAACTTTTCCTTTTCAAGTACCCATCAGATGCCTTTTAAATGTAATTGTACCAGTCTCTACCACTGCCTCTGGCAGCTCATTCCCTACATGCACCACCCTTAGACTCTTTTAAATATTTCACCTCTCACTCCATACCCATGCCCTCTAGTACTAGACTCCCATACAGCTTTGGACTTCCTGATCTGGGGAAAAGACCTTGTCTATTTAACCTAACCAGGACCCTCATGATTTTATAAACCTCGATAAGGTCACCCCTCAGCCTCCAGCACGCCAGAGAAAACAGCCCTAGCCTATTCAACCTCTCCCTTTTGCTCAAATCCTCCAACCCTGGCAACATCCTTGTCAATCTTTTCTGGACACTTTCACATTTCATAACATCTTTCTGATAGGAAGGAGAATTGCATGCAATATTCCAAAAGTGGCCTCGTCAATATCCTGTACAGTTGCGACATGGTGAAGATGGTGGTGGTTTTGCCTAACTGTTGACTATAAATGTGAAGATCTTGGATTTATATTGCAGCTTTTTAATCTCAAGATATTTCAAAGTGTTTAAGAAATAAATTCTGCACTTTTAAAGAATCAGCTGCATTGTATAGTGACCAACTGCACTTGGTGATGTTGTAAAACAGCACCGAGATTATATTCCAGCTTACATATTGGGTTGGGCCACAAGGGAGCACTCACTTGCTGCTCTTTGAAATAGTATTATGGTATCTTTTAATGTCAATTCGCCATATTGGCTGTCAGTTTTCAGTCACATCTGAAAGAGGGCAAGTCTGACAGTGTAGCACTCCTTCAGTGATGGACTGGCCTTCCTTTCTTCACCCAGGCCTATTCATTCCATGATCTACTGACTCAAAGGCAAGAAAGCAATTGATGAGCCAATGTTGGTGCCTGACGTTAATCCAGGTTTGATTATTCTTGATTTATATTCAACCACTTCAAAATCAATCTGCAGACCATTGATAACTCCAAGGTTTGGATCCTTATCTTCTCTGAGACAGATAACGGTAGAGGGCACACAAAATGGATCATTGCTTCTTGAGAATTATGCTCTTTCAAATCTTGAAAGTTTGTTCATTTTGCTTTTAGATTTTTGTTTCGATAGCATTCTTAAGAGCTGAACCGATTTGTGATGTTATATGAAGCCACATATTATGTTCTGAGTCTTCATTTCTATCCTTCCTTCTCAACTGAATGTTATTGTTCAGACAGGGCAAGGGGAATTTCTGCCTGTCAGAAAACTCAGCAAAAGTCCCACATGTTCTTCATTAGCAGAAATTTCTTGCTGTGCTCTGAGGAACCAGGTTGTATTGGGGTAATCACTACAATTGCTTAATTCCATCATTGGAACACTGTCTGACTCCAGCACTACCTTGGCTGTCCTGCGGAAACCTTCACCCACGTCTAGACTATTCTATTGGACACCTGCATGGCCACCCTTCCCTGCTTTACCTCCATTATCATGTGGTCAGTTTTACTTTGCATGGTCACAATATCATATCCTTTCCAGCCATCATTGCTCACTCTTGGTTAAACAACACTTTGACTTAGATTAGATTAGATTACATTACAGTGTGGAAACAGGCCCTTCAGCCCAGCAAGTCCACACCGACCCGCCGAAGCGCAACCCACCCATACCCCTACATTTACCCCTTACCTAACACTACGGGCAATTTAGCATGGCCAATTCACCTGACCTGCACATCTTTGGACTATGGGAGGAAACCGGAGCACCCAGAGGAAACCCACGCAGACACGGGGAGAACATGCAAACTCCACACAGTCAGTCGCCTGAGGCGGGAATTGAACCCGGGTCTCAGACGCTGTGAGGCAGCAGTGCTAATCACTGTGCCACCGTGTCGCCCACGACTTCAAAAATCATGGAGGTAAGGAGCTGAGGGATTCTGAAACTCTGACAATGAGACAGCAGTGATACATGTCCAAGTTGAGATGGTGTGAGTCTTGGAGGTCAACTTGGGGTTGATGGTTTTCTTATGCATCTGCTGCTCATGTCATTCCTGATACTGGTGGTTGCACATTTGTGAGATGGTACCCAACAGTATCTACAGCAGCACACTATCAAACAAGTTTAACTTCCATAGTGAATCCAAGTAGAAAACATTTGGATCTGGTTGATCTTGTTAAGGGAAAATAAAATGCTTTTTACTGAATTGATGTAATTGCTAAGTTGTCATTGTGGTAGTGAACAGCTAATGGCTTCCAACTTTCCTCAGATTTGTTTCTACAGGGCTGGCAGTGACAATAATTTTTGCAGCACTATTTCATATTACCAGAAAGTGTTTGCCAGCTTTATGTATTGAGGCAACAAGTGTAGCTTTGTTCTCACACATGTCCACTGCCTCCTTGCCAAAACAACGAGAGTCTATTTAGGTGTGATTGACGGAAGGGAGTGGTGTTGCCAAGTCACAGCAATGCCAAAGTGTAACTGAATCTATTGGGACATTTTAATGCTTAGCCTTTTATTTGTGGACTCCAGCACATTTACCCTTTCTGTCTGTCTCCTGTAACTGCCCACCATATCCTCAAGAAGACATCTCTTCCAAAAACTGGTAAACCTGCTGACATTAGACATTAAAGGAGAATGTTTGATATTGTGGGGACTTGTGAGTGTAAGGGGTTTACTTTGGCCCGCATTGCCAAGAGGCCTAATAGATGCAGGAATAATAGTTCAATGTGATCTCCTTAAAAAAAAAACACTTTTCTAATATCTTGACACATTCCAGATGAGATCATATTTCTTCCTTGTGATTGTGAGGCAAACGTGATTGAAATAATAAGGTACAAATTCTGGTAAAAGCTTTCTCCAGCCAAATGTCACTTTCAGGCAGGGCTAATTTTGATGGCGCTGGTGAAATTTTACACTCTTGGATAATATCAAAACATTCCTCCACTTCCAATCCCTGGTTTTACTTTTACATTATTTCCCTATTTTATGATTCATGAATTACATTGTTTAATCCACATTTTTAGCAATCAGAAAATACTGTCAAAAAGGTTATGTTCATTCACTAAATCCAAGACAAAATGAGTATATATTTTTGTACTTGTCTCACTATAGATGAGTGTCAACAAATTTAAAACATTTACTTCTTTGTTTAGACTTTGTTTTTCTAATTTTCCTTAATTATCACACAAGGCAATGTAGATAAACAATGGCATAATATCAAGAGCAGTTCTAATAGAATTTTTATGTAGTCATTGTATGAGTATTCCTGTCCATCCAAATTCTTTCCTGCTACTCATTATGCTGTGCATTATTCAGGAGCAACCACACCACATTAAGTAAAAGAAAGAACTAATATTAGTACCGCATTTTGCATGACATTAGATTGCCCCAAATTATTTGCAGTTCAGTACTTCTGAAACATTGTAATGTGTTTACTGTTGCGAATGCAGCAGACAAATTTCTCTGGGTCAGGTCCTACAAACAACAATTAAATTATAATTAAGAGTTATTTGGGTAGGTGGTGGCCTAGTAATGTTATCACCAGATTATTAATCCAGAAATTCAGCTAATGTTCTGTGGACCCAGATTTGAATCTTGCCACGGCAGATGGTGGAATTTGAATTCAATTGAAAGGAAACATGTCTGGACTTACGAATCGACTGATGATCATGAAATCATTGTCAGAAAAAGACTCATCAGGCTCAGCAATGTCATTCAGAGATGGAAATCTGTCATCCTCACCACGTCTGATCTCCATGTGACTGCAGATGCACAGCGATGTGGTTGATGCTTATTGCCCTTGTAGTGGCCCACCAACCCATTCAGTTCAAGGGCAGCAAGGGACAGGTAATAAATGCTGGCCAGTTGGCAATGCCCACATGCCACAAGTGAATGAAAAGAAAGGCAAAATAATCTTCTTCTAGTGAGCTTGTTTGAGGGATAATTACTGATCAGGTAACCAAATGGATCCTATGCTTTTCTGCCAATGGTGCCACTGGGATCATTTTACGTCCAGCTGAGAGGGTAGACAGGACCTCTTCACATTATATCTGAAAGATAGTATATCTGACAGAATTAAAAATCACACAACACCAGGTTATAGTCCAACAGGTTTATTTGGAAGTGCAACCACCTGATGAAGAAGCAGCACTTTGACAGCTAGTGGTTTCAAATAAACCTGTTGGACTATAACCTGGTGTTGTGTGATTTTTAACTTTGTCCACATCAATCCAACACCAACACCTTCAAGTTACTTCCGACTGCACTACCTTATGTCAAAACAAAACTTCAACCTAGAATTTGGGCTCAGATCTCTGGAGTGGTGCACAATGTTTTCTTGGGGCTTGATTTATCCAAAATTGCAACTTTGACAGAAAAATATATTAACATATTGAAATGGTTTTTGTGCTAAACATCAACTGTTGTTGCAGCAGCAAACTGAGAGGAGAATTGTATTGGAGTATTGAAGAATTCTTGTGGACTTTCAGAGGAAGTGAAGGAGATATCATTTTCAGAATCGCCAAAGCAGTGGATTAAATACATGGAGAGAGTAGATATAACAGCTGTTATTGGGTGTCTCAGCTTGAGGTAAGAGATGAAGAATGGGACAGTGGTATATGGAGTGGATATCAACATAGGCTCAGCAGGGAGACTATGGGAGATAATCATGATAGAATCTTAAAAGCCTGTTTAGAGAGTTAACCATCTGTGCACTATTACCATGGCAATTAAGGTCACTAGTGTGGTTTCCCTAACATGGAGCTTGCTGTGGGTTCATTGTCTCTAGAGGCATTGTGCATTATCACTTGCCCAGGTTTATATGAATATTTATCCATTTTCTATGTCCTTTCCCATTTATAACTTCAATGAGGAATTTACACCCATTATGTTGTGAGATTCATGGCTCATTGTTGCCCTTCTACAATCACAAAGGGTATAACTTTGTTACAGTTTGTAACTATTCTTGGAACTAATGACATAGGAAGGGAAAAAGGATGAGGTTCTGAAGGGACAATATAGGAAGTTAGGCAGGAATTTAAAAAGGAGGCCCTCAAGGGTAGTAATATCTGGATTACTTCCAGTGCTATGAGCTAGTGAGGGCAGGAATAGGAGGATAGATAGAGCAGACGAACGCATGGCTGAGGAGTTGGTGCAAGGGAGATGGATTCACATTTTTGGATTATTGGAATATCTTCTGGGGTAGAAGTGGCCTGTATAAGAAGGACAGATTGCACCTGAATTGGAAGGGAACGAATACACTGGTAGAGAGTTGTGCTAGAGTTGCTGGGGAGGATTTAAAGTAGTAAGGTGGAAGGGGGGACCCAGGGAGAGAGTGAGAACAGAGATCAGTCTGAAACTGGTACAATTGGGAAAAGGAGCAAGTCAAACAGTCAGGAGAGGCAGGAACAAAGCAGAGAATGAGATAGGACTGATAAATTAAACTGCATTTATTTTAATGCAAGAGGCCTAAAAGGAAAGGCAGATGAATGCAGGAGATGGTTAGGAACATGTGATTGGGCTATCATAGCAGGACCTGATCAGGTGTACCCTAAAACTCTGAGGGAAGCTGGGAAGTGATTGCTGGGCCCCTTACTGAGATATTTGGATCATTGACAGTCACAGGTAACGTGCCGAAAGACTGGAGGTTGGCTAATGTGGTGCCACTATTTAAGAAAGATGGTAAGGACAAGCCAGGGAACTATAGACTGGTGAGCCTGACATTGGAGGTGGGCACGCTGTTGGATGGAATCCTGAGGGACAGGATGTACATGGATTTGGAAAGCCAAGGGTTGATTAGGGATTGTCAACATGGCTTTGAGTGTAGGAAATCATGTCTTATAAATTTGATTGAGTTCTTCAAAGAAGTAAAGAAGAGGATTGATAAGGGCAGAGTGGTGGACATGATCTATATGGACTTCAGTAAGGCATTCAACAAGGTTCCTCATGGTAGACGGGTTAGATCACATGGAATACAGGGAGAACTATCCACTTAGGTAAAGAACTGGCTCGAAGGTAGGAGACAGAAGGTGGTGGTAGTGCAGGGTTGCTTTTCAGACTAGAGGCCTGTAACCAGTGGTGCGCCACAAGGATCGGTGCTGGGTCCATTGCTTTTCATCATTTATATAAATGATTTGGATGTGAACATAAGTTTGCAGATAACAGCAAAATTGGAGGTGTAGTGGACAGCGAAGAAGGTTACCTCAGAGTTCAACGGGATCTTGATCAGATGGGCCAATGGGCTGAGTAGCAGTTGGAGTTTAATTTTGATAAATGTAAGATACTGCTCTTTGGAAAAGGAAATCCGAGCAGAACTTATACACTTAATGGTAAGGTCCTAGCGAGTGTTGCTGAACAGAGACCATGGAGTACAAGTTCTTAGTTCCTTGAGAGTGGAGTCTAGGTATATAGGATAGTGAAGAAGGCATTTGGCATGCTTCCTTTTATTGGTAAGAGCATTGAGTACAGGAGTTGGGAGGTTATGGAGCCGTACAGTAAATTGGTTAGGCCACTGTTGGAATATTGCGTGCAATTCTGGGTTCCCTCCTATAGGAAGAGTGCTGTGAAACTTGAAAGGGCTCAGAAAAAATTTACAAGGATATTGCCAGGGAGAGGCTGAACAGGCTGGGGCTGTTTTCCCTGGAGCATTAGAGGCTGGGGGTGACCTTCTAGAGGTTTATAAAATCATGAGGGGCATGGATAGGGTAAACAGGCAAGGTCTTTTCCCTAGGTTTGGGGGAGTCCAGAACTAGAGGGCATAGGTTTAGAATGAGAGGGGAAAGATATAAAAGAGACTTAAAGGGCAACGTTTTCATGCAAAGACTGGTATGTGTATAGAATGAGCTGCCAGATGAAGTGATGCAGACTGGTACAATTACAACATTTAAAAGTCACCTGGATGGCTCTATGACTAGGAAGGGTTTAGAGGGTTATGGCCAAGTGCTGGCAAATGGGACTAGATTCATTTAGGATATCTGGTCGGTATGGATGAGTTGGACTGAAGGGTCTGTTTTCGTGCTGTACATCCCAATGACTCAATATCACTATTCATTTGATTTAAGGTAAAATTAAGTGCTGAATAGGGTCATATGACCTGTCCAACTCTTGCTTGATAATAACCCTGGTGGACTCGGTTGCTATGGGATCATTTGCTGGGAGGAGGGTGTAAAATGTTTACATTTGTGGATAATGGCCAGGGGTTTACAATGATGCTCGGTAGACTGCTAGTTTCCAAGTCTTACAAGGATGTATTATGAATGTTAAATTTTGAAAACACTTAATGCTTTAAACTTTCTACTTAATTTCAGGACAGAAGAGAGTTGTGGACCTTAATTATGCCGTAATTAACATTTGAACTTAGAGACAAGGCCCATATGATTCATGTTGCTATGGAGATGGGTTTCAAGAAGGGAATAATGCGTAGCTATTGCAGTATTGAGGTACTAGGTTTTTTTAAGATATCCCTGAACCTCAGAGACAGGTCAATCTGCAAGATTTTGTGAGAAAGAGAATGGAGACATCAAGGGGATCAGTCTCTGTTCTTCATTTTGCAGAATGTTGATTGGAGCCCAAACTTGAACAAGTTGATTCACCATTATTTGTCTCAAGAGAGGAAACTTCCTGATAACCTCACTATGAAATTATTTCAGGGATTAAAGGCCTTTGACTGGTAAAGGTAAAGGAAGCATCCAGAGTTAGGAATAGTTAGGATTGGTTCCCGAGGAACAAAATATAACCATGCAACTGGATTTTGATCAGTTTAAAAGCTAAATGGAGAATTATTCTGTAGAGTATAAATTTCATACTGGATGTAGTTGAACAAAGTTGAAACATTTTTAGATTGTTTATATAATCAAAGTCTTTAAAACTTGAAATCTTGCAATGGAGTCTTTCTAGTCAGTGACTGGGAATGCAAATACCTTTTTAAAAGTTACCTATGGGGATCATGGCACCATTTAACCATTCTCCAAATGATATCCAAATCGATTCATTCTTGGTATGTAAGTGATGAAAACATGGTCAACATTTGTTACTTATCCCTAATTTCCATACAAATGTGGTTGCCTACCTTTTTGAAATGCTTCAGTTCTTCTGAACATCAGAAAACCATATGCAAAACAGCATTTGGCACCAAATTCTAAGATATTGATTTAGTGATGATGGAGAAACTGCAATACATGAACAAATCAGCTTGATATGTCCTCTAGGAACAGAACTTTGGATTCCAAAATCTACATGGCACTAGTGGAAATATTCATATGTAACTCTCATGTTGTTGTTCTACCCTGAATAAGTCAGGGTAACCAGTGTAGATGGTACTGCAGTTGTCACATGCAGAATAGCAGTGCCAGCATAACTAACCTAACAATGCCTAGCAAATGGGTGTTGCACACGTAACTCAACTCTAAGACCTTAGTATAAGTGAAAGGAGTTTCATTGTAATCTGTGAGATCAATTCAGCTTCTCAGCTGGACTCAGGCTAGTAAAGTGCACTATTCAAGTCGTTGTGGTCTCAAGGACTATGATTAGCCATGATATTATTGAATGGCAGAAAGGACTTGAGGAGGTCTAGCCCTGCTACTAGCTCCTATATTCTTATGTTGTTAATGTTGGCTATAGCTCCCTAGACCGATCATGCTGGGTTAATATAAGCTGTTCCTTCAAATAGTGCTGGTTTAATGCTGGGTGTTTCCCTTTCCTCCCACTGGATTGATGCTGGCTGTTCCTTCTCTTGTTGCTTGCTATCCCACAGAGTAAGTACATTTTTTCCCTTCTATGGGAATAGAATGGATGACTCTCAGTTACTTTAAGAATTATTTAATAATAAGGTTCTGGGTTACCTGTCTTAAAATATTGTCATAGTAAAAAATTGGTTCAGCAAAGTGGCATTACTTTTTGGTGATGTTTTGTTCTAAACTCTTTAAGTATGAATGCTTATATCTTTCAGTTTGTTGGTGAATGCTTAGGCCTAATATGCATCTGTAGTTTGAAAGATACGTGAGAGATATCACCCTAACCTTTGCTGAACTTTATGAGATCATTAAATTTTGTCCCATTTTGGAGGGAAATTCCAGGCATTAGGAAATTCACATCCACTTGCTATGCTTCTGATTTCAATGTAGCTCAGAATGAGGTTATGTTGAAAAGCATTGACACTCATTCCTATCAGCACAACATGCCATCCTCAGCCCCAAATCCTGACATTTACCCACTGAGATATGGGCTTTCATGTTCAGCTCCTCTTAGAGAAATGCTGTTAGCTTGTTGTGTGTTAGCTTCACTTTAACAGCAAACTGACTTTAAATACAGCATTCTTGTCCTTAAAAGTGCTTGCTTAGTCCTGAACTCAGGGTCCAACCACTATCATCCTGTCCAGGAATATTCTGATGAGTGGCAGAGCTGTTGGGACAAATAGGGATCTTGTTCTGTTATACACAGAACATAAAACAGCAGGACTTCAGATTTCATTACTCGTGGTGTTCCATTAAATTGTGTCACAACATTGACAATGCAGGTATAAAATAATCCTGTAGCTCATGATACAGTAGGAACAGTGCCTCTTGGGAGCAATGTACCTTGGTCAGATGTCAGAAGTTTTCACTCCCTAACCAGGGGTATGAGCTGAAGATCTTCAATTTTCATAATTTTGCCATTGATGGTTGCATCTTCAGTGGTACAGGTTCTAAGCATTCTTTGACCAAGAGTTTGCTATTTATTTAGGTGGCTTGAGGCAAGACTTTCCATGATGACACTACTCTGATGGGTCTTAGGTCATTTTACTGTGTAAAAGTGTGTTGTCAATTGTGCTAGTGTGGGCATGCAACAGCAAATTCTTATATATATATAGCACCTTCATCATAAGGAAAAACGTCACTTGGTGCTTCTCAGGAGTATTTTAAATCATAGTATGATAGCGAGCCATACATATGAAGTCTCTTGCACTCAATTAAATTATTCTTTTTTTTAAATTCACTTGTGGCCCATCTCTAGCTGCCCTGGAGAAAGTGATGGTTAGTTGCTTTCTTATACCACTACAGTCCATGTGCTGTTGGAATACCCACAAGCCCTTTAGAGAGGGAATTCCAGGATTTTTACTGTGACAGTGAAGGAATGGTGATATTTTTCCAAGTCAAGATATTGAATGGCTTGGAGGGTGGTGGTATCTGTAGTTCTTGTCCTTCTAGAAGGAATGATTCTGGGTTTGGAAGTTTCTGTCTAAGGATCCTTGGTGAATCTCTGCTGTGCTGCTTGTAGACAATACATGCTGCTACTATTAAGCATTGGTGGTAAAGGGAGTGGATATTTATGGATGTGGTGCCAAGCAAGTGGGCTGTTTTGTCGTGGATGGTGTCAAGTTTCTTGAGTGTTGTTGGAGCTAGACTCATCCAGGCAAGTGGAAATAATTCATCATACTCCTGAATTGTGCCTCATAGATGTTGGATGGGCTTCATGGAATCAGGAGTTGAGTTACTCTCTGCAGTATTCCTTGCTTCTGACCTGCATTTGTTGCCACTGTGTTTATGCAGTTGGTCCAATTAAGTTTCTGGTCAATGATAACCCCAGGGAGGGATAGTGGGGATTCAATGATGGTAACACCCAGTGAATGTCAAGAGGTAGTAGTTAGATTGTCTCCTATTTGAGATGGTCATTGCCTGATATTTGAGTGATGTGAATGTTATTTGCCATTGTCCAGATCTTGATGCATTTCACAATGGACTGCTTCAATATCTATGGAATCACGAATTGTGCTGAACATTATGTAATCATTAGCAAACATTTCCACTTCTGACCTTAAGGTGGAAGGAAGGTCATTGATGAAGCAGCTGAAGCTAGCTGGGCTAGGACACTACCCTGAGGAACTCCTGCAGACATGTTCTGGAGCTGAGTTTACTAACCTTCAACAACCACAACCTTCATCCAATGTGCCAAGCATGACCCCAACAGCAGAGAGCTTGACCCAATTGATTCCAATTTTTCTGGGGCATGGATGTCAAGGGCTGTCACTCTTTCCTCACCTCTGGAATTCAGCTCTTTTCTCCATGTTTGAACTAAGGGTGTAAATGAGGTCAGGGATAACCCTGGTGGAACCCAAACTGGGTGTCCCTGAGCAGATTATTGTGGAGCAGATGCTGCTTGATAGCACTGTTGATGACACCTTCCAGCACTGTACTGATGACCGAGAGTAGACTGATGTGGTAGTAATTAGCTGCTCTGGATTTGTCCTGATTTTTGTGTACAGGATATACCTGGGCAATTTTCCACATTGTTGGGTAGATGCTAGTGTTGGACTTGAAGAGCTTATCTTGTGATGCGGCAAGTTCTGGAGCATAAGTCTTCAGGACTATTGCCATAATGTTGTCAGGACCCCTAGCCTTTGCAGTATCCAGTGCCTCCAACCATTTCCTGATCTCACATGGAGTGAATCAAATTGGCAAAAGACTGGTATCTGTGATGCTGAGGACTACTGGAGGATCATCTACTTGGTGCTTCGAGCTGAAGATTATCGTTAATACTTCAGGCCTTTTTTTTGCACGGATACATCAGGCTCTTCCTTCATTGTGGATATTTGTGGAGTCTCCTCTTCCAGTGAATTGTTCAATTGTTCACCAACATTGACAACTGGATGTGGTAGGAATGCAGAGTTTAGATTAGATCTGTTGGTTGTAGGATCACTTAGCTCGATCTGTTACCCATTGCTTATGCAGTTTGGTATGCAGGTAATCCTGTTTGGTAGCTTGTGATTCCTTAAGATTCAAGCTTGAAAACATACCTGAAAGTTTATTACTCAGACACAAATAGTATCGTAACTATTATAGCTATACAATAGACTCAGAAAATCCAGTTTCTGAAAGTAATCAAACTTAGCCTTTCCAGGTGTTGATCTTCTGACTGCCCCATGAGCTCTGACTCAAGAAAGCTGTCATTGAATTTTTTTAATGTAAGTCGTATCAATGTACATTGAAACAAGTTGTCTTCTCACCAAATCTGATATTATAGCCATCCTGTGGTGTAATTGCTAAGCAGTTCAACTTGACATGGAGCCTTAATATTACAAAAGGGTACAAGATGACCCAGACAATCACAGACGGGTCATAAGAGCCTGCCTGGGTGCTTCCATTGTTCTAACCAATACCCTCTAACCAACACCTCACAGGGACGTGGTCAACATGTCTGTCCACTAGTTTCTGCAGAGAAAGGGGGTGAAGTCATGGAGAGATTTGAAAATAAGGACAAACATTTTAAAGCCAAGGAAACCTGAACAATTGGGAGCATTTTTGCTTTAAGAATCTGTGTTAAAAGATTAGATTCTGAATAAGTAATTCGAAGGAACACAGAGGCTCCTCTAAATTCGAGGAGAATATGGTACCATCTGATAATAGCCTCCCATGAAAGGAGAAAGTTGGCAGATGTTACAAACAAGTATGTTTTAATGCCCTTGGAATGCAGAGCACTGTGTAACTGGAATCCTTTTCCTCACATCCAGTCCTATTTTCAGGCTCTTCTACTTTGTCACACTTTTTTATTTAACTATGAAAACATATGCTATTTCCATAAACTGAATCAATAGCTTTTCATCCTCATGAGGATTGAATTTATTTTCTTGCTGTTCCCGCAGTGACGCGCTTTGTCAAGGTGCATAAAGAACTGTGGATTTAATGTTAACGTTAGGAAATACGTTTATACAAACAAAGGAACACACTAATTCAACACGTTAAGGCATACACTGGTGTAGTTTTAAAGAGGAAGCATTTAGTCCAAAGCCTGATGCAAATATGTGTTAAAAACCAGGCCCAAGGAACCTCTTACTTATCTCATTTCTCATCTTTATTGTGGAATCCAGAATAATTATTGAAGTGTGAAATTACTGAAGGTGGAGCAAAGTCTAGCTCGCAGTCATGTGCAAGAGATGCGCAGGGCTCAAACTGTACAATCCCGCTCTCTTTTAGATCTCAATCCAGTCAACTTGCAGCCACTTGTGAGCCTCAATTTGCTCCACTAGAAATTTGACATTGTTAGTCAGCCTGCAAATGTAAATTTTCTGCTACATAAAATTAATGGATGGAAATGTTGTGGATGGAGAGTAAAGTCACCATAATCGCAGCGGATCATAACGCTGCTCTCTCATTACAGAGAGAGAATGATGACAGGTGGTGTGTTTAACCTGAGGGTACCACGTCTCAGACAAGGGGAGAGGTTGAGAAAGTTGTACCTTCCTGATGCAGGAATTGAACCAGCGCTGCTGATATCTCTCTGCCCCACAAACCAACCATCTAGACTGCACAATATCCTGATATACCCTTTGAACATGCACCAGGAGTGCAGAACTGTGAACATTGGTCGCTTTATTAATGTGTTTGATAATTGGGTAACAAATTATTTTTTGTTGAGACAATTTTCCAAGCAGAAAAATTGAGGCAATATATAATCATGGACCAACTGTAGGGTACACACAGCAACTGTACAGGTGCTGCCATATTGGTAAAGGTGTTTTTTTAATCATTTGGGCAGCTGCATAAAACAAGTCATAAAGATGGAAACAAACCCTTCAGTCCAACTCATCCATGTTGACTAGATATCCTAAATTAATCTAATCCCATTTGCCAGCACTTAGCCCATATCTCTCTAAACCTGTCTTATTCATATACCCATCCTGTCTTTCTGCATTTTTTCATTAAATTAAACTATTTTCTAATCAACCTGTTCAAAGATGTTATTACATACCTCCGAAACAGGTGGGAGTTGAACTGGGGCCTCGTTGAACTGGGGCCTCTCAGTTTAAGGAGAAAGTGAGGACTGCAGATGCTGGAGATCGGAGCTGAAAATGTGTTGCTGGAAAAGCGCAGCAGGTCAGGCAGCATCCAAGGAACAGGAGAATCGACGTTTCGGGCATAAGCCCTTTTTCGGGAATGAGGAAAGTGTGTCCAGCAGGCTAAGATAAAAGGTAGGGAGGAGGGACTTGGGGGAGGGGCGTTGGAAATTCGATAGGTGGAAGGAGGTTAAGGTGAGGATTATAGGCCGGAGTGGGAGTGGGGGGCACAACGGTCAGGAAGATGATTGCAGGTTAGGAAGGCGGTGCTGAGTTCGAGGGATTTGACTGAGACAAGGTGGGGGGAAGGGGAAATGAGGAAACTGGAGGAATCTGAGTTCATCCCTTGTGGTTGGAGGGTTCCTAGGCGGAAGATGAGGCGCTCTTCCTCCAACCGTCGTGTTGCTATGGTCTGGCGATGGAGGAGTCCAAGGACCTGCATGTCCTTGGTGGAGTGGGAGGGGGAGTTGAAGTGTTGGGCTATGGGGTGGTTGGGTTGGTTGGTTGGGTGTCCCAGAGGTGTTCTTTGAAACGTTCCGCAAGTAGACGGCCTTCTCCCCAATATAGAGGAGGCCACATCGGGTGCAGCGGATGCAATAGATGATGTGTGTGGAGGTGCAGGTGAATTTGTGGCGGATATGGAAGTGTCCCTTGGGGCCTTGGAGGGAAGTAAGGGGGGAGGTGTGGGCGCAAGTTTTGCATTTCTTGCGGTTGCAGGGGAAGGTGCCGGGAGTGGAGGTTGGGTTGGTGGGGGGTGTGGACCTGACGAGGGAGTCACGCAGGGAGTGGTCTTTTCGAAACGCTGATAGGGGAGGGGAGGGAAATATATCCCTGGTGGTGGGGTCTGTTTGGAGGTGGCGGAAATGACGACGGATGATACGATGTTTAAGAGTAGAGACACTATGACTGTGTCACAACAGGGCCCTGCTTTTCAGATTTTACACTTGCAATTAAAAGTCAAATTGGCTGTACTGCAGGCTACTGCAGAAACTGTGATTAAGACGGCAGGAGCTAGATCTGCTTTTCTCAGGATTCTTCAGTGCTTAGTGTGGGCTGAACTAAACTCTACTCCATCCAATTCCAAACATTTTGTATAAATATTTTTACATGAATCTTCAAATTCTAAACATCCATTAGTTTATTCTTTCACTCAGTATTTGCTATTGAATGTTTCAGGATCCTTTCAGCAAATGACCTGCTGACAAATCATTTTAATCGAAATGTGATAACATCTAGGGAAAAGTCAGACTTTATTTTTCTGCACTTATATTCTGAAGTTACTACTTTGCTGGTCTTAAAAAGTGTATATCTTGTACAGCACTGAGCCAAAGTATTATTCAAAACAACTGAAAGAATGCAACGCAAAACTGTCAAGAAATTCCTGCACTCAGACAAAATGAACTTGTTGCCTTCCAGTGCGGACATGCTCAGCTTCCCTTTACTCAAATTAGCCTTGAAAAATTACTCACTAGGTTCACAATGTGAGCTCCATCCGGTTCTTTTATTAAATGCAGAAAACAACAAGCTATTTTCCAGAATCATGCAAACCGGTAATATTGCGGAGAAAGATTTTAAATACTCAAGATGCAGAATCTACCAGGGGCCTGGGCAGCAAGGGTGATGACAGGATTTGTGGCAGAATCAGATAAGAAGTCCAATGAAGACTTTCTCATTATTTCACTCCATCTTTTATGCTTTTCACAAGTGGCGAGGCAGGGCACTCACTAGGTATTGGCAAGTTGTCAATTGAAAGTGACTTGAACTTGTTAAATGCCTTGTTGGTGGCCCAACTTGCCTCGATATTGTTCAGCTTCCTATTGTAACACACTTGCCAAGCAGACTGGACATTGAGAATACTTGAAATGGAAACCACTGCAGGCACCTGGCCGATTCCACTCACCATTTGGTCCGAAGGTCTTCCATGTTTCATACTGGGCACACCCCGTGGGCACTGGCCACATGCACCGCACGTCCATTGACATTGGCATCTGACATGTGCCAGTCTGTAAGAAACCTCATGCACATCTCTTATCTATTTACAGGATGCTTCTGCTGTCAATGCTGCATCTCACACGGCAATGGAAACTATCATTGTAATGTTGCAGCAAGGACACAGTGTATTCAGGGACATACACTCAGCTCATGTACTGGGACCAGGCTGCATCCCCAGGTTTGTTTCTCAATCTCATTGTGTTCACTCACCCTGAGCTCTAACTGGATGCTCATGATGTCCCTGCCTTGTATTACTGTGTCTTTCCGTTTTGCACTTGGTCTCGAGGCAGAGATACCAGGTTCATGTTCCATCTGTCATGGCTTCCTGGTTAGTGTGGGCATAAGGGAAGGAAGTTTGTTATAGTTGTCAGCAGTTCTCAGTCAAGTCAACAGGGGGATAGTCTTTGATCAAAGGGATCTCAGCACAACAAGACAAGGGCAGCATCCAATACCAGTCGAGGGGCATGGACATAGTCAGTCAGCTGCTCAGGTGGTCAGAATCAGGAATAAGGCGGGAGGAGCTAAATGGTCAGATGGCCCATCATCCATCTTGGCTCTTTCCACCCTATAGTGAGCTATTTTACTTTTCACTGTATCTCGGTACGTGACAATGATAAATCAAATTAAGGAGGTCGGTAAGTCAGGGAGCATTGTAAATGATGTAGACAATTGCATAAAATTATAGAGGGATATTGAGAGACTAAGTGAATTGTAAAACTGTGGCAGGTGGAACTCAATATAAGCAAGTGTGAGATTATCTATTTTGGACTGAAAAAAGGGTAGATCAAGGAACTTTCTAGATAATATGAAATGTCTGCCCAAAGAGACTTTGGGGTTCAGGTATATGGCTCGTTAGAGTTCCATGAATTCTACAGATGCAGAAAATAATTGAGAAGGCTAATGGAGTGCAATGCCTTTATATCGAGAGGACTGAAGTACAAAGATGCAGAAGGTTGCTGCAAGTGTACAAAACCTATTTAGACCCCACTTGGAATGTTTTGTGCAGTCTGGCACCATGCCTGAGGAAGCATATATTGGCCTTGACAGGAGTACAATGTAGGTTATCAAGATTGATTTCTGGACTTCAGGGGTCAAGTTATGAGGAGAGATTATATAAATTAGGCCTTTTATAGAATTGAAAAGTTAAGGGACAATCTGATCGAATTCTTCAAGATATTATCAGGGCTAAAACAGAATAGATTAGGATAAATTATTTCCACTGATTGGGGATTTTAAGTTAGTATAAACATTAAGGCCAGACTGTTGAGGAGATATATGAGAAAACACTTCTGCACTCAAAGGGTGGTAGAGGTTTGGAACTCTCTTTCACAAATGGCAATTGATACTAGGTCAATTGTTAGTTTTAAATCTGAGATAATGTTTTATTAAACACAGGTATTAAGGTGATTATGGGCCAAAAGCAGGTTTGTGGAGTTAGGCCGCAGATCAGTCACGATCTCATTGAATGATAGAACAGCTTCAAGGGGCTGAATAGTCTCCTTGTCTTGCTCTATCCCATGTTCCAGTTAATGGAGATAAAAGAGGGTGGCACAGCTATTATTTGATGCAGTTGGGAGGTGTCCTGAATGAATGGGCAGTGCAGAGGGCATGCAGGGTTAGTGGTGTCAGGGCTTGGGGTGGGTGGCAGCAAGTGAGACAAGATGTTGCAGGCAACTGTGAGAGTTGTAGATTTATGAACCTTGATGGGAGATGGGTAAGCAGCAGAGATCAAGTGAGTGTGGGCTTTCGGAGAGAAGATGGTGGCACTTACACTCATTGTGTATAATTTGTCATTGGCATTCTTCTTACAGTGCTGTGTATTTCTTCAGATGACTGAGACTGCACTGGATGAATGTTTGGAACAGGCAGGAACGGTCTGGTGTTATGGCCTTTTCTGCTGGTCCTGCGGGGAACAGGAAGTCCTGCCTTTTCAGCACCCATCCCGGCCAGAAACTGTGCAGGGCAGCTCTGGACTGACACTGCTGCCACAGTGTTCCAAAGACACTCAAAGCAAACTGGAGGGAAAAAAACATTTCTGCTTCAGCACTTTAAGAGCTCTAGGACTCATCATTGAGCTCTACAACTTCAATGTACGACCTCTGTCCTTCACGTTCTTACATCCTCCAACTGCCCAGCTCTGGTTATGTCTTGTTTTCACCTTGTTGACTTTCTCTCAGCAAAGCGGACACATGTACATCTTTTCATACCTTCATTAACACCCATCTTACATCCCTATCTCTCCTTTATCACAGTTGGCACTCCTTTTGTCTTTGCACCTTTGCAAACCTTGTTCCATTCATTCTTCTGACACCTCTGAACACAACATGTCCTTTCAGTTTGGAAAAGGGGTCATACTGGACTTGAAATGTTAACTTTGGTTCTCTTTCTCTCACTCCACAGATACTATCAGTTTCTCCAGCACTTTCAGTTTTCCTTCTGGGCTCCCTGTACCTGTCTGGGTGCTGAACAAGCTTTTAGCAATGGTATAGATGCAGGAAAATGTGGAGACGTTCAGGAAATCCACTGAGTGGCAAGTTGTTCTGGGAATAGTGCGTGGTAAGGTTGGGTCAGAATTGGACGTGAAGGACGTCATAGGGTTGGGTAGGTGAGGAAACCTGTTCAGCCTTGCGATGGGAATCCCTCTGGAAACCCAATGCAATTCGGAGTGAGTCAAAAATAACATAAGAGTCAATCTCCCAATGCTGCTAACTGACTTGTGCTTGTAACTCTTGGAGTGGAAATCATGAATCTAAAATTTGGAATGGGACAGATGTGCTGACTGTCACAAAGGAGAGTTTCAATTAATAATGCACAGAATTTTAGTGTTGAAACTTTATTGCTGGAACAGCACAGCAGGTCAGGCAGCATCCAGGGAACAGGAGATTCGACGTTTCGGGCACAGGCCCTTCTTCAGGAGAAGATAAAAGGTAGGGAGGAGGGACCTGGAGGAGGGGCGTTGGAACCTATCACATTTCCAACGCCCCTCCTCCAAGTCCCTCCTCCCTACCTTTTATCTTCTCCTGCTGAACACTCTCTGCTCATTCCTGAAGAAGGGCCTGTGCCCGAAACGTCGAATCTCCTGTTCCCTGGATGCTGCCTGACCTGCTGTGCTGTTCCAGCAATAAAGTTTCAACTTTGATCTCCAGCATCTGCAGACCTCACTTTCCCCTCACAGAATTTTAGTGACATCATTGTCGCTATTTATGATCAAATTGCAATATTTTCATGCCAAGTCAGATTTGTCTCTTATACTATATACTGACATGTGTATATATAAATGCTAGATACCCAAATACTGTAGGGATCATTTTGGAGTTTACCGTGCATGGGATGCTTAATGAGGAATGTATAATTTGAGATTAGTAGAGCAGGCTAGAGTTTTGCATTTTCTGTCCAGTTGCACAACTTATTTCAAAGGCCTATTGAACATTCTGGATGTAGTCTGCACCCTTTGGGAGCTACTGCAACAATATTCAAAGAAGCTTGATACCATGCTGGACAAAGCAATGTGCACAATTGGCATCTCCTCCACCATCTCCAACAGCCGTCCCCTCTATGTACTGTTCAACATGACTGCCCTGTATGATAGCTGTAAGATGTACTCTAAGCGATAGCTATAACATGTACTCTAAGTGATAGCTGTAAGATGTACTCCAAGTGATAGCTGTAAGATGTACTCCAAGTGCCAAGATTTCTTCAGCAGTGCCTCTCAAAACCATCACATCCCAAATAAGACAAAAGCAGCAGGACATGAAAATTCTATCCCGTACAATTTCCTCCACCAAAAACATTTCTGATCACACAACATCTCAACACAGGGTGGCATGGATAAGTTGGGCTGAAGGGTCTGTTTCTGTGCTGTGAACCTCTACAATGCTATGGATTTGTTTCACTATTTCTTTTCTGTTACTGGGATGAAATTTTAGAACTCCAGATAAATGTAAAGATAAATGTTATATTTGAGGTAAAGTACTGGGTGATTTGAGAAACTCATGGTGGGAATCCTTGCTGCACAACCCATTACAGTGAACGGGCATCATTTAAGGAAGGCAGAAATCATGCAGAAACCAAAAGCTGAACATATGAAACATTGCAAAACGCAGCAGGTCTGGCTGTATCTGTGGAGTGAAATTAGAGTTAGCATTTCGGGTTCAGTGACCCTTCTTCAGAACTGATAAAGTCCGAAGTCACATGACACCAGGTTGTAGTCCAAAAGGTTTATTTGAAATCACAAGCTTTCGGAGTGTTGCCCCTTTGTCAGGTGGAGTGAAAAGAAGACACACAGGCAGAGAATTTATTGGAAGTGAGATCAAAAGATCATAAAAATGGGGTGAGTGGAGTGTTGCCAGGCCAAATAATAAGTCTCTACAGGTGATCAAGAGTGTCAGATGGTGTGAGTAAAGTGTTAGCAGCTGAATAATAAGTGAAGGGAAAGTCTATAATCTGATTAATTAAGACAGACAGATAATTAGACAAATCAAAAGACTGGAATAACATGACAGGGAGAAGAGTTGCATGCGGAGGGTTTAACCAAAATAACAATTAATTCAAAACTGTACAAACTAATTAAGGTAAACAATTAAATTAGCAAGTTATCAAGATGATGGTGTCAAAACAAGACAATAGATGATTTTGCACATACAGAACATTATCATAGAGTTAAATGTAGTGAGACATGAGCCCAAGATCATGGTTGAGGCCATCATCATTGTCTGTGTGTCTTCTCTTCACTTCACTTAATGAAGGGACCGTGCTCGAAAGCTTGTGATTTCAAATAAACCTGTTGGACTATAAACTGGTGTCGTGTGATTTCTGACTTTGACCATCCCAGTCCAATATCAGCACATTCACATCAGAACTGAAAATGAGGAAAAGGTTAGTAGGCAGGAGATGGGATGGAGGGAGAGGAAGATTAAACGATAGGTAGAGGTAAAGCTCAGAGACAGAGAAAAAGATTTGGAAAGACAAAGCAGTGGGTAAAAGTAAGTCTGAGGGAGAGAGAGAGAGACAGACAGGCAGAGAGACGAGGGTGAGGGCCCAAGTACAGGAGATAAGTCAAACCCAGTTCAGGGTCCTGTCAACCACAGTGCTGGGGAATCCTTGGCTGAAGGAGAACGTGGACATTTCAGACTCTCCCTTGTTGAAGCTGACAATATCAGAACAGACTCAATGGAATTGGAGGAACTGGGAAAATAGAATAGAGTCTTTACAGGAAGCAGGGTATGTACAGAAAGCTGTGTGTGAGGATGTATAGTCAAGGTCACTGTCTTTGAAGTGAATATTGGTGGCCAGCATCTCCACAGAAATGGAAACAGAGATGTTGAGGAAAGGAAGGGAGGAGTCAGAGATGAACCAGGTGAAGGTGAGAATGGGGTGGAAATTGGAATCGAAATAGATAAACTTTTCTATTTCCAGATGTGAATGGGAACCAGCACTGATGATGTCATCAATGTACCAGAGAAAGAATTGTGGGTGGGGGTCTTGATTAGGATTGGAACAAGGAATGTTCCAGCCACCCCACAAAAAGAAAGGAATGACCGGGGCCCATGCGAGTACCATGGCCACACCTTTGCCCGGAAGAAAGTGAGAGGAGTTAAAAGTGAAGCTGGTAAAAGAGAACATAGGAACTGGTATAGGCCAGGCTTTCCCTTCAGACTGATACAATATACAATTGGATAATGGGTGATCCATAGCTCAATTCCAAGTACTTCTCTTTGCTCCATTTATTTTATACTGATATCCAAAAATTAAAATATCAATCTCAGTCATGAAAGTTCCAAGTGATCTCCAGCATCCACAGAATTTGGGAGAGAGAGTTTCAGATTTCCACTATTCTTGCATAAAAAAATATGCTCTGGATTTTCCTCCAAGTCGGGCTTTTTGTTATTGTGCTCTTTTTTTTTGGGCTGTCCCTCTTCAGAGGAAGTAGATTTTCTGTGTGTATGTTCAAAGTTTCCTGAATTTCTGAGAGTGAAGGGTGATCCAAAATCCATCCTTGTCGAAATGTCCCTTTTGGATTAACTTGAATCAAATCCCTTCTGTCTTGATTCAAGCTTTAAGAAATATTGAAAGTGCCATTTTGTAATCAGAACAACAAGTTCATTAAATTTCATTGTCTGGCCTGTGTGACATGGCTGCTTGTGCCCTGCACTTTTTCCAATGTGACAACAGTAGCTACTGCCACAGACAAAGGGGAATGGGGATGAATTAAAACTATGTTTGGTTTCCCCCCTTGAGTCTGATACAGTGAGATATTGTTTGATTAACTTATTTCCCTTTTCATTCCTGTTCCTTATCAAGCCCTCCATTACAATGCTGAAATAAAACCCATAGTAAGATCCTTTAAAGTGAAATCCAGGATAGATTTTATTTACAAAACATTCAAAATGTGGAGGAATTGCTTTACTACTGTGTATGCACATGCAAACACTCAGGATATTAAGGAAGGCAGCATAGGAGAAGAGATACATTATAAATTACAAGTTTTGTTAAATCCAGAAGTATTTAAACTCAGTTCATGTGAGTTATAACTTTGTGGAGGTCAAAGTTCAGTAATGTTTCCTCAGTGAGCTGGGCTCAGTAAATTTCCTTCTTGCAGGCCAAGTGTCAGCTTCTTTCCAGTCAGGAACCTGGAGACAGAGATGGAAGCTTCAAGCTCAGCCAGGAACCCTGCTCTCCCACTGGAGGTCAAAGAGCAACTGGCTTACCCAATCCGATGAACTCAGAATTCAGTCATATGACAAAGACATGTACTTCAGAAGGCCCACCTCACTGGGATAATTGGATGGCCTTTCAGCTAACAGTGTAGCCGAACCGTTTCCATTGGAATTTCCGTTGTGAGGCAATGGTAAAAGCGTTAGTACCCATTTTAACGGAATGATTTTTTCCTGAGCTGGCTAAAGACAGACAACTCATTTCCAAGCTCTTTGTATCGTTAACCTGAACTATACAATGCAGGGGCAAAAACAGAAATTGCTGGAGAAACTCGGCAGGTCTGGCAGCTTCTGTGCAGAGTTAATGTTTTGAGTCCAGTGATCCTTTTTCAGATTTCAACTCCCACCATGACATTATACTTCAACAGTACTTAACTGACTGTGAAACACCTTTTCCTGTTTCTGGGTCATGAAAGGAACCACATTAAAGCAAACTTCTTTTTTTTTTAATTTTCTTTATTTGAAATATTGAAGATTATCAGTGTCAAGCATGGTGAGGGTGCAAGAACTCTTGTCAATTGTGTGAGATAAGCTCAAAATGAATCATTTTACATCCACAAAGTGGTTTCCACAATGGAAGTAAGAAAATGTTGTGGTGTGATAAGGGCTGCCGATTGTTACAAGCTTGCTTTGTGTTACTGGTGAATTACGATTCCAGCATTGTGTTACCAGTTTGATAGTTTCCTGATTTAACATGCTGTTGTTTCTGCATCATAATTGTCATAAAAGTCAGAGGTGAGATGAAAATAATTTATTTTGTCCAGCAAGTTGTTCTGATCTGGAACATACTGAAGGGGCAGTGGAAACAATTCAATTGAAGATGTAGACCCCAGGAGGATTTTAACCTCTGTGTTGCTGGACAAATCTGCGCCAGGCTGCCTTATTTCATTAAACTGGTAACCTTGCTTTGAACAGACCGTATTCCTAGTAATTCTTTTGAGCGATTTCAAAACCGAGATGTCCCTCCTGGGATCTACATCTTCATAATCATACCTTTTAAAAAGAAAATGGATAAATACTTGAAAGGGATAAAATTACAAACCTATGTAGAAAGAGCAGAGGAGTGGGACTAAGTGGATAGATATTTCAAAAAGCCAGTGCAGTCACTGTGGCCCAAGTGACCTCCTTTTATGTTGTAAGATTCTTTGGTGTCCCACGTGCTTATTCCACACAGTCTCATCAAGACACGACAGAGGTTGTCTTGTTCTCCAGTAATGAAGTCTGTCCTGGATTAAACCAACTTTTTGTTCTTTTCAAAACAAGCAGCTTCAGTGGGGGCTCTGATGGTTACTTCAAAGCTGTCTCTTGCTTCTGCAACCAATCTTAACATCAATAAATTATGCATCTAAGAAATGCTGATATAATCATGTAGTAGAAGTTTTGGACCTATAATCTTCTTGAATAAACCACCTACACATAATACAGAGCATGGCGCTTACCAGTCTGGCTGTAATATAGTCATTACAGTTATTTTGTAAAATTAATTGTTGAGGTTCAATGAGTGGAATACTGATGGAGTATTGCTGGAGGTGCCATGATTAGATAAATGGTTAACAGAAACCCCACCCTGTGCTGCTTGTAAATGAGTCAATGACTAAATCAAAAAAGATCCCCCACTGCCCCCGGTGTCTGTGCCATTATTTATCCCAACTAATAACTTTAAATCAAATAATCTACTGATTTATTTTGTAACCGTTTATTATAGCGTGTGTACAAATTCACTGCCATTTTGCCTACGTTTCCACCACAACTATACTTCATTTGTTGTGAAGTGCTTAGTTTTGAGCTCAGCTAAGTCACCATAAAAATGCAAATATGTTTTTTCTTTGATTGCATGATCAGGTGTGTGCATTGTTGAACACAGCAGATTTTTGTTAACAGAAGGCATTAAGAGATGCAACAGGAGGAATATCCCATTAAGGGTGCAGATTAACTATGTTCTCATTGGATGCTGGAGCAGGTTCCAAGGACTATGTGGTTTACTCCAGTCCCTATGTTCCCAAACCATGCTTTTCCAATTATGGGCCATCAGCTTTCACTAGCTTATATTCAACTGCCATAATTTGGCTCCCTCATCACTTCAGTTAATCTTTGATTCGTACTGATGATCAAAAAATGTAAGTCACAAAACAAAATCAAGGATTATCTTTCTTAACCTTGCGTGCAAAGTTACTGTTGGCAGTGGAATTAAGAACGTCATGGTAACCATAGCTACTGTAACAACTGAGTTGTTCAGTATGATGTTGTTTTAAGATCTTATAAGAGTGATGGAGCTAAAGATAAATTGTTTTGCATTTCAAAATCCCTTTCCAGTATTTTATCTGTACGATGTTCCATTTAACTCAATGAAGCCTTTCGAAGTTTTGTATTTAATTTAAATTATGCAATGCAACAATTTTGCCGAAATTGAACCTCACATGCTGCTGAAAGGCTCACCAATAAGAACATGTGATGAAGATACATGAAGGCTGGCCTGTATCCAGTGAAAATCACTGCCCTGAGGAGAGAAAAGCAAAAAGTGGAACTTTTTGACAGCCTGAATGATTGTGGCAAATTCTGAATCTTCAAACAGTCATCCTTGTTTGGTTATTTTACATCAGCTGCCCAGCGTCCAGATCATACTGGAGCAGCTACTGTCCCAGGGACAAAACCATGCAGTTTTTTGATGGAATTTGCAGTACGATTGTCTGACTGATAACTGTGAGAGGAAGAAGATCCAGGTCAAGGATATTGATGAAGTACAGAGAATGGAAATTTACAGGGTTCATTGAAATATGAACGTGGCAAACTTTGAATTAGTTATGTGAATTGTTGAACTTAGAGTCAGAGAGTCAAAGAGATGTACAACATGGAAACAGACCCTTTGTTCCAACTTGTCCATGCTAACCAGATATCCTAACTTAATCTAATCCTATTTGCCAGAACCCGGCCTATATCCCTCTGAACCCTTCCTATTCATATACCCATCCAAATGCCTTTTAAATGTTGCAATTGTACCAGTCTCCATCACTTCCTCTGGCAGCTCATTCCATACATGCACCATCCTCTGCATGAAAAAGTTGCCTCTTAAGTCCCTTTATATCTCTCCCCTCTCACCCTAAACTATGCCCTCTAGTTCTGGGCTCCCCCACTCCAGGAAAAAGACTATATCTATTTATCCTATCTATGACCCTCATGATTTAAAAATCTTTATGAGGTCACCCCTCAGCCGACGATGCTCCAGGGAAAACAGCCCCAGCCTATTTAGCCTCTCTCTAGAGCTCAGATCCTCCAACCCTGGCAACATCCTTGTAAATCTTTTCTGAACACTTTCAAGTTTCACAACATCCTACAGATAAGAAAGAGACAGAATTGCACACAATATTCCAAAAGTGGCCAACCAATATCTTGTACAGCCGCAACATGACCTCCCAACTCCTGTACTCAATACTCTGATCAATAAAGGAAAGCATACCAAACGCCTTCTTCATTATCCTATCTACCTGCGACTCCACTTTCAAGAAACTATGAACCTGCACTCCAAGGTCTCTTTGTTCAGCAACACTCCCTAGGACCTTACCATTAAGTGTATAAGTCCTGCTAAGATTTGCGTTCCCAAAATGCAGCACCTCCCATTTATCTGAATTAAACTCCATCTGCCACTTTTCAGCCCATTGGCCCATCTGGTCCAGATCCTGTTGTAATCTGAGGTAACCTTCTTCGCTGTCCCCTATACCTCTAATTTTGGTGTTATCTGAAAACTTACTAACTGTACCTCTTATGCTCACATCCAAATCATTTATGTAAATGACAAAAGGTAAAGGACCCAGCACCGATCCTTGTGGCACTCCACTGGTCACAGGCCTCCAGTTTGAAAAACAACCCTCCACCACCACCTTCTGTCTTCTACCTTTGAGCCAGTTCTGTATCCAAATGGCTAGTTCTCCCTGTATTCAATGAGATCTAACCTTGCTACTCAGTCTCCCATGGGGAACCTTGTTGAACGCCTTACTGAAGTCCATATAGATCACATCCACTGCTCTGCCCTCCTCAATCCTCTTTGTTACTTTTTCAAAAAACTCAATCAAGTTTGTGAGACATGATTTCCCATGCACAAATCTGTGTTGACTATCCCTAATCAGTCCTTGTCTTTCCAAATACGTGTAAATCCTGTCCCTCAGGATTCCCTCCAACAACTTGCCCAACACCGACATCAGGCCGAGGTCTATAGTTCCCTGGCTTGTCCTTACCACCGTTCTTAAATAATAGTACCACGTTAGCCAATCTCCAGTCTCTGGCACCTCACTTGTGACTATAGCTGATACAAATATCTCAGCAAGAGGCCCAGCAATCACTTCCCTAGCTTCCCGTAGAGTTCTAGTGTAATTGCTATGATATCCCAGTCCCATGTTCCTAACCATGCCCTGAATTTCTGCCTTCCCTGTTAGGCCTCTTGCATTGAAATAAATGCAGTTTAATTTATCAGTCCTAGAAGGGCTTATGCCCAAAACGTCGATTCTCCTGTTCCCTGGATGCTGCCCGACCTGCTGCGCTTTTCCAGCAACACATTTTCAGCTCTGATCTCCAGCATCTGCAGCCCTCACTTTCTCCTATCTTGTTCTCTGCTTTGTTCCTGCCTGCCCTGACTGTTTGACTCATTCTTTTCTCACCTGTACCAGTCTCAGATTGATCTTTTTCCTCACTATCTCCCTGGATCCAACTACCCCTCCTTACGAGTTTAAATCCTCTCAAACAGCTCTAGCAAATCTCTCTGCCAGTATATTAGCCCCCTTCCAATTTAGGTGCAATCCGTCCTTCTTGTACAGGTCACTTCCACCCCAGAAGAGATTCCAATGATCCAAAAATGTGAATCCTTCTCCCATACACCAGTTCTTCAGCCACACATTCATCTGCTCTCTCCACCTATTCCTACCCTCACTAGCTCGTAACACCGAGAGTAATCCAGATATTAATACCCTCAAGAACCTCCTTTTTACATTCCTGCCTAACTTTCTATATTCTCCCTTCAGAATCTCATCCTTTTTCCCTCCTATGTCGTTGATTCCAATGTGTACAATGACCTCCTGCTGGTCCCTCTCGCCTTTGAGAACATTCTGCACCCTCTCTGAGACATCCTTGATCCTGGCACCAGGTAGGCAACACACCATTCTGCTTTTTCACTGCTGGCCGCAGAAAACATCTGTGCCCCTGACTAGAGGGTCCCCTATCACAACTGATCATTTAGAACCTGATGTACCCCTCATTGCATTAGAGCCAGTCTTGATTTATCTTACTCTAAGACAATATTTTGGAGGGCATACAATGCTAAGGGTCATTGTGGCTTTGTCTTCAAAACATTCTGCTTTTCTCGAGGAATGTGATTTGCTGTTTTGTTTCTTTTAACTGGAATTGTTTGTCATTGTTTCCACTGTGCGATTGACCAATACTTCTCACAGAAGTGGAAAGCATGTGGTTAGATTGGCCCAGTTATTAGAGGTATAAAGAATACTTCTGCATTCCACTGTACCATACCCTATAATTAAAACATGGTACTTAGATCCCCCATAACATTCCTCAAGGCAAGAGGGGTGGAATGAAGAAATAGTGTACACAAGACTGGCTGTCATGGCAACATGCTGTCAGACACTGGAGACACATGCCCACAGATCCATATACTGGACAGATGGATGTAGTTACGTAACTTCTCTTTTCAGCTGTACAGATAATGACATTGGAATTAGACAGAACATCAAATGCTCCTTACCTGAAATTTATGCTTTCAGGTTTAATTGTTTAAGAAAGGAGACATATCCACACAGAAGGTAAACTTAATTCATGTATTTCTTTATTTTCCAAATATCACTCAATGTGATATTGATGAAATGTGACATTGATTAAATGTCATATTAAATGGAAAACACGTTCTACCGAAATAAACATATTAAGTTCAGACACATTATTCCGAGTCTCCCGATGAGTGCTATGGTCCTGTTAAAGCTCATGTGCTACCATACTGCCGAATGCTTCTGTGTAAATGAGTTTAATATGTGTTTGTTGTTGTTGTTGTAGGTCAGTCATGTCAGCTCTAGGACATCTCTGCAGGAGTTCATCAGGGTGGTGTCCTCGGGCCAACCATCTTCAGCTGCTTCATTAATGACTTTACCTCTATTTTTAAGTCAGAAGTGAGGATGTTCACTGATGATTACTCAATGATCAGCACCTTTTTGTTTCTGCTCAGACAATAAAGTAATCCATATGCAAATGCAGCAAGATCAGGAAAATCTCCAGGTCTGGACTGACAAGTGACAAATAACATTTGTGATACACAAGTGGCAGGAAATGACCATCTCCAAAGCAGAGAATGTAAGCATCCCTGTTGACATTCAATGTCATTATCATCACTGAATCCTTCACCATCAATATCCTGTGGGTTACCATTGACCAGAAACTCAACTAGACTCACCACATTACCATAATGGCTATAAAACAGGTCAGGGACTTAGAAACCTGCAGTGAGTAACTCACCTCTTGCCTTCCCAAAGCTTCTCCACCATGTACAATGCACAATTTAGCAGTGTGATTGCTTGGATGAGAGCTCCAATAACACCCAAGAAGTTTGGGGCCACCCAGGACAGAGCAGCCCACTGGATTGGCACCACATCCACAAACATTCACTCCCCTTACCACTGATGCTCTATAGCCTCTACAAGATGCAGTGCAACAACTCATCAAGGTTGTTTAACTAGAACTTTCCAAACCTACAGCCACTAGCATTTAGAAGGACAAGGCAGCAGATCCATGGGAATACCACCATCTGCAAATTCTCCCTCAAGTCCTTCACCATCCTGACTTGGAAATATATCTGCAGCTGTTCAGTGTCCTAGGAACACCCTCTCTAACAGTATTGTAGGTGTACCTTTGCCTGATGGATTACAATGGTTTAATCTTTCAGTTCATCACCACCTTCTAAGTACCATAAGCAATACCTCAGCGAAAGTGAGGACAGCAGATGTTGGAGATTAGAGTCTAGATTAGAGTGGTGCTGGAAACACACAGCAGGTCAGGCAGCATCCGAGGAGCAGGAAAATCAACGTTTTGGGCAGGAGCCCTTCATCAGGAATGGGCCAACGTTGCCCACATCCTCTGAATAAGTTTAAAATAAGTCCGCTAAAAAACAGAAGAAAGAGGAGAAAATGCTGTTTTAGGGAGAAAGGATTCTGCACTTGGTATATTTTTATAAAGGGTATTCCAACTCATTGACAGCCAACCAGCCACAGAGCAGATATCATGAATAATTAAAACAGCAAGATTACATAATCCTGTGTGATCAAGGAAAATCAGTTGTTCGTGTTCAGAAGTTGGTATTCTGTGTTAAATAGCTGATCTTTTATCTCTTCTGTCATTTACAGGGCACCAGTCAGCACTATGATGGAATACACTCCGTTGCATGGATTAGTGCAACTTCAACAATATTCAAGATAATTAACATTATCTAGTACAATGCAATGTGCTTGGTTGGTGTTAATCCATTATCACATCTGTTCACTGCCAATGCATTATGGTAGCAATGTGTAATGAGCATGTACTGCAGCAGCTTGGTAAGGTGCCTTCAACAACACCTCCCAAACCTTTGACCTCTGACACCTAAATTGTCAAGGGCAGCTGGCACTTTGGAACATCATCATCTGTGAATTCACCTTAAAGTTGCACATAGTCCTTAATTGAAAATATATTCCTTCACTGTCACTGAGTCAATATTCTGGACCATCAGATCATCAGGTCCTGGAGTGCCCCTCAAAATTATTTATATAGAAAATATACTCGATCCTACGTGGGCCCAGTTATTTTCATAGCAATTGCACATCAATAGAATTTTATTATGAGGATTAAGTTCTGTTGGAAATAGGTTTAAAGGAAGGTTTCTCAACTCAGTCCAATATTGCCCAGCTCAAGCTGCTCAACAAAAATGTTTGCAAGATATTACACCTTACAAAGGCATTGAAACACTTTTTCAACAATGCTTGTGATTCCATCGGATCCCTCCACATTTGAAAATTCTGCCCAATTAGAAATCAGCAAACCATACAGGAAAGCCAATCAGATGTTCCACGAGATAAGAGCTTGTATAAACTTGAAAGAATTGAAAGCACCAAGAAAAGCACTCTGAACATTTTTTGTTCATTCTACCGGAACAAGAAATATCTCTGACATAAGGATAGAGTATACTCTATACTAGAGTATAGTTCTTCATCCTTTCAGTATGTTGTCAATATACTTTACAGCCAATGAAGACTCTAGGCATTGAATCCACATATGGGGCAGAATTGTATGACCTCCACCCGACCACCTTTTGGGGCTGGCATGGCATGAAGGGGCAGGTGGAGGTAATAGGATTAGGCACCATTTGCAATGCCTACTTGCGCCTGCCCACCTTCACAGAGAGTGGGGAGTGATTGGGCAGCTCGCCTGCATGTGCTTTAATGCTCACTTAGGGGCCTCCCTCAACTGCCACAGGAATTTTAACCTGTGGTGAAGAGGCCGATGCGTCATCATCAGGTCTCCAAGTAAAACCTGATGGGCCTTGACGCCAGTCTAGGATAGAGGCAGTGTTGCCTACTTCATGGCCATCTTGTGCCCCTTCGAGGCCTCCTGCAGGATATGTCCCACTTGTCTGCAATTCCTCCTGGCACTTTCCAACCATACGCCAAATCTCCTCATCTCAAGGCTTTCCACATGGGCCCTGGTGGGTCCCCAGCCTCACCTTCCATTCAGGCTACAACACTGAAAACCTTTCCCTAGGCCTTGTAACAATTCCAGCATTAGGCACCACTCTTGGATGTGATAGTGGAACATGAAATCTGGCAACCTCCCGTACAACTGAATAACAGATTTCTGAGGTGAAACTTCCTCTTGGCAAGGTTTGGTTATTAATCCTCAAGGTAATTACTATGTCATCAGATGTTTAATGATTCTGGGGCAATAGCTGGTAAAGCAGAGGCAAGCTAATCCCTAACTTTTTTCTGTTGAGTCGGATCATCCTGCAAAGTAAAGATTAGCCCTTGGTGTCCAGAAATACATTGATGTAAGATATTCATAACATAAGGTTTCCAGTTGGAGTTGGGCATATTCCTGTTGGTTTAATCACATAAATATTCCCCTCATCCCTCCCACTATCACCTTGTCTGGTAAAACAGTTCTCATGTACATTTCCAAAACTTTTAATAACTAATAAATAAGTGTTCAAGGAAAATGTGAAAAATATTCCAATGACTTTTGTCCCAGTTCTATGTAATTGTGTCCAAATAATTAACCATTAACCTCTGCACAATCCTGGATGGCTAGCAACCTTAAGTCAACATTTAGAAGTGGGGAAGTGTTGTCGGAGACTGGCCATTCTATTGTATCCAACACAGAGAGACACAATTGGACTACAGGTACTTTGAAATGAATGCCTGCTCCTTTAAACCTGCATTGTACGTGAAACTCATAAGAATCTAAAACATGTTGCATTCAAAGTTTAAGCAATACATCTGTTGACAGTTTCGGAAATCTGCAATGTATTATTTATTTCCTGCCTACGCACATGCAGTAATTTTTCTTCCAAACTGTTTCAGTCACATCACTTCTAAAATGTATTGGGTGTGTACAATGGAACATGTTTCACAGATTCAATATGTTTCCAACATTGATGCAAAAACAGTTTTACCCAGGAAAGGCGAGTTTTTGCAATATTGTAATATTCTCAGCCACATTTTTCATCTTTTCCACATTCCAGTCAGAGTTGTCTGATTGCTGGAAGTTTTGTTTGTCAGTAAGTTTTGGGTAGTTGGAACACGGTGTTTCCTTTTTACGGTACATCCCACAGCTGGGTTTTCTGCTGTTGGACGTGTAAGGCTCAATTATAAGTGAAATGTGCTGTTAGCACCTAGTTTTCTTCAAACAATAGCAACTTACGTTTGTGTTGTACATTAGCAAAATGAGCCAAAGCATTTCAGGGGAGCATGAGTAACATTTTTGCCCAGTTATAGGAAGGATGTTATTAAGCTAGAGAGGATTCAGAAGACATTTACCAGGATATTGCCGTTTATGGAAGATTTGAATTATAAAGAAAGGCTGGAACTTTTTTCATTAGAACATAGAAGGCTGAGAGGCCACTTTATAGACATGTATTAAATCATGAAGGGTATAGATAGGGTTAATAGTAGTTGGTTCTTTTCCCTAGGATGATGGATTTTAAGATCAGGGTCATATTTTTAAGGTGAGAGGTTAGAGATTTAAAAAATACATAAAGCGCGGATAATTTACACGGGGTGGTTTACGAGTGGAATGAACTTTCTGAGGAAGAGGTCAATATGGACACAGTTACAAAGTTTAAGACACTTAGATAGGTACATGAATAGAAAAGGTTTGGAGGGGTATGGGCCACAGCAGGCAGATGGGTCTAGTTTAGTTTGGGATTATGTTCAGCATGGACTGGTTTGACTGAAGGTCTGTTTTTGTGCTGTATGACTCGATGATTCTTTGATTCTAGTCAAAAGTCAAGAGTAGCTTTTATTTGTAATTTCTACCATATACAACTGATACAGTAAAAATGAGACAATGTTTCTCCAGGATCGAGGGTGCTACATAGCACAAAGTACATGATCATGCACAGGGCAGCATAAAGTACATAAGAAGTGCAAAATACACAAGGCAGCACAGTAATTCCTGACGGATCAAGACAATAGGCACGGTGATGTACAAATTACAGTGTAATTATAAACAATAATTAATAAAACATTGTTCTAGCAGCAATTGAGCTACATAGGAAATATCAAGACAAGTAACCGAGATTGGTTCAAAGGTTTTAGAAGTTTCTTTTTCATTCCTTCATGGGATGTTGCCATCGTTATATGACAAGGCCAACACTTATTGTCCATCTCGAAATGCCCTGCAGATTGTGATGGTGAGTAACCTTTTTGAACTGCAAGTTCCGAGGGCCTGTGGTAGGATGAGTTCCGAGGGCCTGTGGTAGCAGCGGGAGTGAGTTCCGAGGGCCTGTGGCAGCAGCGGGAACGAGTCCTGAGGGCTTGCTGTGAACCACCACATGAACACAGCTGTGAGAAGAGCAGGTCAGAGAGTAGGAATACTGTAGTGAATAACTCACCTCCTGACTCCTTAAAGCTTATCATTAAGGCACAAATCAGGAGTGTGATGGCATACTCCCCACTTGCCTGGATTAGTGCAGCTTCAACTCAGGAAGCTTGACACCATTCAAAAGGAGGCAGCTTGCTTAATTGGCATTACATCCACAAGCATCCACTCCCTCCATCACTGACACTCAGTAGTAGCAGGTAGTACTCTTTACAAGATACACTGCAGAAATCGCTAGAGATCCTCAGACAGCATCTTCCAAACCCATGACTACTTATGTCTTGAAGCCCAATGGCTACAGATACATGGAAACACAACTACTTGCAAGTTCCCTTCCAAGTCACTCACCATCCTCACTTTGAAATATATCACCATTCCTTCATTTGTTATTGGGTCAAAATCCTGGAATTCCCTCCCTAATGGCATTGTGGGTCAACCCCCAGCAGCTGGACTGCAGTGGTTCAAGGAAGGCGATCATCACCATTTTCTCAAGGGCAACTAAGGACGGACAATAAACGATGGTCAGTTAGCAATGTCCATGTCCCACAAATGAATTTAAAAATTTGAGGTGTTAGTTCCTCCTCACATGAGATCCTTAGCTGCTCTCCCTATGAGTCCATATGACATTATCACAGTGGATACTGCTGAAAGCCGTCCTCGGTATTAACCCTCACCCCTTTAAACTACTGCTTCTATTACTTTTCTGATTGCTGAGAATAGACAACACTTTCATTTGCCACATTGAATTCTGGTGGAGAGGTGAAGCCTGAGTGTATTTTGAAATTACTGGCTAGATGTCAGCCCTGTAGCTATACTTGAACTGCTTGGTTCAGGATAAAATCAGTCCTGGAGCACAGTCTTCAGTACTGTCGCTGGGATGTTGTCAGGCCCAATGCCTTTACAGTATCCATATGCAACTTCTGACTGAAGATTGCTGCAAATGTTTCAGTCTTGTCTTTTGCACTAATGTGCTGGACACTTCCATCGTCGTAGGTGGGGATATTCTTTGGAATCCCATCCCCACCTCAGACCCTCTTCCAGTTAGTTGTTTAATTATCCACTGGATTGACAACTAGATAACATAGAACTAAGCTTAGAAATGATATGTTGTTTGTGGGATTGTTAATCTTAGCCTTTCGCAGGCAACTTCTGTTGTTTGGCAGACATGGAGTGCGGTTGGAGCAGCGAGGACTGGAACAGATTGATTTGGCCATGGAATCCCTTCCTGCATTCCAGCCTCTTGTCATCATGTTAACCCATAATCACATCATGATAATGTGATTTACATAAGCCTATTATTTTCACTTTGACTAGCTTATTTATGGAAACCCAATAACATTCCTCTGTATTGGGTCTATGTTTTTTGCATTAATCTTCAACTACTCCAATTTTCCATCCTGTCTATTTATGTCCTAGCAGGAGGTCTTATGACGTAGTGATACTATTCCCAGCTCTGGGCTAGAGGCTTGAAATTCAAGTCCATTGCAGTTTTTCAGTCTGGAGGCCTGTGACTAGTGGAGTGCCACAAGGATGGTGCTGGGCCCTCTACTTTTTGTCATTTACATAAATGATTTGGATGCGAGCATAAGAGGCACAGTTAGTAAGTTTGCAGATGACACCAAAATTGGAG
>NC_057738.1:17817524-17852510 GCF_004010195.1 Chiloscyllium plagiosum
AATTGCAACATTTAAGAGGCATTTGGATGGGTATATGAATAGGAAGGGTTTGGAGGGATATGGGCCGGGTGCTGGCAGGTGGGACTAGATTGGGTTGGGATATCTGGTCGGCATGGATGGGTTGGACCGAAGGGTCTGTTTCCATGAAGTACATCTCTATGACTTTATGACATATTAGCCATAGAAGGTGCTATAGTGCAATCAAATAGATATCAATCTGTAAATCCTTCCAATATATCTGTGGCAAAGATTAAGAGCAGGAGAGTTTCCTGCACATCCAGATTAACAGTCATGTTCATTAATGTTCACTCATTAACTCTAATGAAGTTACTTTCTTAAGATTGTTTCAACACTACAATTTTGCAAGTTGAAGAGTCATAGAGTCATAGAGATGTACAGCATGGAAACAGACCGTTTGGTCCAACCCGTCCATGCCGACCAGATATCCCTCCAAACCCTTCCCTCCAAATGCCTCTTAAATGTTGCAATTGTACCAGCCTCTGCCACATCCTCTGGCAGCTCATTGCATACACGTACCACCCTCTGCATGAAAAAGTTGCCCCTCAGGTCTCTTTTATATCTTTCCCCTCTCACCCTAAACCTATGCGCTCTAGTTCACATTTCTCCAGACGTCCTTAAAAAGGAGGATAGTAAGGATAAAAGAGGATTGCAACAGTAGTAGGCTCACCAACTTTAAGGGCATGTAAATGGTCATTGGATAGGCATATGCACAAGAATGGAATAGTGTAGGTTAGATGGTCTTCAGATTGGTTCCACAGGTTGGTGCAACATCGAGGGCTGACGGGCCCATACTACTCAGTAATGTTCTATGTTCTATAATATAGCTGCTTGCTTAGTTGGAGGTGTTGTCAAAAGTAACACATTAAGAGATTTTGTTTGATTTCCCCAGTCTCTCCTGCAGGTCCAGCAGCACCTCCTTCTGTTCTGCTGAAAGGTCACCATCATGAAATTTTTCTCTGTTTTGACCTGCTAAGTTTGGGAAGCATCCTTTGTTTTTATATGCAAAAACGATGAATACCATTGGATGGTTGCAGGTCCAACCTATCATTGAAACGCCAGTAACTGCATTTCAAACATTCAGCTGCTACCAGCAATCCAAATGTTTGATACTTTCCAATCAACCTGTTCAGACGTCTTAATACATATCTTTGGCACAGGAGGGATTTGAACCCAGGGCCTTTAGTCCAAACTTTTAGCTCTCGCCTGAATTACATCACCACACCTGACTTTTTTCTCACTCTCAAAAGCCTAATTAAATTCTGCCCTCCATCACAAGGTTATCAGTTCAACTGCTACCTCTTAAGACTTAAACACATGATGTAGTGTGACACTCCAGTGCACCATAGAGGAACCTCGATTATCTGAATATTGATCACCTGAATTTCGGATTATCCGAACAAGATTGCAGGGTCTCGATTCTTGGCTAAACTGTGTAATCCGGCATTCGATTATCTGAACATGCGATTATCCGAACATGCGATTATCCGAACAAAATACTCCCTGCTCGTGTCATTCAGATAATCGAGGTTCCTTTGTAATGGAGGAGTACTGTGATCTTTTTTGAAAGAGAAATTAAACTGAGGCCTTTGACATAAAAGATGATCAAAGCACTGTATGCAGTGGCTCAGTGGTTAGCACCGCTGCCTTACAGCACCTGGGATCCATGTTCGATTCTGGCTTTGAGTGACTGTGTAGAGTTTGCAAGTTTTCCTTGCATCTGCATGTGTTTCTACTCCCGTTTCCTGCTGCAATTCAAAGGTTAGGTGGAGTGTCCATGCTAAATTGTCCCATAATATCCAGGGATGTGCAGGCTAGAGGGATAGCCATAGTAAATATGGGGTTACGGGGATAGTCTGGGTTGGATGTTCTTTGGAGAGTCAGTGCAGATTTGATGGGCCAAATGGCCTTTTTCCACATTGTAGGGATTTGATGTCCTTGCCAACATTTCTCAATTAACCAATACCTATAACAATTTATCTGGTCAATTATGTAACTGCTATTTGTGGGAGCTGACTGTACAGTGCCACAGGCTATACTTTTCACAAATAAACTTTGATGGTAAACTTGCAAGTAAGATGGACGGCAATAGTTTCTTTAAACATATAAGAAGGAAGAGAGGCCAAAACGAACTGAGGCACCTCAATAATGAGGCTTGGAAAATAATGCTGGAAAATAAGGACTTGGTAGAGGAGTGGATGAAATACTTTGCATTAGTCTTCACAGCAGGAGACATTTCAAAACCACTAAGTAATCAAGTAACAAAAATGGGAGAGATAATGAATATGCAATAATTATAATCAGAGGAAAAAAAACTACTAGGAAAATTAATGAAACTAAAAACCTCCTGGACCTACTGGGAAGCATCCTATGATATTAGAGAAAGTAGCTACAGAGATAATGGATGCATTGCCAGTAATCTTCCAAGAATCCTTAGATTTCAAGGATTGAAAAACAGCCAATGAAACACCATTTTTTCAAAAAAGGACAACACGAGCATGTTGCTTTAAGCCAGTTAGTTTGTCATCTGTTATTGGGAAACATGATTGTATCTATTAGATTAGATTACTTACAGTGTGGAAACAGGCCCTTCGGCCCAACAAGTCCACACCGACCCGCCGAAGCGTATACCACCCAGACCCATACTCCTACGTTTACCCCTTCACCTAACACTATGGGCAATTTAGCATGGCCAATTCACCTAACCTGCACATTTTTGGATTGTGGGAGGAAACCGGAGCACCCGGAGGAAACCCACGCAGCCACGGGGAGAATGTGCAAACTCCACAGAGAGAGTCGCCTGAGGCGGGAGTTGAACCCGGGTCTCTGGCGCTGTGAGGCAGCAGTGCTAACCACTGTGCCACCGTGCTGCCCATTATAAAAGGTTTAATAGCAGAGCATTTAGAAATAACGTAATATAGAATTAGCATGGCTTCATGAAGGAGAAATCAAACTAACAAATTCATTGGAACTGTTTGAGGAAGTAACAACCAGGATAGATAAACAAGAAGCATTTGGCGTAATATATTGGATTTCCAAACAGCAATTGATAAAAGTACCATATATCAGACTACTTAATTAGACAAGCACCCTTTATTTGGAAGTAATATTCATGGAAAAATGATTGGCTAACTAACAGAAGACCTAGAGCTGAGATGAGGAGGTCATTTTAAGCATTGCAATTTGCAACTAATGTATTACCACAGGGGTCAATGGGCGGGGCCCATAATTATTTACAATATATATATTAATGACTTGGATAAAGAAAGTGAATTACCATAGATTGCAGATGACATAAAAATAGGTGGGAAATCAACAGAGAAATATAAACAGGTTAATTCATTCAGTAAAAGCTTGATGGATGGAATATAGTGTGGAAAAATGTGAGGTAAAATATTTCAGAAGGAAGAATGGAGGAGCTGAATATTAATTAAATGGAGAAAGATTACAGGAAGGTATTTGGAAGTCCTTGTGCATGAATCACAAAAAACTTGCAAAACATTCATCAGATAAAAGGGAAAACAAATGGAATGCTTGTCTTTATTCCAGAGGGAATGGAGTATAAAAAGTAGGAAAGCTTTGTCAAAACCATACAAGGCACTTGTTAAACAGTATTGGTTCCCTTATGGCAAGAACAGTTATACTGTTCAGGCGATCCAGAGATGGTTTATTATGTAGATACAGGTATAAAAGAATTGTCTTATGAGAACAGGTTGAGTAGGTTGGACCTGTAGTCACTGGAGTTTAGAAGAATGAGAGGCAACCTAGGTTTGATTCCACCCTCAGGTGACTGTCTGTGTGGAGTTTGCGCATCCTCTCTGTGTCTGCATGGGTTTCCTCTGGGTGCTCCGATTTCCTCCCACAGTCCAAAGTTGGTTTGTGGATTGGCCATACTAAATTGGCCATCGTGTCCATGGGTGTGCAGATTAACTGGATTAGCCATGGAAAATATAAGGTTATAAGGATAGTTTGGGGGTGGGTCTTCAGAGGTTTGGTGTGGATTCAATGGGTCCAATAGCCTGCTTCCATAATGTAGGGATTTCATGATTCTATGACCTTATTGAAAATTCTCAGAGGAAGGAGCTGAGGAAGGGTCACTGGACCTGAAATGTTAACTTTGATTTCTCTTCACAGATACTGCCAGACCTGCTGAATTTTTCCAGCAAATTTTTTAAATTTCTCAGAGGAATTGACTGGTTAGATATGGAGAGGATTTTTTCCTTTGTGGGAAAGTCTAAGACCAGAAGACATAACCTTAGAGTAAGGGGTTACCCAGTTAGGGCAGAGAGGAAGAGGAACTTCTCCCAGAGGGTAGTGAAATCTGTGGAATTCCTTACTGCAAAAGGCTGTACAGGCTGGGTCATTAAATATATTCAAAGCTGAGACAGACAGATTTCTAACCATTAAGGGAAACCAAGGGTTACAAGGGTCAAACTCAACAGTCTGAGTGGTCTATTCTGTCCTATGTCTTGTGGTCTTACACTGATAATAGTATCACCTTGCATGTAAAGTGATTTGAGATGTCTTGAGGTCATGAAAAGTGTGAAAGAAAGAAATTGGAAGGATTGAGTTGTCTGGGTGATACGTGCACGATGTTCCTTTGTTTCCTCATGACAGGGGAAAAAAAAATCCATCTTCATAAAAATTGTGTCGTGATGATCTGACCTTTGACTAACACAAGCTGTCAAAATCTCTCCCAGATGTTCAACATGACATATTTGGTTAGTGTTTCTGAGAGGCATTTACTTCATGAATGTATAAAATGTAACTGGGAAATAGTAGAAGGGCTGGATTGATGATGTGTGGTGTCAAAAAGATGTAATGTGATTTACATATGCATGGGTAGAGGCTACTCTTGAAACAAACAAAACTTACAAAGAAGCTACACATTAACGTTGAATGAAATTGGGATATTAAAGATTTTTGGTTTCAGATCCAGTGAGTCAGATAAACAAATATCTCACATATAGTTAGCAAAAGCAACCCAAAGTTAATATTTACAGGATGTGTTACAGTTAGCAAACACCTCTTTTCTTGAGTCAGTGGCTTTGAAAAGATTCCTTAAGCACATCAGGCTTTCAGCAAATTGAAAGCTGATTATTTATTCTATGTTGAATTAAGGTAGCATAGCCCAAATCTAGCACCGGGATAAATTTGATGCTCATTACCATCTGTGTGCTGATGACTTCTCATAATAACACTGGACACAAAGTGGCACAAGCATTGAAAATTGAAAATGATAATGGATGTGCAGCACAAAAGGGAAAGCATCAAATCCAGTCACAAACTGGATGAATAATAAGTATGAAAAAGATCTATGTATCAGTAGGCTAGAGCATATTTTCAGAGATCTTTAACTTCTAACAAGAGCCCTAGTGAGGCCTATTGGTTAAATACTGGTACTACAGCAACCACTTGCTTCTTGTTTACATCAATCGATTTTCAGGCTCCGAGCAATGATCCTTCCAGAAATGACAAATTTGACTGATAATTGAGAAATCTCATCCATCTGCCCTTAAGCACTGGATCTCACTGGTTACTTACTAGAGGCAACCACTGCTGTTTACCAACAGATGTTCCTGGTTGAGTGCCTTCATGTGGAGAGCCTGAGATACATATTATGGAAAGCTAGAACTAGAGGAAATGGGTCCCAGTTCTTGTTGAGGCAAAGTTAGTCATTTTGAAAACCATTGCTGAGCATATATGCTCACCGTGCTCTTGAACCACAAGTTAAAAGATAAATAATTAGCAGGTGAACCATGACAGCTGTGAAGACCAGCCAAACTATTTTAAACACAGTGTAAGAGCAAATTACTGCAGATGCTGGAAATCACAGTGGGTCAGGCAGCATCCATGGAGAAAGAGTAAGCTAACATTTCAGCATTTTTTGTTTCCAGTCAGGAATAATTTTAAACTCACTCAGCCATTAGGAAATCAATCGGATCAGCAGCCTTTACACCACAAATGAATTATTTGATCATTTAAATTAAGCAATTTTAGGTCATGTGAAATATAATGTTAATTATATTTTTACTGAGCGTGTGCATAAGGAACTATGTCATTGTGATGTCAGGTCACATGGATCTGTGTATATAAGGGTGCAGTAACATATCCTCTCTTACCCTGCCTTTTAATTGATTACCTTAACAAAGCTCGTTAAAGTTTAGTCATAAGAGTGTGGACTTCACCTCCCTATAACTCCTGCTTCCTACTGTTATGCCAGAATCATTTATACCTCCTCTGGACCTGCCATCTGCTTATTCACTTGTCCCTGTACCACTCGCTTTTGTCTTGCATCCTTTTGTCATTTAATCACGACTGCGCTCCACCTTATCGCATATCTATACCTTTGTACTTCAACCCTCATTATTCCAATTCCTGGTCTTGTAATTGTTGGAAAATGTTCATCTTCGGAGCTGAAGGAACACAGACTGTATTCCTGGAGGTATTGTCGGAGGTTAATGGAGATAGAAAGGGCAAAGCCATGGACAAATTTGGACACAAGTGTGAACCTTCTCTGTTTCTATTTTTGAATTAAGAATGGGTTTTACATTCCTCTTAATTCAGATGGGATAACAAACATAAGCTGGAAACCAGTGCAAGGCCTTAGGCCTGTGGTTACATTGATAATTTGCAGTCCATTCTGGGAATTTGAGTATCTTGATAGGTCTATAGGAGATATAAATTTGTCCAGCAGAATTAGCAGGATGTATGATTTGTAGGAAGGTGAAGTCTACATTCTTAGGAATAAATTTTAACAAGGTTTGTTAGGGTAACCACTTACAAGACAGGGTAAAAGAGGATTTGCTGCTAAATTGGTAAGTTGTAGCCCACTCTAGTAATTTGTTTACCTTTTTAAAGATCACGGTATTGATTTCAATTTTGATCAGCCGTTTCTGTGTGTTTTGTGATGTATAATATTGCTTCGATGATACCATTAATGATTCACCATTATTGTTACACAAAATAACCTGTAATTAATTGTCAAAAAAACATCTTATGTCAAAAGCAAGTCAATTATATTTAATTGATTTCACAGATGTTATGTGTTCAACAGATTTCTGTATGTTTTAGCTTGGAGAATTACAGAGATAACCCCTATTCTAACTTCACAGCAGCCCACTTTAAAATCCTCAAAACTCATCAGATTGAGCACACACGCACACAGATTTCAGAGTTTTGGGGTTTCCTGGAACCTCCGATGTTTGTGGGATGCAGCATAGATCAATTACCAGAACAATACTATCAAACAGATCAACCAAATGATTGAACATTGATTACATCTTTTTCTCCTTTAAGCTAAACACATTTCTTTCAATTAAATCATTCTAAAAACCAACATATATCTCTCAAGTGATTTCTTAGGTTTAAATGTCTGGTTTTCTCTAAGTATAGGAATAGTCTTTGAAATTGTGGTTCTGCATAATCAACTTACTCATGGGGATGGTCAACTTCACTTATAAGGAAAGGATAGGTATCTCATATCTACGTTAATCTGGGTCTCATTTCTTATTGAAGTGTTGAAACATTCTGAACACTCGTAAGGTTTTCCCTGTGCGTGTGTTCCAATATACATCTTTAATCTCTCATTCTTGCTGAAAGATTTGTCACTATAGGGAGAGTGGTAGGGGGCGGTCACCCTTGTGGCTTCAAATGTGCACACATAATGTTCCATTGCAAGTGAATGTCTGGCTAAAATATAGTCAGGAAGTCTTAGAGTTGAAAAGTGTGGCGCTGGGAAAGCCCAGCAGGTAAGGCAGCATCCGAGGTGGGGAAGAGTCGACGTTTCGGGCAGAAAGTGCTTCATTAGGAAGTCATGGTGAAGGGCTTATGTCTGAAACGTTGACTCTCCTGCTCCTCGGACTGTGCCTGACCTGCTGTGCTTTTCTAACACCACACTTATTGATTCTGACTCTCCAGCAGTTGCAGTCCTCGCTTTATCCCAGAAAGTCTTAGAGTCATACAGCATGGAAATAGACCCTTTGGTCCAACTCATCCACGCCGACCAGTCATTCAAATCTAACCTAGTCCGATTTGCCAACATTTGGCCCATATCTCTCTAAACCCTTCCTATTCATGTACCCATCCAAATGCCTTTTCAATGTTCTAATTGTATTCCTGTCCACCACTGCTTCTGGCAGCTGATTTCATACATGCACCACCCCCTGCATGAAAAAGTTACCCTTAAGGTCCTTTGTTAATCTTTCACCCCTCACCTTAAATCTATACCCTCTAGTTTTGGACCCACTCCCCCAGTTGAAAAGACCTTGTCTATTTACCCACCCATGCCCCTCATGATTTTATAAACTTCCAAAAGGTCACTCCTCAGCCTCCAATGCTCCAGGGAAAAAAAAGCCTCAGCTTACTTAGCCTCTCCCAATAACTCAAACTCTCCAGTCCCAGCAATATCCTTGTAATTTTTTTCTGAACCTGCTCAAGTTTAACAGCATACTTCTTACAGAAGGCCAACCAGAATTGTCCACAGTTTTCTAAAAGTAGCTTCACCAATGTCCTGTACAGCTTCAATATGACATCACAACTCCTATACTCAATGTTCTGACCAATACAGGCTAGCATGCCAACACACCTTCTTCACCACCCTATCTACCTGCGACTCCACTTTTTCAATGAATTAAAATGGACAAATCTTTTCCTTTTCTCCCATACTTTTACCACTCTTATGCACAGAAAGTGTCACAAAGATCATCACATCGATCACATTTGAAAGTTTATTTACTGTAGTGCATCTGGAGATGTCTCTACAGGGAGTAAGGAGTCCAAAACTTTGTGTAAGTACAGTAGACTGTCATTTTAAGAATCTAATCATATGGCTTAATGATGATGTCATCAGCAGTCTTGGGTGAACAAAGAGTCTCTCTGACCTTGGTGCCTGTAGAGTGAACACCTCCATAATAAAGGTGCTACTGTTTAATGCTTTGGCCTCATAACCTTTCCACAAACTTAACAAAACCAAAGCCTTAACTCCTCACAATGGAATCCTCTGTCTTCTGGGTGGGCCTTTTCGTGGTTCTTGTACACATTTCTGTGAACAAATCTTTTTGCTCCAAGTTTGAATTTGTAGGGTTTATCCTTGCTTTGGATAATTTTAAGTGCAGTCGCTTGATCTAGCTAGTTTAAAGATTTACTGCAAATTTCCCAAGTATAAGGTTATTTCTTTGACTAGCTTTATGAAGGAAGCACATGCTTTGAAAAAGACTTTGCTTTCCAAAGATGCAGTGACCACAAAAGAGGCAATTCCAACAATGTAACTGCTTTGTTGGATCCTTTGTGGAAACAGGGGCATTAAAGGAGAAGGAAGATAACACAACTAGCAAAGGAAAGGAAAGGGCTTGTTGATTTCATAGCAGAGAAATTATTTTCACCTAAAGTGAAGTTTCATAGCGAGGCCTCTTTAAGTTTCAAGTGGCGCGTGTTATCTTTTCCGCATTTCCCTCTTCTTCCTCTTCCACCTCTTCCTCAGCCTCCTACTCCTGAATCCAGGCGAGAGTGGGTAATCACAATTTATGTAGTAAATGGTGCACCATTGCAAACATGAGCATCCTCTTAGGCACATATTGCAGAGATCCCACCAAGTGGTTTCAGCAGTAAACTGCTGGCTACAGCCAACTGATGGTTTCTTCCATGGTTTCCATTTGGCTTAATGGCTTTCATTAAAGCTGTCTGATCTCACATAGTGAGGTGACAGATGGGGGTCATGAACCATGTGTGAGCAGATATCCCTTGGGACTGAACAGCTACTCTTCATGTATCTTGGAGGCATGAAAATGGTTGTCATTACTGACATCATGTATGATCCTGGTTTGAAATACCAGGTCATCGTGAAGGAGGTGGCATGACTCTGTAATTGGCTCCTTTAGTAAAATGTTGTTCCCTGGCAATACTGCTTTAGAAGATTGATGTCACCAGAAGACTCTTTTATCATTGTGTCTTAAAAGGAACCCCCCCCCCCCACCCCCCAATTTCCTACCTTGACAAAAGTCCCCTCTCTGCTACCTCCTCTGCACATCTTGTTCAGATCACAGAGCAGATTACATTGCAGTTACTGTAATTGCAATTGTATTTTCCTCTTTGCTGCAACAATCTCCATTCCTTGTGGTACGACATCAACAAACTGTGCTTCAGCAAAAGTAAGTCAAAGCATCTCAGCTGCTAGATGTTGGAAGATGTTTCCAATAGATCCAGAAAAGAACCCATATTGGTTCATAATGCTTGTCTTGGGAGTGTGCGAGCCATTGTCTGCATGTCTGTTGACCAAGTTTTGTATCCTGAAATTGCATCAGCTGTTCCCACCACTGACTTCCAACATCTTTGGGTCTACATCGCTGAGTGTGCAGATCCAGTTAATCAACAATCATGTGGGATTCAACCAACAGTGCCTTATGTGCTGGAAAACGATGTTAGGCTTTTATATCACTTGGTACATTAATTTCTGCAGCCATCAAATGTCCTACTGTTTATAATGAAGTGAGTAATGTGAAAAACCTAAGGACAGAAATAAAGTTTGAGATTAGGGGATAGGGATGGGGTACAGGATGCAGAATGAACAATCACTCCTTCGAGCTTGTGCTGCTAATCCATGGATTTATTACTGACCTGCCCCTCAATTCCATTTACCTACCTCTGATCCATATCCCTTGCACCAATACCCCATAGGTAAGGGAGAATGAAGTGGCAGTAATCAAAGAAAGGTGGGACTATAAGAAACAAAGTTCTCAAGGCTAGGGATAATGGGAATGAATAAATGGACATCTCCAATACTGAGGGTAGGGGCCAGAGGTGTTGTAGAGTAGGTGTTCGATGGAATATTGGGTTGATAATGCCAAAATTCTAATTGTATAATACGCTAATCAAATACAGTGCAAACATCATCGCAGGAAGTGATGCAACATCACATGAATTAATCTCATGCAGCCTCATGGAAGGTGTATGGCAGAGCAGCAAATGTGTTCCAATAAAGCCCCTGTTCCTTATTGCTGCGTGATTAAAATGTTGTATTTATCTAACAAAACCTGGAAGATTATACAGCTCTTCAGTGTATTGTGATATGGCTGAATGGGATGGCTCCAAGGAAATGATTTAGTGAGGAGAGGGCCAGTGATGGGGATTACTTCCTGAGAGCTATCAAGTCGGATTGAACGCAAAAAGAAACTGCTTAAAACTGCCTGCAAACTTTCTACCAGCTTCCCCAGGCTGTAGCGGAAAGCCTTTTCTTTGTGTAAAAAAAAAAGCTGTTTTATTTTTTAAACCAAATCTGTAGCATTGTGTACTTGTGTTTCAGTGAAAGACCACATTGTTAAATGAAAACAAATCAAAACATGATCTTTCGAGCCAGATTTCAGTCTGGAATCTGACTTGTCCCATAATAACATCAGTTGGGATCTTAAAAATTGCTGGGAAGTCTTCATGCTTGCACTTTTTGCATGTTTAACCATACATCAAAGTATTACATTCCAGTTTTACTTTCCTCAAAACTCACACCACTTCTTGCAACCGCCATGCAGCTTCCCATTACAACATAAAGGCTGATTAAATAGTTCAAGTAACTTAAAATATCAGAGGGTACTCTGAATAATGCTGACTGTTGATGGAATAGCATAATGCAGGCTGCTCTTAATTAAAGCAGCAGGCAGCACCAATGTATCACACTGTCTTCAACACAATGAATGGTGTAATTTAGTGGCATACCAGAATTCCCATGCATGTTTTCAGAGGCAAGCAACTTTAGTCCCCAGAATGTGTGTTGAATTAAGGTTTGTTGCACTTTGTCTATTGCCGATTCTCCTGATTCCAGAAGTAAGGAAAAATCAGATGTTGTACAGCTTTTCGGTTCGGACTTATTTTGGATTCTTCTTCCTGCTAAATCTTATTTGGATGATAAATTTCAGTTATTAAGGAAATGTGTTCTCCAGGTTTCAGAGGTTGATCCTGGTTGACCATACAGAAATGATGGCCCAAATCCTTTCCACCCACCTATTTGACCAAGATTTGGTAAGGATATTTTGCTGAAAATGTGTTGCTGGAAAAGCGCAGCAGGTCAGGCAGCATCCAAGGAACAGGAGAATCGACGTTTCGGGCATAAGCCCTTCTTCCTGAAGAAGGGCTTATGCCCGAAACGTCGATTCTCCTGTTCCTTGGATGCTGCCTGACCTGCTGCGCTTTTCCAGCAACACATTTTTCAACTCTGATCTCCAGCATCTGCAGTCCTCACTTTCTCCTTAAGGATATTTTGCCTGTGGTTTTCTGTATGTTCACTGTCAGAACTAAACCAACGTTGAGACTCTGCTTAAAAGTGCCTCAAATGAATGACTTTTCTTAATCTCCAAGGAAGAATAACTATACATTTAGAGCGGGGAATGTGCAACGAGACTGAAGTGTCCTCATTTACCAGTCAAGACAGATGCAGCAGGAGGTAATGAAGGCAAGTGGTAAGTTGGCCTTGATAGCAAGTGGATTGAGTGCGGGTGCAGGGATCTCTTGCTGCAATTGTACAGGGCCTTGGTGAGACCACACCCAGAATATTGTATGCAGTTCAGATCTCTTTATCTGATGATAGACGTTCTTACTGTAGATGGAATGCAGCAGAGGTTGACTAGACTGATTCTTGGGATGGTGGGACTGAAGTATGAAGACAGGTTGAATTGATTAGCATTATATGAGCTGGGGTTCATAAGGATGAGGGAGTATCGCACAGAAACCCATAAAATTCTAACAGAGCCAAACAGGATACATGCATGGAGGATGTTCCAGATGACAGGGGAGTCCAGAACTAATGGTCACGGTCTGAGCACTGAAATGAGAATTTCTTCACCCAGAAAGTGATGAGTCTGTAGAATTCACTACCATATCGAAGCCAAAGTGTAATATGAATCCAAGAAAAAGTTGAATGTAGCATTTGGGGCTAAAGGGATCAAGGATATGGGTACAGGCTATTGCGGAATGCTCAGCCATGATCATAATGAATGGTGGAACAGGCTCAAAGGCCTGCTCATAATTTCCATATTTAAATGTTTCTATGATGCATGGCTACATCTTTGATGGAGGAACCCATTGACAAGAAGGATCAGGTATCTTCCTGACTGCCTGCAGCTTTTAGAAGGGCAAGCAGGGATCATTTTTAATTATTCATTCATGGGATGTAGGCATCGATCATTGGGCTGCCATTTTTTGCCTATTACTCATTGCCCTTGAGAAGATGATGGTGAACTGCCTATGCGAAGAAGGTATTCCCACAATGCTGTTAGTAAGGGATTCTAGAATATTAACCCAACAACACTGAAGGTACACAATATACTTCCAGATAATAATTAGGATAATGAATAGCTCTGAGGGGAATTTGCAGGTGACAGCCATTCGTATGTATGTGATGCCCTTGTCTTTCTAGATGCAGAGGGAGTTGAATTAGAACTTAGTATCTTAGGATCTTCTGTGAATTTCTGCAGTGCATCATCACCCATCACTGAACATTGGTGATGGAGTTAAAAAGCACACAACATCAGCTTATAGTCCAATAGGTTTATTTGGAAGTACAAGCTTTCGGAGCACTGCACCTTTGTCAGGTTGTTAGTGCCCTGAAACCTTGTACTTTCAAATAAACCTATTGGACTATCACCTGGGGTCGTGTCATTTTTAACTTTGTCCACCCCAGCCTAACAGTGACACCTCCACATCATTGGTACTGGAGGGACCAAATGTTTGTGGATGTTGTACCAATCAAATGGGCTGCTTTGTCCTGGATGGTGTCAAGCTTTTTGAATGATGTTGGGGTTGTGTTCAGTGCAAGCAAGGGGCAGTATTCCATCGTATTCCTGACATGCACCTTGTGGATAGTTGACAGGCTTTGGGGAGTCAGGAAGTGAATTATTGCTGTGGGATTCCTACCCTTTGACATTCTCTTCTAGTCATTGCATTTATACAGCTTTCTGGTCAATGGTAAACCTGATAATGTTGATAGTAGGTGGTTATTGGATAGACAATTCACTTTCTGAAGATGCAGTTCCATTACCTGGATCTGTCAGGAGAAGCAAACCAGGACTTACAGGGGCAGGACAGAGCTTCCAGAATTGTGATTGTGTGGAGTACACTGCGCAACCTAGTTCAATACTGAGATGAGAACTTAAGAAAGGGGAGAGATGGGCAAACTGACTCCTCAAATGAAGAAGAAGTGAGACTGACAGAAATGCTGAGGGAGCCAATGTTGCTGGTGAATATGCTGAGAAAGCCGGGCCCGTAGTGAGACAAGGTACACAGCCTGAGTAATCCTGGCAGTGGCTAGATTGGTGTGTGAATAACTTTTGCATTAACATATGTGGCCAATCATTACTCTAGCTAATTCTGGCAGAGAGGAGTTCCTGCCCTTAAGGGATTGTTTGATTTTTGACTTTGAAACATTGAGCTGTTTTGGTTGGCATAAATTGTAAGTTAATTTGTTCGTTTGGCACCAATAACCTCCTGTTCAGTTTCCTGGCCAGAACATCTGTCTGGAGTGGTGCAGAATATACATGGAGGCTACAATTATGTGACTCAAACCTACATTTGGAAGGAACATTCTTCTGTTGGTGAGGTATAAGGCCTAAACTATACAGGATAGCTCCCGAAACCTAACCATGTCGCATATGTTCCTGTTTTCCAGGGGTTACGTTCCTCCTAGAGAGGAATAAACAGTGATAGACTCAGTGGCCTTTGCTCTGCTCAACACAATGTGCATTTGAGTGAGTAATGATCAGTGTCTCTCAAACTAGTGCACAGGAAAAGCACAAATAGTCAGAAGCCTTAACACATTGGTAATGCTGCTTTTAGAATATTGCGTTCAATTCTGGTCTCCTTGCTCTAAGAAAGAAGTTGTTAAACATGAAAGCATTCAGAAAAGATTTACAAGGGTGTTGGCAGGCTTGGAGGGTTTGAGGGAAAAGCTGAATAAGCTAGGACTCTTTTCCCTAGAGTGTCGGAGGCTGAGGGGTGACCTTGTACAGGTTTATAAAATCATGAAGGGCATGGATAGGCTGAATAGCCAAGGTCTTTTCCCCAGGTTAAGGGACTCCGAAACTAGAGGGCATCGGTTTAAGGTGAGAGGGGAAAGATTTAAATGGGACCTGAAGGACAACTCTTTCACATAGAGGGTGGTACGTGTATGGAATGAGCCGCCGGAGGAAATGGTGGAGGCTGGTACAATTACAACATTTAAAAGGAATCTAGATGGATATACAAATAGGAAGGGTTTAGAGGGATATGGATCAAATGCTGGCAAATGGGACTAGATTAATTTAGCTTATCTGATCAGCATGGAAGAGTTGGACGGTAGGGTCTGTTTCTATACTGTACAATTCTATGACTCCGTGACATTGAAAGAGCCCACAGGACTTTGTACAAAGTACAATATTTGTGTCAAATGTCATGTAGCACAGAGGTTAATACTCATGCATTGAAAATGATTTCATTCTTCTTTAATCTTAGTCTTTTCCTTCCGCTACAAGTTGGTGCCATCTTGGCCAGTTACAGCTGAACATGAGGAAGTTTACTGAGTGCTATGTGACCTTGCTTCAGATGACTTTAGTGGGTATCATCTGTTTAGCCAGGTATTAGATGGCTCAGGCCTGTAGGGTATCTCCTGCACAGTGTCATGTACAACCTCAGAGCAGCAGTGGGACAGGAACGGATCAAGTTCAGTTGGAGCAAACACAGGAGAAGTTAAGTATCGGATTTGGGGGCAAGCCTGATTTCTATACCATCAGACAGGATCTGGCAAACATAAACTGGGGACAGTTACTTGAAGGCGAGTCTACATTTAGAAAGTGGGAATGTTTTAAAAGTAGCATCATGAGAGATCAGGGTCACTGTGTTCCTTAAGAGTGAAGGGCAAAAGCAGCCAGTCCAGGGAAGTCTGAATGGCAAAGGACATTGAGAGTTTGATAAAGAAAAAGAGGGAAGCATAAGTAAGGCAAGCACATTAAAAACTAGCCAGGCCCTTCAAAAGGAAAGAGATAATAAGGAGGTGCTTAAAAAGGAAATTAGGAGGAGAATGAGGGGCCATGGAATATCTTTGGCAGTTAGGATTAAGGAAACACCAAAGCTTTTTACAAGTGTATCAGAATAAGAGAACTGGCAGAGAAAGAGTTAGGCCTTTTAAAGACCAAAGGGGCAATCTGTGCATTGAACCAGAGGATGTGGGTGATATCGTAAATGAATATTTCTCATCTGCATTCACAAAGGAGAATTGTAGCGAGATTTCAGTTGAGATGGTACGGTTCTGGAACATGTCAAGATTAATAAGGAGTAGGTCTTAGATGTTTTAATACGCACAAAGGTATGCAGGATCTGATGCGCTGTATCCCACATTGCTATTGGAGACAGGGGAGGAGATTGCTGGGGCCCTGGCAGAGATAGTTAATACCTCACTGGCCACAGGTGAAGTGCCAGATGACTGGAGGATAGCTAATGTGGTTCCTTTGTTCAAGACGGGCAGCAGGGGTAGACCAGGTGATTACAGACCAATTAATCTGACATCAGTGGTAGGGAAATTATTGGAAAAATTCTGAAGGAAAGGATTAATCAATACTTGGAAAGGTAGGGATTCATCAGGAATAATCAGCACAGATTGCTCGAGGGAGATCCTGTCTGATTAATTTAATTGAGATTTTTGAAAAAGTTGACTAAATGTATTTATGAGGATAGTGCAGTTGATGTGGTTTACATAGGCACCAGCAAGGCCTTTGACAAGGTCCCACATGGAAGGCTGGTTCAAAACATATGAGTCCACGGGATCCAAAGCAAGTTGGCAAACTGGATCCAAGATTGTCTTACAATCAGCAAAGGGTGATGATGGAGGGTTGTTTTTGTAATTGGAAGCCTGTGACCAGCAGTGTGCCACAAGGATTGATGCTGGGACCTTTGCTGTTTGTTATGTACATTAACAACTTGGAAGTGAATGCAGAAGGCATAGTTAGTAAGCCTGCAGATGATACGAAAATTGGTGGTGGTGTCGATGGTGATGAGGGTGGTTTCAGGCTGCAGTCTGATAAGGATCAGCTAGTAAATTAGGGAGAGCAATGGCAGATGAAATTTAATCTCTGTTAGTGTGCGATGATGCATTTTGGGAGGTCTAATGACGGAAGGAGAGATATAATGAATGGAATGTCCCTAGGGAGTACTGAGGAGCAAAGGGACCTTGTGTACATGTCCATAGATTCATGAAGGTGCCGGCACTGGTTAACAGAATGGTGAGGAAAGCATACAGTTTGGTTGCCATTCTTTGCAGGGGACATAGAATACAGGGGCAAGGGAGTCTTGTTCCAGCTTTCTCAAACATTGCTTAGACCACAGATGGAATACTGTGTTCCGTTCTAGTCACTATCAAATCTGAAGGACGCGATTGCACTGGAGAGGGTCCAGAGGAGATTCACCAGGGTGTTGCCTGATTTGAAAAGTGTCAGTTATGAGGAGAGACTGGTTAGGCTGGTTTGTTTTCCTTGGAGCAGAAGATGCTGACAGGGAGATCTGACTGAAGTGTATGAAATTATGAGAGGCCTTGTCAGAGCAGGTTGTGAGAATCTCAATGTGGCCTATGTGTATAAGACCAGAGCACATAATTTTAATGATTAGAGTAAGTTGTTTAGAGAACATCTGAGTCAAATAATTTCATCCAGAGAGTGGCAGGAATATGGAACTGCTGGCGAGGGTGTTGGAGGCAGGTACTCTCACAACATTTAAGAGGCATCTGGATGAGCTCTTAAAATGTGAGAGCTATGGACCAAGTGCAGGTAAATGGGATTAGTATTGCTCGGTGTTTGTTGATCAGCATAGACATGGTGGGCTGAAGGGCCTGTTTCTAAATGTGTGAATCTAAGCTACCTTGGCCTGACCTGATGGAAGTATGTGGGTCAGAACACTGGCAGAGTGAATGTGATTCAATGGGGAACTTCAAGATTATCCTGAGGTGACAATCCCCAGGTGTTTGACCGTCTCTTCTTGTTTCTGTCAGTACAAAGAAGCACCCATTCCCTCCCTTTGAGAGTATAAGGTACCTGAGGGCAGGGCTGTCAAGATCACTTTGCCCCCTCTCACCTTGCAGTGAATTATTACAGCCATGACTGAAGCAATGGAGTGAAGTTCTCTGGATGTCTCTGTCAAGTATGTTTCTTCTGCTCTACCTGGCTGTCTAGGTTCACGAAAGCAGCCATGGGCTTGCATGCCAGAGCCATGACATGAGACAGAACTTGGGTAGACTCCTCTTCCCTTTCCTCCAGTTTGCATGTCATCTCTGGAGTGTTTGCCGGACCTTTCCTGTTTGTCCCTGCATCATTGTCAGTTCATTAATTGGCAAGTCCAGAAACTTGTAATTTCTACTGGGTAGAGCAAGGGCCTGTTCTCCAGCATTTAGAAAGCCCAGACATTTCTTCCTCTTGTAGTAGGAGGCCCACATCAGAACTATGATCACCAGATGGTGACTCCATGCCTTCGCTAGTTAGATTACCCGTAAAGGTGAATTTCTTTGCACCGGGGAGGATGGGAGGAAGGACTTGATGGTACATCCACTGAGGCCCGTGACCATTCCTTGTCAGGAAGGTGTTGTTAAGGTGTTGTTAAACATTGACCTGGGAGCTAAAGCACTTCTTCCTTTTGTCCTGGCTTGGGAGCTTCATCCAGAGACTGAATAGAAAAACACAAAGATTTGTTCATGTCAGGAGGCACCATCCTTACCGAAATTATCACTCGACTATTAACCCAGAAACACAGTTGATATTCTGGGGAACTGGTTTCAAATCCCACCATGGCAGAAGTTGGAATTTGAATTCAATAAAGAATCCAGAATTAAGAGTCTACTGATGACCATGAAATTATCATCAACTGTGGAAGGAAATGTGTCATCCTTACCTAGTCTGATTTATATGTGACTCCAGACCCACAACAATGTGGTTGATACTTAACTACCCTTTGGGCAATTAGGGATGGGCTACAAATGCTAGCCTTGCCTGAGAAGCCCACATCCCATGAGTGAATTTTAAAAGATGAGTCATTCAGAACTTGGTCTGTGATGTTCATTTCAGAGTACAAGATTGGAGGCTTTTTCACTATATTCTGCTTGCCTCCCATCATCTCAATGGCTGGACCTCTAAGGGAGTGTGGAGACCTATTTCAGGTGGACCGTGCAGAAGGAGTCAACATTTGAACACATTAACATAGGTACATGAGCACAATGTCTGCATTGATAAATATAAGAAGCTGCAGAGATCTTGTGCTACTGGTCAGAAGAATGCAATAGATAGAAGTTTGGAAGTTTGACGTTTCTAATTGAAAGGTGGTTTAGTGTCATCAAAGATTGATGCAAATCAATAAAGTGTAATTAAAGAGTTGCGCTTGTGTTACCCGTGAGGTGTTCATTCCAAAGCCATTTTTATGGTTGTGCCGTCATCCCATGCAAACATTTGATGAAAATTAATGAGAATGCGCGTTCCCCTGGTCATGCGAAAGATCATGGAGCTGATGGTGTGTGAGATGCTGAACGTTGTCACTCATTACATGTTTAAAAGTATGAACACCGACAAATGTATAAGAGGCAGTATCACTACGGTGCTAGTAATTCTACATCTGTATCTGCAATGAAGTGACAGATATTGATTGAACTTTAGGCATCTGACAGAGATGAGTAGCACCTCCCCTTGTGTGAGACAGTCCTGTGCAGTGGCAAGTTAACAATGTTGATTCACACTCATAGGGGCTTCAAGCAATGAACAGGGAGTAGTTGATACCCTGGAGGTGTGCTGCAAATCATTCATCTATTTGTAGCACTGGGACCAAGTTCTCTTCAACCAGCCATGGACACTACTGTTTGCAGTTACCTCTGTCCAGGCTATCTTCATCAGTCAAGAGGGGCCTCTTGTTGCTATTCCTGGGAGAAAGAATGTCCCTTCTCTGCTGGATATGCTCCAGGAAAACTTCTCAGAAGTATTGCTGAACCTTGGAGCTGTTTTTTGACATCACTGGGAGGCGGGTAGGGGTGATGAACACAGGTTTAGTGATGCGCCTGGGTGGCAAAGACTGATGGACTGTTTAGGTGTCTATTAGATATGGCGCCAAGCTTTAGAGTTCCTGTGTAGCTGGTGAGGTGCAGAACTTCCTGCTTGTCTGTATTTTATCCAGGCATGTCCGGGTAATAAGCTGAGAAGAACATATTCATGGAAGAAAACCCAAATGGAAACATCTCCTACTTTTAGGCTTGATGCCACACATATGCTCAGCCAAACAAGATTACACCCACCTTTATGATACACAATAAAAAAGAATATATATTCATTGTGTTAAAATAATATATATTAAACAATATTCTAATAGGTGAAGAACTCAATGATTAATTTCCAGTTCTCTTAAACCCTTCCAAATTGTTGTTATTTGAAATCGGACAGTGAATATTTCTGAACATACATCACAGGAAAAGTAGCATGTAAACTTTGGACAGTTCAAGAGAGTGGTGCTGAGTTAAAGGATTGGATCTGGGATAAGGTGAGGGAAGGGGAGATGAGGAAACTGGTGAAAAATACATTGATGCCATGTGGTTGGAGGGTCTCAAGGCGGAAGATAAAGCATTCTTCCTCCAGGCGTTGGGTGGCTTGAATTTGGTGATGGAGGAGGCCCAGGACTTGCATGTACTTGGCAGACTGGGAGGGGGAAATTGAAGTGGTCGGCCACAGGTCGTTGGGGTTGTTTGGTGCATCAGACCTGGAGATGTTCTCTGAAACGTTCTGCAAGTTGGCATCCTGTCTCCCTAATGTAGAGGAGACCACATCGAAAGCAATGGACACAGTAGATGAGGTGTTTGGATGAGCAGGAAAATCTCTACAGGATGTGGAAGGATGCTTTGGGGGTCTGGATGGAGGTGGAGGGGGATGGTGTGGGTGCAGATTTTACACCTCTTTTGGTGGCAAGGGAAGGTGCCAGGAGTGGAGGTTGGATTGGGGGGGGGGGGGGGGGGGGGTGGGGTGGACTTAGCAAGGGATTCACATCTGTTTCTCATGGACAGCAGTGACATAGTAGTCTCTGAGATAGTAAAATGGTAGTTGGATTGGCTGACAAGCCAGAAAATGCTCAGCTATGGTCAAGATGCCCAGAGTTGATCATAATAAAATGTGTAAATGTTATGAGCATATTTGTGGCAGAGACAGAGATTATGGGTTGGATTTTACCAGCCAACTAGGGGACATTTGGTTGGTGGCATTTCTCAATGTTCAAACCTGACCCACTGCATTTGGGATTGGGGAAGGGTCCTGGAAAATGGCAAGGACGCTGTTGAGGTATCTCCTCACCGTTAATGCATCTAATCAGGAGGAGAAAAGGTGCAAGATGGTCTTCTTGCTGAATACGCGGAGTGCCACTGAACCCTCCTTCCTGCTGCTATCGTCAAATTAGGTCCCCTCTACACGAGAAGACTGCTCGGCTACACTGGCATTCATGCCATCAATGACCAAGCCCCACTTCCCATCCATAGGGGTCTGTCTGAATAACCACAAAATTGTTGACTCCACCCACCCGCAGTGTCCATCACAGTGTCTTCTCAGGTGAGTGCAGTCCCAACAATGAACACAGTGCAGTGCTGAGATTAAAAGACTGAGGAGCTGCTGACCCTCCCATTGGACTGGAATCTCTTGCATGTGGTGTCCTATTTCTTGAAGGGATGGGGAACCAAATATAGCAACTAATTAGTGGATGGTTAACTACAATATGTCCGGCTATCCTTCAAACAACTGAGGCATAGTTGCTGTGTGTTTTATAGCCCATTGCAGGATCTCCTGCCACTCTGGCAAAATCTAACCCAATGTGTGAATACTTTATATGAGGATGCATGCTTGTGGGAGCTGATAAGCAAGTGCGTGATTTGGGACGTAATGCATAATGTAGGCATTTTCAGATTAAGGGAATGATTTATATACAGATTGGCTCAGGAGGCCTTGCAGGACTTTCCTTCTGTTAATTTGTAAAATGGCTGCAGTTTTGTGGGACAATTCTTCCTTGCTTGCCTTGGGCAGGTTATACTAATGGGTGGATGTCTCTTTAAGTGCAATTAACACAGCAAAGCAGCTTTGAGGCAGTTTTGATGAAAGAATGATCCCATCAGTCATCAGTTGACATGGAAATTTTCCTCATGGAGCAGTTAAAGGTCATCGCTCAGTAAAGTTTGCTCAAAAACAGGAAACATGCCACAAAGTGAGATTCTGCCAATGCTTCAAAATATTTCTCAACAACCTTTCCTGACTTTTTCCCTTAGTGATTGAACCAAAGCTAAACATAGCATTCTTCCTGCATTTATCCCTCTCAGAAAGTTAATTATATTGAAAGCTTGTTTGAGTCAACATACTTGAAGATGATTTTGAGGATGCAATACCAGCAGAATTTTGTTTTAGCTTATAAGGTTTCCTGTTTACCAGCACTGCTCTGGATAATCGATGATCCTTGGCGACACACAGTTTCCTTTCAGCTTTACAATGTGCACATTTTTAGAGTGTGCTGTATATTTATCCAACACTCTTTCATAACACTTCTTGTTGGAATTGCCAACTCTAGTTGGAAATGTTCCTGAAGGTTTCATCATGTGATCTCCTATCGCCAACCACTTCATCCCCACACTTCCATTATTGGTTGCCCAACATATCCGTCCTTACATTAGCAACCAATTGCAAAACAAACAGGCTCTTCATTTATTGATTGGATAATTGTCGACTTGCCTGGGAATTTTCCCCTTTCCAGTGTTTTATAATTAATAAAACATCGCTAGAAACTGACAAAAAAGAGCCTTTTTTAAAAAAAAAACCGCAAGATTTTACTTTCTGCTTGCTTGTAGCTGTTTGCTGGGGATTGATCTTAAATTTCCATAAGGACCTTGACAACCCTGGAGTGTTGTCTACATTTGGTGCAAAAATCAAGCAGGCTTATTCCTGACACTACTTTGGATTGTGATCACATCTGTTCCTTTAACCAGGAGTGCTCCCAGTCTTTGCGCCGTGATGTCAACAAAAACTTTCAAAGCTTTGGAACTTCTTTTTTATACATACAGAGAGGGAGCTGTGTAAGAACCTCTTTGTGAAGATTGGCATGCTCTGAAAAGCCCAGTGTTTCATCTTGTTTATTGGTTCGACCAAATACTAAGCCTGCAAGCCAACCAAAAACACACAGTGCCAAATAAGGCTTGGCCCTGTTTGTGACTATTTCTTCACATATGACTGTTTTGCCACAGAGTTAAAATACCTTCTCTTTTGCACTTTCACAACTGCAAAGAAACAACATAGGTACAGCAGAATGGAGCAGCAACTCATTTTATGGAAAGCACTACCCATTATTGTATGAATATCGGTCTTCTTATAAACTATTCCGGTTCTTGGAATCAAAAAATGCACAAAGAACGGTGGGTGTCAGAATGCGAAATAGGAACAGAAACAGACTCAGCAGGTCTGGCAGCCACTGTGGAGAGAAAACAGAGTTAACGTTTCAGATGTAGTGACCCTTCTTCAGGAGCTGGGCAAAGGTTAGTATACGTGCTGAAGATGGGGTGGAGAGAATGGGGAGGAGTGAACAATAGGAGGAGATGGAGGCCAGAGAGAGAGAATGGGAGAATATGTAGCTGCATGTGTGGACCATTAGTAGCTGACAATGAGTTGTTTGTGGTAGCAGCCTATGTGATGACAAGGCCTGGTGTGTGGGAATTGGGAGGAGGACATAGGAGAAGGTGTTCAAACACTAAAATCGATAATGTGTCCTGAAGGCTGCAGAGTTTCCCAACAGAAAATGAGATGCTGTTCTTCCAGCTTGCACTGAGCTTCGCTGGTGCACTGCAGCAAGCCTGAGACAGTGATGTTGGCCAGGGGACAGGGTGCTGTGTTGAAGTGGCAAGCATCTACCATCACCTTCCTTTGGCTGGTTGAACTCACCCTCACTTTGAAAAACTTCTCCCTTATTTTGTCTCACTTCCTTCAGGTCAAAGATGTGACTATGGGTACCCACATCGGCCCCAGTTATGCCCGTCTCTTTGTGGGATATATGGAGTATTTCTTGCTCTAGTCCTATTCCAGCCCCACTCACAATTATTTCTCCAATTTCATCAGTGATATCATTGGTGCTGCTTCCTTCACTTGTCTGGAATTGGAAAAATGTATCATCTTCATATCCAACTTTCACCACACTCTCACTATCATCTGGTCCATCTCTGACTCCTCTCCCTTCTTCCTTAATATCTCTGTTTCCATTTCTGAGGATATCCACGAAAAACCCAGCCTCTCTCACTTTGACCATACATCTTCACACCCTGCTTCCTGTAAAGACTCTACTCCATTTTCCCAGTTCCTCCAGCTGCCAGCTTTGACAAAAATTCCAAAATTCCATCATCTGCCTCAACTGAGCATTCTGCAGAACCGTGGTTGACAGGATCCTCAGCCATGTCTGACCCATCTCCTACACTATGGCCCTCACCTCTCTCTCTTCCATATCACAACAGCAATAGGAACCCCCTTTTCCTCACCTGCCATCCCACTAGCTTCCACATCCAAAGAATCATTAGCTACCATTTCCGTCACCTCCAGCAGGATGCCATCACCAGACACATGTTCACCTGCCCTCCCTTGTCAGCACTCTGCAGGGACCATTCCCTCTGGGACACCCTGGTCCACCCCTTCTCCACTCCCAACACAATCCCACAGCCCCATTGCACCTTCCCATACAATCACAGAAAGTGTAACACCTGCCCATTTACTATCCAATGTCCAAAACACACCTTCCAGATGAAGCAATGATTTACCTGCTCTTCACTCAATCTAGTCTACAGCATTCGCTGCTCACAGTGCGGTATTTTTTACACTGGGGAGACAAAACACAGACTAAGCAATCGCTTTGTGGAATTAGTTTGCAGAAGTTGCCTGCCATTTCAACACACCACATTCCCTGGTCAACATTCCTATCTCAGGCTTGCTGCAGTGCTCCTGCAAAGCACAACACAAGCTGGAAGAATCTCATTTTATTTCACTTTCCACCTAAGGATCGTGCAACTTTCAGGACTCAATATCAAGTTCAGTAATTTTAATGCCTGAGCATCTTCTCCTATGTCCTTACCCCAACCCTCACACACCAGGCCTAGTCATCACATGGACTACTACCACAACCAGGAGAAAGTGAGGGCTGCAGATGCTAGAGATCAGAGCTGAAAATGTGTTGCTGGAAAAGCGCAGCAGGCCAGGCAGCATCCAAGGAACAGGAGAATCGACGTTTCGGCATTTCTGAAGAAGGGCTTATGCCCGAAACGTCGATTCTCCTGCTCCTTGGATGCTGCCTGACCTGCTGCGCTTTTCCAGCAACACATTTTCAGCTACTACCACAACCAACCCATTATCAGCCACTAATAGTCCCCATTAGTAGCTACTCATTCTCCCAGGCTGACCTTGACCCAATTCGTTGTCTGCCCAACTGATGTTCTCTCTCTAAATTCCATCTCCACCTATCATTTACTCCTCTCCCATCTCCCCCAAACCCTTCTTCAGTATATATACCAACCTTTTCCTAGCTACAATCAGTTCTGGAGAAGGGTCACGACACCCAAAACATTAACTCTGCTTTCTCCCCACAGATGATGCCAGACCTGCTGAGTTTCTTCAGCTTTTTCTGCTTTTGGTCCTGTTCTTGTAACACTCATGATCTGATGCAAAACCATGATCTAAACTATAATATAGCAACATGTTAAGGAAAGAAAGATGTGCAATTATATAGCATTTTTCAAACCCTTAAGACATTTCAAAGCACTTCACAATTTGATACTTTTAGAAATGCAGTCATTGGTATAATAGAGGAAAAATAGCAGATAGTTTGTGCACCAGCGGTTCTTACCACCAGATAACCAATTTATCTGGAACGCAAACAGAAAATGCTGGAGAAACTCAGCAGGTCTGGCAGCATCTGTGGAGAGAGAACAGAGTTAATGGTTTGAGTCTAGGGATACTTCTTCAGAACATCTGTGTTTTTACTTTAAGTAAGATTTGTTGAGGAAAAAGATCACTGAGGATAACGGCCATGTTCTTCTATGAACACTGCTGTAGGATCTTTTACATCACCCCTCAAAAGGAGAGACAGTGTTTTGGTTAACATCACAGCTGAAGGGCAGAACCTCTGACAATGCAGCACCTTCTCTGTAGTGAATGTCAACCTAGATTTTAGCTCAAGTCTTCAAAGTGGGTAACATGAAATGATAGCCTTCTCTGCAACAGTGCTTCCAACTCAACCACACTGGTTGCCCTGGAAACGTAAGCAGGGGCACACTTGCTACCACCACGAGGTTCACACTGGGCTCCCTCGAGGCTGTGCTAAGCTCATTCGAGGGCACACTGGAATTCCTCACCGATGCCTCCATTAATGCCATCCAGGCTCAGAACAAGAGGTGAGTTAAAGGAAAGAAAAAAAGTGGTTGGAGGGGATGCGCCCCAGCATGGGTGCCATACTCCATCACCGATGATGTAAATCTATCGATTAGGTACTCTCTATGGGAAGAGAGCAGAATTAATGTTTAAATCTGGTGTCTCTTCTTCAGAACTGTTAGTAGCTGGGAAAAACTGGTATTTATGCTGTAGCTGAATTGGCGGAGGCGAAAGAGGAGAAGTGAACAGATGGGTGGGAATGGAGCCCAGAGAGAGAGGAGTATGGAAAGGACAGGTAAATAAGGAAGTAATGGAGAGCAGGCCAGGATAGAAAAGATGACAAAGTGATAAAAAGCTAAGAGTGAGGAAATTGGTGAGCTTGTGCTGAATGCAACCCATATAATGTGATAATTAGCACTTGGAGTACGTGGGAATGAGTGAATGTGCTAAGAACAACCCAGGCCTTAACAGGATTGGGTGAGGGTTGGGTCAAAACCATGGAAGGATGGAATCAAACAAACAAGAATGCAAAATGAGGCTTGGCTCAAGTCCAGCTATCCATTAATCTGTTAAAACAGCTCTGCCCAAGTGAAAAAAACAATTGATTGATTGACAGCTTTTTCTCTTCGATCTATTTGTCAATTCCTCAATATTTAATTATACAAGTTAAAGAGGTGTCAAGTGATTTTAAATTCCCCTTTGAAATTTTAAAGATCTGGTTGATAGTTTATTAAATAAAAGCCACAAGGATTGGTGTTGAGTCGACTGCTTTTCATCATTTATATAATGATTTGGATGTGAACATAGGAAGTGTGATTAGTAAGTTTGCAGATGACATCAAAATTGGAGGTGTAGTCGGCAGCTATGAATGTCACCTCAGATTACAACGGGACCTTGATCAGATGGGCCAATGGGCTGAGGAGTGGCAGATGGAGTTTAATTTAGATAAATGTAAGATGGAAAGGCAAATCAGGGCAGGAATTATACACTTAATGGTAAGGCCCTAGGGAGTGTTGCTGAACAAAGAGACCTTGGAGTGCAGGTTCATAGCTCCTTGAAAGTGGAGTCGCAGGTAGATAGGATAGTGAAGAAGGCACTTGGTATGCTTTCCTTTATTGGTCAAAGTATTGAGTATAGGAGGTGGGAGGTCACATTACAGCTGTACAGGATGTTGGTTAGGCCACTTTTGGAATACTGCACGCAAGTTTGGTCTTCATGCTATAGGAGGGATATTGTGAAACTTGAAAGGGTTCAGAAAAGATTTACAAGGATGTTGCTAGGGTTGGAGGATTTGAGCTATAGGGAGGGGTTGAATAGGTTGGGCTGTTTTCCCTGGAGCATCAGAGACTGAGGGGTGACCTGAAAGAGGTTTATAAAATCATGAGGGTCATGGTTAGGTTAAATAGACAAGGTCTTTTCCCCGGATCAGGAAATCCGAAGCTAGAGGGCATAAGTTTAATGTAAGAGGGGGAAGATTTAAAAGGAATCTAGGGGATAGCTTTTTCATACAGAAGCTGTTGTGTGTATAGAGTGAGCTGCTAGAGGAAGTGGTGGAGGGTGGTACAATTATAACATTTAAAAAGTGTCTGGATGAGTATACGAATAGGAAGGGTTTAGAGGGATGTGGGTCAAATGCTGGCAAATCAGACTAGGTTTTCAGGATACCTGGTTGGCATAGACAAGTTAGACCAAAGGGTCTGTTTCCGTACTGTATAACTCTGAGTCTAAAGAACATTATGAATGAATGAATGTTTCTTTTAAAGTTTTTTCACACATGGCATTGTTACTATGGGGTTCACTCTTTCTTTATAGAGTGTATAATCAGTGATTGGATGTGGAAGGTACGGTGACTCAGTGGTTGGCACTGCTGCCTCACAGCACCTGGGACTTGAGTTCGATTCTAGCCTTGGGTGACTATCTGTTTGGAGTTTGTACTTCCTCTCATGTCCGCATGGGTTTTCTCGCACAATCTAAAGATGTGCAGGTAAGGTGAATTGGCCATGATAAATTGCCCATAGTGTTCAGGGATGTATAGGTTAGATGCATTAGTCAGAGGAAATATAGAGTAATAAGGGAATGGGTCTGGATGGGTTACTCTTCAAAGGGTTGGTGTGGATTTGCTGGGTTGAAGGGCCTGTTTCCACACTGTAGGGATTCTAATTCTACCATAGGTGACCATGGAGAGTACAAGACCTATGAAAGAGTGTGGGTGCAGCGACATACATTGTCTTATGGTATAAGGAGCCATGGAAACAAGTGGCGGGGCAAAGGTTGGAATGAAAGGAATCAACTGACTATAGCTGAATTGCAAGGTTCTGTGGAAAGAGATAGGTGAGCTGCCATAAGCAGAAAGGATTGAATGGCCTTCTTCAGTACTATATGATGCTGTAAACAAAAACACTCAGCTAAATCTTATGTTTTTTTGGCTAAGTGTCATTTGCGTCAAGTTACTCAGTGTATCTTACCGACCTTGTTTCATTAACAACCTACCCTGTCCCTTGACACTCCCCTTACTCAATTCTTACCACAGACACCATTCCTGAAACTACTTGCCTCACTATCTGATAGATGCATCAAAGATGCAGCAATTTTCTGCTGACATTGAGATAAGCGTTGTCGAACTACTCATGTGATTCTGCCTCGAATCTCTCCATAGCTCACTTCAATTCAGTCTCTGTTAAGATTCTGACCACTATTTTGAGTAAGTGAGATTTTCTGAATCAAAAAACCGCCAAAGGTTTGAGGACACATTTTGCTGATAAGTAGAAATCTCACTGCTTATTCAGAGCCTGAAGTAGTGGTAACTTCACACAGCCAAACCTATAAAAACAACAATGAAATAGCTCACACAGAAACCTGATGGTAGCATATTTCTGAGTAAGTACTGTTTGTGTTAGCTGGCAAGTTATTTATTCAAACCTTGCCTTCCTGCGCATCTGAAAAAAAACACTTTGTATTTAAAAAAAGAAACTATTTGTATCACACAGCATAGTGGCTGTGTGTTCATTAACTGGAGTTTTTCTAAGTGGCTTTATTAATGATTATAAGGGAAAGGTAGCTCAATGCATGAGGGAGAAAGGAATAAAAGGATGTGCTGATAAGGAACGATGAGGTAGGATGGCAAGAGTATGCTGTGGAAACAGTGGCAGGGACTAGTGGGCCAAATGGTCTGCTTCTTTGCTGTGATTTCAGGTAATTATGAGTAAATCATGGACATATGCTAGGCACCCATGTATTTCGGTGCAGTAAACCAGGTGGGTGCTTGATCTAGTGTGGTAAAGGAAAATCACATCCTCATCGAACTTAGAGACTCTCTTGTACTTAACAAGCTATATAGCACTGGCATCTACCCGAGAATGTGGAAAATTACCCAGATACATCCTGTACATAAAAAGCAGATCAAACCTAACCCTGCCAATCACCTCCCCATCAGTCTACTCTCGATCATCACGAAAGTGATGGAAGGTGTCATCAACAGTGCTATCAAGCAGCACCTGCTCAGCAATAACCTGCTCAGTTTGGGTTCCGCCAAGGCCGCTCAGCTCCTGATGTTATTACAGCCTTGGTTCAAACATGGACAAAAGAGTTGAATTCCAGAGATGAGGAGAGTGACTGCCTTTGACATCAAGACCACATTTGACCAAATGTGGCATCAAGGAGCTTTAGCAAAACTGGAAACAATGGGTATCAAGGGGCAAATTCTCCATTGGTTAGAGCTGTACCTGACACATAGAATCCCTACAGTGTGGAAGTAGACCACTCAGCACCATCATGTCCATACTGACCCTCTGAAGAGCATCCCACCTAGATTACACACCTGGCCTATCCCTGTAACTCCTGCATTTCCCATGGTTACCCCACGTAACCTGCACATCTTTGGACTGTCGGAGGAAAACTGGAGCACCCAGAGGAAACCCACACAGCCACGGGAGAGTGTGCAAACAGTTGCCTGAAGGTGGAATAGAAAATGGGTCCCAGTGCTAACCACTGAGCCACCATGCCATCCTCTAGGAAGATGGTTATGAATGTTGGAAGTCAGTCATCTTAGCTCCAGGACATCTCTGCAAGAGTTCCTCAGGATAGTGTTTTTTGTTAAATGCATGTTGTCACTCTCTGGAATTCAGCTTTTTTTGTCCATGTTTGAACCAAGGCTATAATGAGGTCAGGAGCTAAGTGGCCCTGGCAGAACCCAAACAGGGTGTGACTGAGCAGGTTATTGCTGAGCAGGTGCTGCATGATAGCAATATTGATTACATTACTTTTCTGACGATCGAGAGTAGACTGATTAGACATTAATTGGCCGTTGGATTTCTACTTTTGTGCACAGGAGACACCTGGGCAATTCTCCACATTGTCTACTAGATGTCAGTGTTGTAATCTGTCCTTCAGTTAATGCTAGTACTGGTGTGGGGATCATGTCAAATACCAATCAATGCATCAAGAGGGCCACTAATGAAGTTGTTGCAAGGGTCAGTGTTACATCAAGTTCAAAATCAACCCTAATTTCTATCAAAATTCTCAGCGGGTATTTTAAAATTGAGACTTTTCAGCCTATTTTCCTCACAGAACAGCTATTGTTCAGTTACCAGCATGATAATTCTGGGGGTGCATCATTGAAGTCCTCAAAAATGAATTCCTTGAAATTGCTTCAGGACTAATGGAGCTAGAAATGAGGCCGAGAAGGATTAAATGCTAAGGCTGAAGGTATAGATGAACACACAGGTTCAAATTTTACAGTTTCAAATTGTCAGACACCAGGTGTATGACTGGAGACATGCTTTGGGATTCTGCATGACTCCTGATGTATGGAGCTGTTTAGAAATTGCCTTGGATATATGAACTTCTGATGAGCAATTCCCCTTCATCCTAGTACCTTCCACAAAAGTCTTTAGCTGGCTACTGGTTTACAATTGAACTAGAACGCCAGCCTAGGGGTCAAATCCTTACTGAAGCCCACGCTAAATGTATCTCATGTATCAGCAAATACTCTGTAAGCCAGAAGTAGCCTGGAGCTGATGGCCATTACCACTACTCTGGATCTTTGGATGTGAGGCAGCAGCCAACTTTCTGCTTTACCTCTGGCTACAGAGCACAGACAAGGACCAGTGCTATGTTGGGGAAATGGCAATCTGTCGAAAGGAAAGTGTGCATTTGGTTTACATCCAACTAGCAGTCAGAAATGGGGACGGTTGGGCAGGTGTTGAGGAAATTGACTCCCCCAAATGTTATGTTATTAAGGGATTCAAACAGAAAAGTGCTAAAGCAAACCTCAAAGAGTCACATGCATGACATGTGGTTAATTGCTTTCTTCAGTCCTCACCAGAACATTTTGCCTGTTAAGCCTTGCTTAAAAATCAAATTTGAACATGTTCAGCAATTCAGCAGGACTTTCTTCTACATAGCAAAGCAGTTAGTTTACTTCCCAATGTTTTTGATCCTGGTTTCAATCACAAGTATCTTAAAGAACTGATGACTCAACTTCTAGTTATGTGAGAATAACTTCACTGATGACTGACTCTGAAATTGTTGAGGTGATAAAATCTTTACTTTTACTGTGTCATTTGGACTACAGACGACTAAACCCACAAAGCTGGTAAATCCATTTAACTTTGTCTTCCCGAATAGATCATAGTTCAATGAGTTGTAAGATCAAAGACAAAACTTATTAGAATTGCAAAAGGGTAATCGAATTCAATGGGCCACTTACACAGGCATTCCTATTAAACACAAATAGAACTATGAATTTTGAGATTTATGTGACACTTGTGACTCTTTGAACTGAGGAAATGTTCTGTGGTTACATACAATTGACTAATACAGAGGAATACATTAAAAGGAAATGACTACTTATGCTATACTACAGAAAGCATGCAGACTTAGAGTGGGAAAGGACAGTGTGCACTCTTAGGATAACAGACTGTGTCATAACTGCATAACAGATGAGCCCTAAAGTGTTCTAAAGTATTAAGTGGGTAAAACAATGTTCAGTCTTATTCAATTACATGAACTTTTTTGGCATCTTGAAGTAGACCATCCACCTGTATTTTTGGTAAAAATTATATTAGAAATAAGTCAAAGGAGCAGTTCATGCAGCCTTCAGGCTATAGGTTACCTTTGAAGTGATACAAAATATCTAAATGATGACGGAATGGAAGATTTGGTTGACAAATTTGCTGAAGACACAACAAAGGTAAAAAAGTTAGTTGCAAAGAGGACATGAGGAAACTGCAAAAAGATATGCATATGTTAAGTGAGTAGGCAAAGCTGTAGTAAATGCAGTGTAATGTGGGACGATGTGAAATTGTTCATTTTAGAAGGAATAATAAAAAGAAGCATATTATCAAAAGAGCTCTGAGATGCAGAGTGATCTGGGTGTCCTAGTGCATAAATCACAGAAGGTTAGGATGCAGGTATAGCAAGTAATTTGGAAAGCTAATAGATGTGATCATTTTTGCAAGATGAATTGAATGCAAATATGGTTCAGCTATACCAGGTTCTGGTGAGACTTCTTCTGCAGTATTGTTCACAGTATCGGTCTCCTTATTTTAGGAAGGATGTAAATACCTTGGGGGCAGTTTGGAGCGTGTTTACCAAACTAATATCAGGCGAATTAAATGGGCTTGTGAGAAAAGGTTAGACATGCTGGGCTTGTATCTGCTATTGTGGTGAAGAGAAAGAGGTGACTTATAGGGTCAGACAGTATGGAAACAGACCCTTCAGAATAATTCGTCTATGCCGACCAGCTTTCCCAAACTTAACTTGACTGAAACATGTGAGGGATCCTGACATGGCAGAGATGGAGAGGATGTTTCCTTTTATGAGGGAATCTGAAATTAGGGGGCACCGTTTCATAATCAGGTATCACTCATTTAAAACAGATGGGATAAATATTTTTCTTTCAAAGCATCATGAATCTTTGGAACTGATAACCTGAAAAGATGGTAGAAGAAGAGTCATAGAGTCACAGACTTATAGAGATGTACAGCATGGAAACAGACCCTTCGGTCCAACCCGTCCATGCCGACCAGATATCCCAACCCAATCTAGTCCCACCTGCCAGCACCCGGCCCATATCCCTCCAAACCGGTCACCCTTCAGCCTCCGACGCTTCAGGGAAAACTGCCCCAGCCTATTCAACCTCTCCCTATAGCTCAAATCCTCCAACCCTGGCAACATTCTTGTAAATCTTTTCTGAACCCTTTCAAGTTTCACAACATCCTTCCGATAAGAAGGAGACCAGAATTGCACGCAATATTCCAAAAGTGGCCTAACCAATGTCCTGTACAACCATTACATGACCTCCCAACTCCTGTACTCCTGTACTCAATACTCTGACCAATAAAGGAAAGCATACCAAACTCCAAGGTCTCTTTGTTCAGCGACACTCCCTAGGACCTTACCATTAAGTGTCTCAGTCCTGCTAAGATTTGCTTTCCCAAAATGCAGCACCTCACATTTTTCTAAATTAAACTCCATCTGCCACTCCTCAGCACATTGGCCCACCTGATCAACATCCTGTTGTAATCCAAGGAAACTTCTTCGCTGTCCATTATACCTCCAATTTTGGTGTCATCTGCAAACTTACTAACTATACCTCTTACGCTCACATCCAGATCATTTATATAAATGACGCACCTTTGAATACTTTGAAGGGGCAGGTAGCTTCTTGTTAAGCAGAGAGGTGAAATGTTATCAGGAGTAGTGAGAATGTCAATTTGAGATCACATCAGATCAGCCAAGGTACTCTTGAATGCGCAATCAGGCTCGAGGGGCTGAATGGCCTACATCTGCCTTTATTTTGTATGTTCATTTGTATGTTTGTGTCTCAGTGGTTGATCAGGTAATGAGTATAACTCAAATGAATCAATAAAAAATACAAAAGAACACAAGCAATAGGAGCATGAGTGCATCATACAGACTGTGAAGCCAGTCCTGACACTCGATACAATTATAGCTGGTACTGCGCTTCAACTCCCTTTCTTTTCTGCCCTTGTCTTCGTTGACTCCCTCAGAGACCAAATGTCTGTCTATCCTAGACTTGAAAGATAATCAATAATAAGGACTCTTCAACCCATTGGACTGAGAATTATGAATATTCCTGCATCTTTGCATGAAGAATGTTTCCTCATCTTAAATTATCAGCCCTTTCACCTGAGACTGGCCCCATCCCAACTAACAGGGGAACTTAGCTGTCTGGATACAGAATTGGCTGGCCAACAGAAGACAGCGAGTGGTAGTAGAAGGAAAATATTCTGCCTGGAAGTCTCTGGTGAGTGGTGTTCCACAGGGATCTATCCTTGGGCCTCTACTGTTTGTAATTTTTATTAATGACTTGGATGAGGGGATTGAAGAATGGGTCAGCAAGTTTGCAGATGACACAAAGGTTGGAGGTGTTGCTGACAGTATAGAGGGCTGTTGTAGGCTGCAGCGGGACATTGACAGGATGCAGAAATGGGCTGAGAGGTGGCAGATGGAGTTCAACCTGGATAAATGCGAGGTGATGCATTTTGGAAGGTTGAATTTGAAAGCTGAGTACAGGATTAAGGATAGGATTCTTGGCAGTGTGGAAGAA
>NC_057738.1:17852733-17854862 GCF_004010195.1 Chiloscyllium plagiosum
AGAGGGGACCTAATTGAGGTATACAAGATAATGAGAGGCATAGGTAGAGTCGATAGCCAGAGACTATTTCCCAGGGCAGAAATGGCTAACACGAGGGGTCATAGTTTTAAGCTGGTTGGAGGAAAGTATAGAGGGGATGTCAGAGGCGGCTTCTTTACACAGAGAGTTGTGAGAGCATGGAATGCGTTGCCAGCAGCAGTTGTGGAAGCGAGGTCGCTGGGGACATTTAAAAGACTACTGGACATGCATATGGTCACAGAAATTTGAAGGTGCATACGCGAGGATCAGTGGTCGGCATAACATCGTGGGCTGAAGGGCCTGTGCTGTGCTGTACTGTTCTATGTTCTAATCTCTCAATATTTATTTTACCAAATCCCTTCAGAATCTTGTACATTTTGCCAGTTGGCTTATACCCCAATTTATACTTCTCATAATACACACCCCTCATATTAGGGACTAACTTCATGAACTTTCACTGTACTGCCTTCAATGCAAGTGTATCTATTAAACGTAGAGACCAAAATGGCAAAAAGTACTCCAGATGTTGTCTCATCTGTAACAAAGGCCAATATGTCATTTCCCTTCCTAATTGCTCATCAAGCCTACATGCAAACCTTCTGCATTTCCTGTATGCGCAAATAGGAGAAAGTGAAAACTGCAGAGTCAGAGCTGAAAAGTGTTGTGCTAGAAAATCACAGCAGGTCAGGCAGTATCCAAGGAACAGGAGAGTGGATGTTTTGGGCATAAGCCCTTCATCATTATTATAGATTGTAAGTAGCTGACACCCTGGTCCTGACTCTGATGGAAGTCTCCTATTCATCACCAGTCAAGCTTGAGAATGCCCCATTTATACCCACTTTCTGCTTTCTATCCATTAACCCAACCCGATAATATATCAAACCAAGCGCCATGGAGTTTTGCCTTTTGTGTAGTGTTATGAAGGTGTAGAAGTGTACTGTACCTTTGAGAGAGTGAAGGACTTAGCAAACACAATGAGTGCTGGAGAATTTACAATTTAACATTTGGTTCAGAACAGATAGCACTGGCGGAATTGCTATGAGACAAAAAGTAAATTTGAATTCGCCCAATCAGTTTAAATTATATATACCCCCCTCCCCCCCACCCCACAAAATAACTCCAATCAAGTTTGAATTGAGTATATTGACAACCTTAAAAGCCAATGACACAATCCGATGCTTTGGGGATTTCAGACCGGGGAAAATTGAACAGTTGACAGGAGAACTACCATGCCACCAGCATATAAAGACTGCCTGAAAAAAAGTTCCCTTAAAGGTACCTTTATTGATCAGTAACCTGTGAAACAGAATCCCCAAGGAGAAGAAAAGAAGACAGGAATACAGAGAAGAACCAAAAGCTGCCTGGTTTTGAGACAAGAAGTTTTGTTTTGTAAATCTTAATGAGGATTTTTAATCAGACCAGTATTGTAAAGGGGAAAGTAAAAGATAGTTTAGAGGAAGGAGCTGTAACTAGTTGTTACTTAATTATTCTCAGTTTTACTTCAAGAAATAAAGTTGTTGATTTTTACTTTAAATAGTTCTTGGCCCCTCGAAATTTCACAGATTACTGCAAGAGATAAATCTTTTTTGTGTTGCTGGTTTACATTAAGCAGGAGGGTTAATCCTATGTCATAACAGTTTGAGGGCTAATTGTCAGGATTTGAACCGTTTTAGAAAGATTTGAATAGATTTGGGGGTACAAAAAATCCCAGCAAATTTAAACACTCGCAGGTTAGTGTCCTTGATCTTTAAATAAAATGTAGGTGAGGCAATTTGTTTAATTTTGGTGACTTGTGGTTGGTTAAATTAAAAGTGAGAGAAATGGCTCTTAAAATTGTTAAAGAGATTCTAGGATTTTAAGATGTTTTTCAAATTTGCCAAGAAAGTTTAGAAGGAAAGAAAAAGGCCATACTTTTAGAATTAGCAAATAAGTTAGATTTGGGTTTAACCAAGGACAAAAGTAAATCTGAAATTGTAAGGGAATTACTCAAACACTTAGGTGTGTCAGAGAAACAGACAAGCGCAGTAGAGGTAGGAAAACTTAAATTACAATTGAGGAAAATGGAGTTAGAAGATAAACAAAGAGAGAGAGAGGAAAGAGAGAGGGAGAGA
>NC_057738.1:17854995-17865689 GCF_004010195.1 Chiloscyllium plagiosum
AAGAAAGCGAGAGAGAGAAGAGAGAGAATTTGAACTTGAGAAGTTGCGATTTAGTCAGTAAAGTCAAGTTAACAGGATGGAGATTAAAAGAGAGGGTAATGATATATATAAATATGTCAAAACTCTGCCACATTTTTATGAGAAAGATGTTGAAGACTTCTTTATCTAATTTGTAAAATTGGCTAGGGAGATGGAGTTATGGATAATGGTCTGAGGATTTATGAATAATGCTAGTTCAAACTAAACTGATAGGCAGAGCTAATGAGGTATTTGCCGTACTGTCAGATAAGGTGTCAAGAGATTATGAAGAGGTTAAACAGGCTATTTAAAGTGCTTATAAATTGGTACCAGAAACCTATAGACAGCGGTTCAGAAGCTCAAAGAAGGAACCAGATCAGATTTATATTGAGTTCGAAGGAATTAAACATAGTCATTTAGATCGATAGGTGCGAGCTTTGAAAACAGATAGGACCTTTGAGGCTCTAAGAGAGATTATTCTGCTGGAGGAATTTAAAAACTCACTTCCAGAGATGGTAAGAAATCACGTGGAAGAACAGAAAGTTCAGGATGTGAGAAGGGCAGCAGGATTAGCAGATGAGTACATGTTGGTGCATAAGACAAGCTTCCGGTCAGAATTTTGTCCTGTGAAGGATAGAAGTTGGGAGAAGGGGAGGTCCTACACAGCTAAACCAAGAGTAGAGAGCACTGGTGAGAATTTACCACAGGACAAATAAGAAGCCCAAGAGGGTGGAAAAGAGATGAAAGGCCTCAGGTGTTTCCACTGTGGTAAAGTGGGACATGTAAAGTCACAGCGCTGGTCATTAAAGAAAGGCACTGTGGGAAAAAATGTGGTAAAGAAGCTAAGCCAGTGGCATTAGTGAAGGTAGTAAAGGAGACCCCAAGGAGAGCCAAGAAGCTTCAGGAGAGTGCATAGCCGAGGCAGGGGCTGGGTATGGACTTAGTACCTGATCTCTAAAAGAATTCGCCTCTGTATGGGTTTACTCAGAAAGAACAAGGGGAGAAGGACAAGAAGTTATAATTTTGAGAAATACAGGATCTAACCAGTCACTGATTATAAAGGATGAGCAAATGTGAACTCTTTCAGATCTGTTACCTGAGAGTGTGGTAATTTGTGGATTGATGGACAGGAATTTAACATTCCCCTATGTGAGTTCAGGTTGGAGTACCAAGTCAAGACTGGGCAAGTTACAGTGGATGTGATTGACAGAGTGTCAGTTCCCAGAATTCAGTTTGTTCTTAGGAATGATTTGGCAGGATCCAAGGTGGGAGTGACAGTCCTTTTGTGGAGAAGCCCAAGGAAGACCAAGAAACTGAGGAGGTAAAACGGAAATATCCTGGTATTGTCCCAGACTATGCGGTAACCAGATCATAAGTTACAGCACGAAGTGAAAAATAAAGAGAAAGGTGAAGGGGTTGTGGTTCAGTTAGCTGATGTAATGGTGCAGGAAAAACCTGAACAGGCAGAGGGTCAGACAGACGTATTCACTCCTGAAAGACTAAGAGGCTTGCAACAGCAAGACAAAATGATAAAAAATATGTATGTGGATGTGTACTCCGAAAAGGAGGCAGACAATATTCTGGACGATTATTATCTGAAAGACATAATCCTAAAATGGAAATGGAGACCACGGCAGGTTAATGCAGAAGAGTAACGGGCCGAAGTGCACCAGATTATATTGCCGGGAGCATACAGACAGGAGTTGAGACAGGTAGCACATGAACTACCTGTAGGAGGTCACCCAGGGGTATGAAAGACTCAGGCTACGGTACAAAAACATTTTTATTGGCTTGGAATGCACAAGGATATGGTTAACTTTTGCCGTACGTGTCCTGCCTGCCAAATGGTAGATAAGCCATTTGTTGGCGGTAATAAAACCAGCACATTTGTTGCCAATTCCCGCATTTGAAGAACCTTCCACACGGTCTATAATTGATTGTGTAGGTCCCCTCCCGAGAACTAAAAGTGGGAACCAGTACTTGTTAACCATAAAGGATGTCTACCAGATTTCTGGAGGCATTTCCATTACAGAGTATCAAGGCAAAACAGGTGGTAGAGGAGTTAGAGGCTTTCATCACACAGTATGGGCAACTCAGAGAGATTCAGTCGGACCAAGGGTAAATTTTACTGCTAGGCTATTTAAGGAGGTTATGGATAGCTTGGTTATGCAGCACTTTAAATCCAGTGAGTATCGTCCTGAATCCCAGGGAGCTTTAGAAGGATGGCATCAGACCTTGAAGACCATGTTGAGAGCATATTGTCAGGATTACCCAAATGATTGGGATAAAGGTATCCCATTCATATTGTTTGCCATTAGAGATGCCCCAAATGAATCTACTCAGTTTACTCCCTTTCAGTTAACATTCAGGCATGAAGTGAGAGGCCATTTGAAATTAATTAAAGAAAAATTGACAGAACCAAACTCAGAGATCTCACACTTAGATTATGTATTGGAGGTGAGGGAGAGATTAAATAAAGTAGGTGAGTTAGCTAAACAGCACCTAAAGAGGGCACAGTGTAGAATGAAACAGGTGGCAGATAAAAGCTCTGAGACTCTTGACGTTTTCCCAAGGGGATGACGTATTAGTACTGTTACCCGTGATAGGAAATCAATTTAAAGCCAGATTTGGTGGCCCCTATCAAATTGAGAAAAAGTTGAGTCCGGTGAACTCTCTAATAAAAATGCCACATGGAAACAAAAGATATGGAGTATGTCATGTGAACATGTTGAAACCATATTATACTAGAGAGATAGAACTGGAGAGGCAGATGTTAGTTACTTCCCCGCAGAGTGAGGAATCAAATCCAGATGATGTGGATTTTAATGTGCCCCGAAATAGATTAAAAAATGAAGAAGTCCTTGAAGAGTGGGATAGGTTAGTAAGCTATCTGTCTCCGGACCATCGAATGCAGTTGAAAGATTTGTTACTGCAGTATAAGGACATATGTAAGAATCAGATGGGGAGGACTAATGCTATTGTACATGAAGTAGACATAGGGAATACTGCTCCGATAAAACAACTTAATCCTTTTAAAACCAGACAGATCCAGATGGAGGTGGAGACCATGCTTGATGAGGACATCATTGAACCAAGCCAGAGCGAGTGGAGTTCGCAGATCATCTTCGTTACCGAACCAGATGGGACCCAACGATTCTGCGTGGATTATCGGAAGGTCAATGCTGTTACAAAATTGGACTCATACCCAATTCCTAGATTGGGGGACTATATCGAGAAAGTCAGACAAGCCAGTTACATTACCAAGTTGGTCTTATTGTGTGGTTACTGGCAGGTACCTTAATCAGAGACAGTGAAAGAAATTTCTGCATTTGTAATCCTAAATGAGCTATATCAGTTTAAAGTTATGCCTTTTGGAATGAAAAATGCACCCACCACATTCCAAAGATTCATGCTCAGAGTTGTGGCTGGGTTAACAAACTGTGCAGTGTATTGGACGATGAAGTGATCTTTAGCAAGTCCTGGAAAGATCACATGATACAGTTGGCATGGCTCTTTGAACGACTGCGAGAAGCAAAACTGGTGATAATCTTAAATAAAATTGAATTTGCGAAAGCAGAGGTGACGTTCTTGGGACATAACATCGGTCATGGAAGGTTGATCTCATGGAATGCAAAGATAAATGCTATCAAGGATTTTCCACGACCAACCTCGAAGAAAGAGGTGCTTCGATTCTTAGGATTCAGTGGATTCTATCGGAAGTTTGTTCCAAACTTCAACAGTGTAGTGGTACCATTAACTGATTTGCTGAAGAAGAACACAAAGTTTCAGTGGACAGGACAATGCCAGGAGGCTTTCAATCATTTGAAAGCTATATTAACCACCAAACCAGTTTTAACTACACTGAACTTTTCAAAACCTTTTAAAGTCACCATCGATGATAGTGACATAAGAGTTCGAGCTGTACTCCTTCAGGAAGATGAGGATGGAATTGAATTGCCAGTTGGTTACTTTTCAAAGAGGATCAACATCCACCAAAGGAAATACTCTACAATTGAAAAGGAACTACTGAGTTTAGTACTGGCCTTACAACATTTTGGCCTTACAACAAGGTCAGAGGTGCTTCTGCAGCTGTACAGGGCCCTGGTGAGACCACACCTGGAGTACTGCGTGCAGTTCTGGTCTCCAAATTTGAGAAAAGACATTCTGGCTATTGAGGGAGTGCAGCGTAGGTTCACGAGGTCAATTCCTGGAATGGCGGGATTATCTTACACGGAAAGACTGAAGCAACTGGGCTTGTATACCCTTGGGTTTCGAAGATTGAGAGGGGATCTGATTGAGACGTATAAGATTATGAAAAGATTGGACACTCTGGCAGTAGGAAACATATTTCCACTGATGGGTGAGTGCCGAACCAGAGGACACAGCTTAAAAATACGGGGTAGACCATTTAGGACAGAGCTCAGGAGAAACTTCTTCACCCAGAGAGTGGTGGCTGTGTGGAATGCTCTTCCCCAGAGGGCAGTGGAGGCCCACTCTCTGGATTCATTTAAGAAAGAGTTGGATAGAGCTCTCAAAGATAGTGGAATCAAGGGTTATGGAGATAAGGCAGGAACAGCATACTGATTAGGAATGATCAGCCATGATTATATTGAATGGCAGTGCAGACTCGAAGGACTGAATGGCCTACTCCTGCACCTATTGTCTATTGTCTATTTTAATGTGTGACAGTTGTGTACACGGATCACAATCCGCTTACATTCTTCGAACGCTTCAAAGAGAAGAATATGAGACCATTTCATTGGAACCTTATGTTCCAGACTTTTAATATAAAAATCGTACATGTTGTGGGTCCTAAGAATGTAATCGCAGATGCATTATTGTGGATTTAACTGATAAAGTTTAAATGAGATTTGTAGTTATTTAATGTTTTATACATATGTATACAGATATGTGGGAAGAAGTTAAGGTAAACTTAGATTAAAGTTATCTGCATGTTAGGGTAATGTGTTTAAAGAATAGAAAGAAAAATGAAGCCATCTTTTCATTATGACGGTTCTTTTTTTTTCTTAAGGGAAAGGTGTCATGAAGGTGTAGAAGTGTACTTTACCTTTAAGAGAGTGATGGACTTGGCAAGCACATTGAGTGCTGGAGAACTTACAATGTAACATTTGGTTCAGAACAGATAGCATTGGCTGAGTTGCTATGAGACAAAAAACAAATTTGAATTTACCCAAATCAGTTTAAATTATACTCCAAAATAACCAAGTTTGGTCAGTTTTGAATTTAGTATATTAACAATCTTAAAAGCCAATGACACAATCTGATGCTTTGGGGGTATAAGACTGGGAAAAATTGAACAATTGACAGGAGAACTGCCATGCTACCAGCATGCAAAGACTGCCTGAATAATAGCTCCCTTAAAGGTACCTTTATTGATCAGTAACCTGTGAAGCAGAATCCCCAAGAAGAAGAAAAGAAGACAGGAATACAAAGAAGAACTACTATACTAAATAAAGCACTCAGTACCAATTAGTGCTTCCTTAATGATCATAGTGCCATTGAACAAAGTATTAAGCAGTTGTAAGGAAGACTAATTCTCCTTTGTAGCTTTAAAGTTGCACAAGAGCACTACAAAAAGACCTTCTCAGCAGAACAAGAGAATGGAGTCACTTTGGTGATATTAGCTGAGGGAATTCTGTCCATTTCCCTTCCAGTCTGGTTTCAGACAAGTATCTCCTTTCAGATGTTGTCTGTTCTTTGTTGTCAAATAAATGTTTGCATTTGTACAGCACTCCTCAAGACCTTAGATGTCCCAAAGTGTAGCCAATGAGAAGTTTCTGAAATGTGGTCACAGATATTAACAAAGGAAACGTAGTAATTTGTACCAAAACATTATGCACACTGTAATTAAGCTTCTTACTTAACAATCTATCTTGTGTGCCGACTGAGAGAGAAATTTTGACAAGGACAGCAGAAAACCTCTGCTGCTGCTGGCCTTTGAAAAGTGCCATGTGGTATTTTACCTCACCTGAAAGGACAGTTGCTGAACAAAGAGACCTTGGAGTGCAGGTTATTAGTTCCTTGAAAATAGAGTTGCAGGTAGATAGGATAGTGAAGGAGACATTTGGTATGCTTTCCTTTATTGGTCAGAGCATTGAGTACAGGAGTTGGGAGGTCATGTTGCATCTGTGTAGGACATTGGTTAGGCCACTTTTGGAATATTGTGTGCAATTCTGGTCTCCTTCCTTTCGGAAGGATATTACGAAACTTGACAGGGTTCAGAAAAGAGTTACAAGAATGTTGCCATGGTTGGAGGATTTGAGCAACTGGGAAAGGCTTATTAGATGGGGACTGTTTTCTCTGGAGTGTTGGAGGCGGAGGGGTGACCTTATCGAGGTTTATAAAATCATGAGGGGCATGGATAAGGTAAATAGACAAGGTCTTTTTCCTGGGGTGGGGGAGTCTAGAACTAGAGGAAGTAGGTTTAGGGTGAGAGGGGAAAATTTAAAAGGGATCTAAGAGGCAACTTTTTCACGCAGAGGGTTTTGCGTGCATGGAATGAGCTGCCAGAGAAAGTGGTGGAGGCTGGTACAATTACAACATTTTAAAGGCATGTGGATGGGTACATGAATAGGAAAGGTTTAGAGAAATATGGGCCAAGTGCTGGCAAATGGGACTAGATTAATTTCGGGTATCTGGTCAGTATGGACGAGTTGGACCAAAGAGTCTGTTTCCGTGCTGAACAGCTCTATGACTCTCTGACTGTATAACAGTTTAACACCTTGTCCAAAAGACAGCAACTCCAACTGCAGCCCTCCCTCATCACTGAAATGAAATATGTCATAATGACAGTGAGACATTGCAATGAGGATGGCGAAATACATTGAGACATCATTTTCAGAATTTCCCATTTTCAGGTTAAGGTATGGTTGCGAGTATCTGCCCTGGCCTGTGGTGAGTTATCTCACCTGATTACTTCCTTGTCACCTCCTTATCTATGCCCGTGGGATGTTGCATCTGTGAGTTGGCAATTCATATAGGGTGTGTGAGAAGAATGTTTTTACCTCCGGTGGGTCTGTCTCAGTTTTAGTGTCATATTTAAAGATTAACCTGACCCCATTTCACTTACTGTAAGCCAACAGCATCCCAGGAGCCTTTAGTGGTCACTTCCAACAGCAAAGAAACACCTCCGAAGAATCAGAAGCAAGATGTATGATTAATTGAAGCCTCCTTCCACCTGCTCTTGGTAGGAGTTATTGACAGAAAGGAGACCCTGTTCCTGGGTTAAGGCACCTGTCTGGGCTGGAACCACATAGCAGCCTAGGTCTCTGCCCATGACAAATGGGACCATAAATAGCGCAGGAAGAAAATGAATGATTTCCCAGGGTGTACAAAAGCAAGTGGCACTATCTCCCTTTGCTACCTTACAATCAAGTGGGGGCATCGCTCAATCTAACTCTTCCACTGCACACACAGGCTCATAGCTTGCAAGCCTCAGCATCATATGCAGGATGTGCAGTCAAGGGCTCACACCCACCTCTCAAACCTCACCCCCTTTCTCAACCTTGATTCCCTTGCAGCCACGTGTTTACGATTTCCACTACCTTGTACTTGCCAATTTCAATCTGCACTGCAAGCTCATTTACCTTGTTTTGTATACTGCATGCATTTAAATACAGCAGCTTCAGTCCTGCATTGATTGCCTCCTTCTCATTGTTATCCCCTTCTCTGATGTGCTTTAACTTAAAGCCCTATTCACAATCCTAGTTATGTCATTCACCAGGACTCTGGTCCCACCATCATTTAGATGGAGTCTGTCCAATCGGAACAGCTTCTCCTTCTCTATGAATTTTGAACCATTTCTCCCACCTGAATCTTTGAGCCGTGCATCTACCCCTTTAATCTTGTGCCAATTAGCTTGTGACTCTAGAAGTAATCTGGAGATTATTACCTTTATGGTTCTTCTGTCTAATTTAGCCCTCAGTTGCCTATATTGCCTTAGCAGAACCTCTTTCCTCTTTCTCCTGACATCATTGGTAACTATGTGGACCATGTCAACTGAAGCGTTTCCCACCCACTTTAAGTTGCTTTACAGCCCAAAACAGGTATGCTGAATCCAGGAACCAGGCAGGCAACACAGCCTTCGGGATTATCAATCCTGTCACAAAGAACATGTCCATTCCTCTGACTAACCATCCCTGATTACAATTACATTTTTCTTTTGTCCCCCTCGTGAATGGCTCCCTACACCACAGGATCTGGTCAGTTTGCTCATCCTTCCTACAGCCCCTACTCTGATCCCATCCATAAGCATCTCAAACCTGTTAGATAAGCTCAAGGACTGAGGCCCCTTCAGTGTGATCTTCTTGATCCTTTTATGTGCCTTGCTTATAGTCACACCCACCTGTTTGTGACCACTGACCAAATTCAAAGTAGGCAATCTAAGGAGTGTGACTACCTGTTGAAACATACAGTGCCCAGATAACTTTCCCTGTCCCCGACATGTCACAGTGTTGGTAGCTTAAATTCCACCTCATCAACTCAGAGCTAGAATTTATCCTGTTTAAAAAAAGCTTACAAAATATCAGCCAAAAAAGCATGCAAAAAGCTCCTCTTCTGCTCTGCCCTAAATTCCCACGCTGCTTCCAAGGTCCCCACGCTATGCACTCAGTCAGACTGAGCTTCATTCCAGATGTGATTTCTCCTTCCTGACCGTGTAAAGCTTATGAGTATTACGTTTCCAAAGTACCTCATTGGCTGGAAGGTACATTAGGATAACCAAAGTCAGTAAATATTCTTTTCTTTCTAATCTAGTTCTTCTTTGCTTCAGTAAAGAGTGGAAAGAGAACTGGAGTAAGAAGGGGTAGTTTTTTTCCCATTTTTTCATGATATATGGGAATTGCTGACAAGACCAGCACTTCTTGATTAACCCGAATTGTTCCAGAGGAGATGGTGAGGAGCTGTCTTCTTGACTTTCTCCACAGTGGTTACATCCGTAGTGCTGTTAAAGACCAGAAGGTTTGGGAGAATGTAAATGAGTTGTAGTGAAGATATCTTCAAATCATTTGATTTGCGGAAGGGGTTAACCTAATGGTATTATCGCTGGATTGTTCACCCAGAAACCCAGACAACCTTCTTTGGACCCAGGCTTGAATCCTGCCATGGCAGATGGTAGAATTAAATTCAATAAAGATCTGGAATTAAGAATATAATAATGACCATGAAATCATTGTCAATTGTTGGAAAAAGCAATCTGGTTCACTAATTTAAAAATCACACAACACCAGGTTATAGTCCAACAGGTTTAATTGGAAGCACACTAGCTTTCGGAGCGACACTCCTTCATCAGATGGTTGTGAAGGAGCGTCGCTCCAAAAGCTAGTGTGCTTCCAATTAAACCTGTTGGACTATAACCTGGTGTTGTGTGATTTTTAACTTTGTACACCCCAGTCCAACACCGGCACCTCCGAATCATGGTTCACTAATGTCACCCTTACCTGGTCTGGCCTACATGTGACTCCAGATCCACAACAAAGTGGTTGACTCTTAACTGGGATGGGCTATAAATGCTGGCCTAGCCAGCAACACACTCATCCCATGAATGAATTTTTTTAAAAAAGGAAGGCACATTACATGCAATTTTTAGTCAAAATAGTGAGAATTTTTGTACTTAATTGAAATTTCTAATTTCCTGATTCACTGATCATGTCTGAATGGTGATCAGCCTCCAGCAAGATTTACCGGTTCTCATGTTATGGAAGATTCTTGTGAGAGTGTGATGACACTTAAATCCAAGTGTCTCGCAACAGCTAGTGGAAGATGAGGCAGACACATGAGATGTAGTGAGTTGAACATCTGTAATACATGACATTTTTAAAAAAATCAGAAACACATGCTTGGCACTGCAATTACCAAAGTTGCTGTTGTTCCTTGGTTTCTAAAGCATTATTTTACTGTGTCAGAATAACATTTACATTACATGGTGAAAAAAGAATCAGAATTGCCAAAGTCGATAATCAAAATTTGGCTTTGCATCCTTTGTACTAAAGTTTTCCAGTTGTTCCTTTACTTTAGATGCAGATCTTTTGGAATTATTACTGACATGTGTGAAACGTAAGAATTCCTCTAGAGTCCTCTCAAGCCTCAAAAACAAGTAAAAGGTACAAAAAAATGTTGACCAACACGTGCTCTTAGAGGTTCCTGACCAAACTCACTTTCTGTTACAAGACAAGCACATTAGATACCTCTTGGTATCAACTTATTCTCCACAGTATAAAATAAATTGAGCAGATTCCGCAAGTCTGAGTGAGTATTTAATCAGGTTTGAGGACATTGGAATTTTGCATTAGTTATTTTGGTCTCTAATCACATCATGCCCCTGCCCTTAAAAAACTGAACAACCCATCTTATTCTGGTTCCATGATCAGATTTTTTTTTATGCTTCCTGCTAGAAATCATTAAAAATTGCTGATAGATACATGTTGTCACAGATATTAACCTCTAACTATTGAGGATACATTCGAATGTTGCTAATTGCATTTCTGACTAGAAAGTTAAATTTGTTTTTTTATTATCATCATTGGTGTAGAACCCCAATACGCACACTTGAATATTGTATGCATATTATTGTGGTTCTGTTCGCCGAGCTGGGAATTTGTGTTGCAGACGTTTCGTCCCCTGTCTAGGTGACATCATCAGTGCTTGGGAGCCTCCTG
>NC_057738.1:17865696-17879262 GCF_004010195.1 Chiloscyllium plagiosum
ATGTGTTTGTTGATTGAATCAGTGGATGAGTGCCATGCCTCTAGGAATTCCCTGGCTGTTCTCTGCTTGGCTTGTCCTATAATAGTAGTGTTGTCCCAGTCAAACTCATGTTGCTTGTCATCTGCGTGTGTGGCTACTAAGGATAGCTGGTCGTGTCGTTTCGTGGCTAGTTGGTGTTCATATTGTATGCATAGCCTTGTAGCATTTTTGTTCTTAGAATGGTAACACAAAAGCAGTGTACAAATGTTTATGATGATTCAGAGTATTATTTGATAATACAATTCATTGATAACCTGGTAAATATCGGAAGAGAAACAATTTACAGTGCAATGGGAAAGGAGCTGGGGAATGTGGCTAAATAGACAACTTTACCAAAAACTCTGGACAGACATGACTGACCAATGGCCTCATCTTGTGCTGTATAATTCTTGGGATTCTATGGCATGGTCCTACCTTGATGTGAAACACTAAAGGCAGCATGTGATAAAAAGAGCTAAGCCAATCCAAAGCCAACATCCATAGCCCTACCACATCCATTCTATAACCATGGTAGGCAATCAGATAACCAATAGGAGGAGGCTCCAAAAATGTTCCAAGACAAACATGCATGTAAAAAACTGCAATATGTACAATTCCTTCAGCCAAGAGTGACAAGTGGATGACTCTGTTTCCCATCTGTTTCAGGTTTGCACCACTGTCAATACTAGTACCAGCCAAGTCAAACACTTAAGAATCAGCTGAAGTATATTGGATGCAGCAAATGCTATGGGCCATGTCAACAAATCAACTTTAGTGTAGGAGATCAGTGCAACAGAATTAGATGCTTTCCTTCAGACCAACTGTGCTGTGGCAGCCATGTAACTGCAATCTGCATCAAAACGTGAAGGAAAAAATATTAGGATAAATTTAATTCCAGCAATAATCGTGATTGTTTTCGCCTAATCATTGATAAAAGTTTAGGACTAAATATTGCTAACTTTACCTAATGACAATTACCTGTTCATCGATACTTAGACCACATTGCACCAGAACAAAAGAACTCCGGACATCACAGCAGCAAAATATCAACTAACATATAAACATTTGGCAACAAAATAGGAACAGAAGTGGACCATTTGACCCCTCAAACCTGCTCTGCCTTTCAATAAGGTTATGGCTTATTTGTTTGTGCTTTTAGTTCTATATTCTCACCTACCACCAATAACCTTGGATTACTTTGCCTAATAAGAATCTATCCAAATCTACCTTCAAAATATTCAATGAACCACCTTCATCTCCTTTTGAGGCAGAGTTCTAAAGTTGTGCAATCTTCTGAGAGAAGACATTTTTTCTCATCTGTTGAGCAAAAGAGTGACCCCAAACTTTAAACCAGTGCCCTTTGTCTGGATTGACCCAAAAGAGGACACATCCTTTCCGGGTCCAACTTTTTTGGTATTTATTGATCTATCCCATAGCCTAATATGCTAGCTCACTTCAGTCAGCTCGGTTTTCTTACCCAGTTAGATGCCGTTATTCATATTTAAAATATTAGTGTAAGAACCGATCTTCTCTTTATCTTTGTCATCTTCACTAGCATCATAACCCTCTGTGATATCTTTGCTCCTTTGATTCTGGCCTCATGTTCATCTCCAATTTCATTCATGGCAACACTTTCAGTTGTCTGATTCTCAAGGTCTGGAACATCCTTCCCATACTTTCTGCTGCTGTAAATTTTCTTACTTGAACAAATTCTACAAAGCCTGGTGCTTTCACCAAGCTTTTTGTCATCTGTCATAATGGCTCCTTATGTGGCTAAGTGTTACACAATCAAACAAATTAGGAGTAGAAGAAGATCACTCAGCCCATTGATTCTGTTCCACTGTTCATTAAGATCATAGCTGCCCCGGTTATACCTTCAAATCCACAGTCCTGCTTACTCCTGATTACTTTTAGCCTGCTTTCTTAACAAGAATCAATCCATCTCTACCTTAAACATTTTCAAGGATACTGTTTCCACCACCTTTTTTTAATCAAGAGAATTCCAAAGACACACAATTCTCAGTCAGAAAGAAAATTATCCTAATCTCTGTTTTAAATTTTAGGCTGATAGTCTTTGGAGTTTTGAAGAATGAGAAGAGATCTAATTGAGGTAAATAAGATGCTAAAAGGCACCGTTAGAGTAGACATAGAAAGGCCATTTCCTCATGTAAGGTAATCTAAAATGAGAGTTCATAGGATGAGTGGTAGCTGATTTCAAACAAAGATGAGAAGAAATTACTTCTCTTAAAGGGTTGTGAATCTGTGGAGTTCACTATCCTAGACTTTGGTGACTGCTGCAACATTGATTAAATTTAAGGAGGGGTTAGATGGATTTTAATTATTAATGAGTTAAGGGTCATGGAGAGCTGGGAGGAAAGCGAAGTTGGGTCTGTGATGAAATTGGCAATGATCGTATTAAAAGGCAGAGGAAGCACAAAATGTTGATTTTCCTACTCCTGCGCCTACTCCTTATATTCTTATGTTCTAATTTGGTAACCACTGATTTTTAATCAATGACCCCAATTCTAGATTCTCCCATAAAAGGAAACATTATCTCTACATGCACCCTGTTAAGACCCTTTGGGATCTTATATGGTTCAGACGTTACCTATTTTCTAAATTACAACACATACAAGCCTAGGTTGTCTGATCTTTCTTCATAAAACAAACCAATCATCACAGAGATTAGCCTGGTAAATCTTTCTGAGCTACTTCCAATGCATTTAGATCCAGTCTTAAGTAAGGTGAAAAATACAGTGCATAGTGTTCCTGAAGAAGGTTTACACCTGAAACGTTGTCTTCTCCACCTCCTGATGCTGCCTGCTTTGCTGTGTTCTTCCAGCCTCCTGCCTGTCTACTTTAGATTCCAGCATCTGCAGTTTTTTTTGTCTCGAACCACAGCAATCCAGATGCAGTCTAACCAGTTGCCTGTAATATTGAAACATAACTTCTCTAATTCTTTATTTGCCTTGTGATAAACGATAACATTCTGTTAGCTTTTCCAATTCTTTGCTGTAATTGCATAATAACCTTTTAAGAAGTATAAATGAGAACACCCAGATCCCTCTGCATCTCAAAGCACTGCAATTATTTACTGTTCAGATTATATGCTTTGTTTTATTATTCCTGCCAAAATGAACAAGTTGCATTTTCCCACATTATTCTGCATTCGCTATATCTTTGCCCACCCATTTAACTTATGCACATCTTCCTTATGTTTTCTTCACAATTTACTTTTCTACCTATCTTTGCCATTGTCAGCAAATTTGACAATATCTTTATTCCATTCATCTAAGTCAATTATAAGGTATAAATGGTTGCTGTCCCAGCATATATCCCTGTGTCTCATCAGTGGTTACATCTTACCAACTTGAAAGAGACTCAATTTTGGCGACTTTCTGCTTCCTGTTAGCCAGTCAATCCTCTACCCATACCAATATGTTACATGTACACCATGAGCTTTTATTTATCACAATAATCTTTCATGTGGCACCTTACCAAATACCAACTGGATATAATGGTTTTAAATGCTTTTGTGAAGCATTTTGGCACTTTTATTACATTAAAGCTGCCACATAAATGCTGTTGTTCTATGCTGTGAAATATTTTACATTCGCCTGATGGGGCAAATATGGCTTTGCTGTAGTGTCTCATCTGAAACTCAGCACCTCTGACAGTGCACTGCATGGATTCTTTAAAAAGTGTCTAGACAGAGGGCTGCATGATATGAATTAGTTGCCTCAGTTTACAGTCACATCTCTTCATTCTCTCTTCTTAATTTGGCAAAAAGAATTTCTCATATTTCCAACATGTATTTAAAATAAACATACACATCACTGCTCTTAGCAGTCTTGCTAACATTTTATAGATCAGCAGGTAACAATTCCACGTACTTACCTCTCCCTATGAACACTTTTAGCATTCTTAATTGGACTATAAAATCAACATCTGGTTAATGAATATTCACAAATATCTTTTCCTCTGCACTTAAGAAAATAAAGACCATCTATCAAGTGGTGAACTTTGATCTGCAAGGCATGCAGTAAGGAAAGCTCATAACTTTTTTAGAATGTGGAATGTATAATTGATTTGAAGAATGTTTATAAAGTGGTTTAAAGAGTTTGCATCAACTGTAAAATGATCCATTACAATTCTCTTGAATAATAAGAATATGACCTGGGTAAACCTTGGCCTGAAAGCAGTACCAACAGAAAGGAAGTTAACAAGCAAAACACAAAGCAGAGGTGAGCAGGGAGGAGAACTGAGAACAGAGTTCAAGGATCTGTGTGTATCAAATAGGACATTTAAACAGACGACAAAGCCAAAAATAGGGTTTGAGCAGTGTTGTGAAGTGTAGAATCTTACTGCAGATGCTTTAGTTTGCTTGCGTTAATGAGATTGTTTAATGAAGTTGATTAAAAGGCATCAGATAAAGGAGTTTCTGGAGAATCTGTGCCTTCAAGACTTGGTAAGTTGGTTAAGGTGCTTCTGTAGGAATGTACCATCTGGGTGACAACTGCTTCCGGGGACTTTAGATGCAATATGCCGGTGGTGAACGTGACCTGAAGATCAATTCAGCTGAGTGGGAAAATGAGATTCTACATACAAGAGGCTGGGTTGTATGTCTTTGTCAATTCCAATGGGGCATGATGCAGGAGCTTGTGGTTGTGTAAAATGTTTATTTGTTATCTCAACTATTCACAGCAAAATCTACCAATTTATTTGAAGTTTAACTTGTCTGTGAACTTACATTTAAGTCACATTGGTTCTGCATTTTGTTAGAATATTAGTTGGGGATAAACTGATTAATTTGGTCAACAGCTCCTTCACTCCATCATAATGAGCTCTTTTAGATAATTAGTTATAGTCCACAGAAGACCATAGACCTTGCTGCCCCTTTCCCCAGTAAATTGCTGTTTCTTGTAAACTGCTTATTGTCCATTGTTAACTGTTTGTTTGTATTTTGTACCGTTTGATATAAAAAATAGGCCATTGGTGTCTCACTCCTTTAGAGAGATAGAATTGGTTATAAATAGCTGGAGACGCACATTACAAAAGTGGGAAAAGTTTCCTTCCGAGTCATTAAGCATCCTGACTTGGAAATATTTCAGTGTTATTTCAGTGATATTGGGTTATGTCTAGGAACTCCCTAACTAAATCGACTGCAAAAGCTCAAAAAGACAGCTCACCTCATCTTCCTCATTGGCAATTAGGGCTGAGTAATAGGTGCTAGTCCTGCTACAGTGCCCACATCCCATGAATGAATGGAACTAAGCAAGGAGGCAGCGTTCCATGAAGAATCACAGTTGATACCAATTATCACAAGGCTACAGTAATTTAGTGGTGTTTCAGGGATTGAACGAGAGTCATAGAGTTTTCATACGCCCACTGAAGGCCAGCCAGATTATTCTGGTAAGTTTGCCAGCAGCCTTCTGACCTTGGAGGGTGGGGCGAGGAGGGGAGAGTGCTTTTTGTTAGGCATTTTGTGTCTGAATGAAGGACCCAGCATCCAAAAGAAGGGAACTGTGAAAACCATTGTGACAACATTCTCTTTACAGACCATATGTCACCCTCACTTGCTGGAATCTAGGTATGTATGTGGTGAAACTCTCTGGTGAAGTCTCTGGAACCCAGATGTTCGGTGTCATCCTGCCACCAGCTGGTCATTTAGCTACCTGAAGTAATAATCCCCCACGACTACAACCAAACTACATCACTATGTGCATTGCATATAGAGTTCTTGCTTATGTAGAGAAATTTAATGCTTCTGATATGGGTCCTGCCCACAAGTTACAGAACTGCTGTGAAAACTACATGTGTCCACAGTAGTGGCCCCATTGTTTTAGTACCCAAGAGCCAGAAATCATATTTAGTGAGAACTGCCTATCAATTGGAAGCGAGCAGCTCTCCAAAATTGGCAGTGCTTCAGGGTTTTAGGGTAAAAGAAATACTGTTGAGAGTATAGCTTTTTCAGTAAAATTAACAAGAGGAATTTCAACTACATGTAATTCCTTATTTTGGGATTATAAATAATGGGACACCACCTTAAATTTTGTCTCTTTAGTTACTGATTCACTGACCATTTAAATAAAGTTTTCACTACTTAGCTCATAAATTTAAAAGTTTCTAGCAGATCATCTCTTAGCCTCTGTTCTAAAAAGAACGATAGATTCTTTTGTCTATTCTAAGATTTCTAATTCTCCACCAGCCAGAATCATCATAATTAATATCATCTATCCCCTTTCTATGGCCTTAACATCTTTCCTACAATTTGTATGTAAAAGTGAATATTGTACTCAAATTTGACCTAACCAAGCATTTAGGCTTAAAATAAACTTTGCATCCCAATTTGTTTTAGTTGGAGCTCTATTAACATATCTCCTACATTTTTAAAGATATGTATCTAAACCATCAGATTTCTACTATCTATTGCATAGTTATCTTATTTCTCCCAAAATGTACCACCTCACATTTTTCTGCATCAAATATCATCTATTTATTAACCTATGTCCACTCTGTATCATATACAATCTTCTCTGCAGTTAAACAGATTATTCGTCCGCAAATTTTGATGCTACGTCAAGCACCCAAATCCAGTTCACATTCAACAAATAAAAAAAGGAACAGTAAGAGTGAGAGATCCAATAGTTTCAAAATATACCACTGAGGGTCACTTTTTTAATCTGAAATGCTGCTAACCATTGGTCTGTTTTTTTAATCAACATCCTATCCATACCAATGTTTTTCACATCGTCTAATTTAATTCCACCAAAACAAATTACCTACATGGACCTTAGTAGGCATTTTGGAAAACTAATGCAAACATTTAGTTGGTCATTTGAATGTTATTCCCTCCCAGAATTTGGTGAATTTGACTTGTTCCTATAAATTCCTAGTGGTGGTCCTTCATTAACTCAACTCTTAAGTACTTATATCTGGAACTTACCCATTACGGACATCAGGCCAACTGGCTTCCAGTTATTTGGCATATCCTTTCCTTTTCCATCCTTATACACCCTCATGGCTCCATGTCACATCCCAGATTAAAGTCAGCCAAGAAAGCATGCCTCTCTACCAATACATTTGCTGAGATAGCTAATACAAGATGTAGAGGAATAATTTGTGTTGCCTTTCCCCAGACTCTTTCCATACCCACTATTATGTAATTCTCTATCAGAACATTTTGCCTGCCATAATCGAAGCTGGAAATTCAATACAAGAAAATTATTGATGCATAAATACGCTTTGTGCCAAATCAATGATAATGTAATGCAAAATTAATTGAGGGGTGTAAAAGAAAATCTGGAAAAAATAGGAACAATGGAGACCTCTGTCTCCATCTGGTTCATGATATGATTTTACTCTTTGCTTCCAAGTTTTATATTTTTCAAAAAATTTTCTCCCATTTCTCTTTTCTGATCTTTATAAAGGTTTACAATCACTAAAAATGAGTTACAGCCAGGTACATTGCAGAACAATTATTCTTTTAACTGTAGATCACCAAGATGAATTTCAGCAACATAGCCTCCATTGCGGTGAAGTTACAAGAGATAACACAAAGTGGATGAATGTTGAATTATTCTGTACTTCAACTTGACATCTTCTCTCCAGTCCATGGTCCACACAGTCATTCAAGAAATAAGCTGAGGAAAGACTGAAAAGATGAATCACGTTGATCCCTTATAACAGTGCTTCCAAAATATTTTCCCAATGTGACTTCACTTAAAGATTTGAAAGCTGCTATGATCCCACAAGTGAAAAAGGGAGGAATTGGTGAGACCGGGGGATAGGGTAAAGTGCTTAGCCTTCAGGGAGCTTGAGACATACTTTAACTGTTTTGGAACAGAAGTCAGATCATGCCCAGCTTTTAAAGCAAAAAAGAATACTGAAAAAAGCATCAGAGCCTTTAACATCTGGTCGGAGCATTGTGGACCCAGAGTTTAGTCTTGCAACCCCACAGGAAGTCACAGTCCATAGTTTGGGCAACCTGCATTACCTGTTGATATCCTTATCTTAGTTGTCATTGACTTGGGAAGGTGTCAGGTAGAAGTGGGCGGCACGGTGGCACAGTGGTTAGCACTGCTGCCTCACAGCGCTAGAGACACGGGTTCAATTCCCGCCTCAGGCGACTGACTGTGTGGAGTTTGCACGTTCTCCCCGTGTCTGCGTGGGTTTCCTCCGGGTGCTCCGGTTTCCACCCACAGTCCAAAGATGTGCAGGTTAGGTCAAGTGGCCATGCTAAATTGCCCGTAGTGTTAGGTAAGGGGTAAATGTAGAGGTATGGGTGGGTTGCGCTTCAGCGGGGCGGTGTGGACTTGTTGGGCCGAAGGGCCTGTTTCCACACTGTAAGTAATCTAATAAAAAAAAATAAAAAAAAAAGTCAGCTGCTAAACCACTGGGCAGCAAAAAGAAAACTTGCTGTTACACACCATCTTTCATGGCCTCTAGATTTCACAAAGCATTTTGCTAACAAAGGAATACTTAAGTTAGGTCACTGGTGCAACATAGAAAACAGAGCAATGAATCCCGTGTAGAACAAAGTCCAATGAACAGCAATATAATAAATAACCTGATCATCTGTTCTAGGTGCTAATACAGAGATGTGTATTAGCCAAATCTGCAAGCAATGTTTCCCTGCTCCTGTTTGAATTAGAACAATGCCTTTCAAATCCACCTGTGAAGGCAGAGAGATGGCACTTACAGCAAGTCAGCACCTAGTCATGAAAATGCACAGGCAGTGTTAATCTAGATTTTCAAGTCTTTGGTGCAGGTCTTGAATTCACATTCTTTTGATTAACAAACAAGTGTAATATTCACTGAGCTATGGCTTTTAAAGAAAGGGCAAAAAAACTGGGGTGGGGAAACAGACTTTCATGGAACACTGGTCAATTGCTTTTTCACTTGCGGCAATGCCACAGGGAACTCTTAAAATTCTTTCTAAAAAAATCTTATTTAAAATTAGCATTGACCAGATAATATTTGCACATTCAGGTAAACTTCTGAAAGTTGACTGCACTACTTCTGCTTTACGAACTTCAATGTTGATTTGATTGGAAAAATACATTCAAACATCTTATTTTCACTTATCATAAAAAAGGATAGACTTGGTGATCTTTTATCATGCATTTAAATGAACTGAGCTTTATCATCTTTTTGTAGCCATAGAGAGCAAAAATATCTCAATTAGTCACTACTTTCTGGTTTTTAAATTCAGCATTGATGAAGCTTTAATCATCTCTTACCGCAATGATCACTGACTCAAAAGAAAACAAGAGGATCAGCCTTTTTTGTAAAACAGGTCACGCAAACTATTTGTATATTTTAGATTTTTATGTTAAGAACGTGTTGAATCAGCCTCATTAGTAAATCCACTCCATAACCTAGACAGCCTCTAGACTACATGAAGTCCTAAAAAAAAGTAGAGAGCCTGTTTTGGTTAGAATTAATCCATTCTACCTTCAATGTCAACACAGTTACTCAAAGCATGATTACACAAGTTAAAAGTAACTTGAGAAAAGCTAATAGATATCAGACTAATTCAACCAACTTTACCAAGGGGAAAGAAGACACTTTGAGGAGGCGTAATAGTAATAACATCATGGATGCATAAAAAATAATTTAATATTAAGATGATCTCAAAGCTTTCAGAAACAGGTGCAAGAAAAGCAGACAGCAAGGAATTTGTGGGGGAGGCGCATTTGTTGCCGGCTAAAAGATTTAGTTAAAGGATGGATTTCCAAAAGGCTTTTAAAAGATGAGGGGCATGGTGGAGATATGCAGAAACTTAGGGACATAAATTTTAAATGTCTATCACCATAGATTCTTGAATTTAGCTCACTTATTTCTGCACTGCTGCACAGAACTGAGGAAAAGTACTGTTTACCTCGGTTTTTTAAAAAATGAAACAATTGAACAAAACACCCAATGAGCATATTGTGTAGAAAGGATTTATTACAATGCACATTTCTCTAGACCATAAATTCCTGAAATATTCTGAAACATACTTCCTTTATTAACAAACAAGGGTAACACACTTGTATATTTTGAGCAACTGTGGCACATTTTAACAATGCCTGCACTAAATAAACAAAAGGTCTCATTAGCTTGAATTTCCCCTCTTATACTGTGCTCACATCAAGAGTCTACTGTAAACCAAGCTGGACGCTTTCGATTCCTTTCAATGATCCTTTTTCCGACGTCAGCCTCTGCAGCCTTTTCTCCTGCATAAAGTATAATACTTTCTACAGGGGGAGTGTTATGTGGCCTTCCTTCCTGTGCCTGAATCTGTGCTCGTATAAGAGCTGTTTCATGTACAACCTTTTGATAGCAGAAGGCACACAGGACATGCTTCAGTTTTAAGCGCCCACAAACTTGACAGACCTCTATGTTGTTCTGAAATGATAAGAAATTCCAAAGAGAAAATGAAAACAAAACTGAGCAAATTTGCTCCACTTTCAGGTCAGATTTAAATCTTAAAAATAAAGTTGCTGCCATTATTTAAAGTAAGGCATGAGATTGATGACAGATTGTTTACAAGTAACCAATACAAATATTTAGCACTAACAAGGATACTTTACACTACACAAACCCCAGTTATATTACAATAATGGCAGAGCAATCTAGTTGTAGAATTCACTACCATTAATATCAATCCACAACTGAGAACCTATGGTCTATTCTTGTGTGATCCTCATGAAGATCAACTTCAAGCACTTTTATGCACAGCTTTCAGACAAAGGTCATAGAGATGACTACTCACGTGCTGACTTGATTTGGAAACTGTGCAAAGCAACACATTGTGAGAAAATGTACTTGAGCTTACTCTATGCACATACCTTAACTTTTTCTAACTTCCGAATGTCCCTCCGCCTACAGCGGTTGACTTCAATTGTACGCCGTTTTTTGGGTGCCGCCATCCAGAAGATACTATCTAGGAAGCTGGGACTCTCACTCTGGTCACCATCATGGGATTCAGCTTCAGAATGAGGGAAGTTTACTGGAGCTTCTATCACCAGTGCAGGAACTAACAGCAAAGAAACAGGAGAAGTGAACAAATTGAATTTTATTAGATGAGAAAAAACTGTATGCTAAGGGGAAGCATCAGATAGACTTGTATCTGTACAGTGCCTTTACGCCTTCAGGACCACATAAAGAATTTTATAATTAATTAAGTACTTTTGAAATGCAATCACTTTTGTAAAGTAGGAAAATTCAGGAAGCAGCTTTTGGAGGGAAGTTGTGATGTCACTTTGGTGCATATGGTAGAGTTTCAAGGGCATATCTGAACTCCTTGCTTCATCAACCCTATTCTCAATAAAAAGGTGACCACTTGATCTCTCACCTGATCTCATGTTAGCTGATGAGATAAAATTATTAGCAATAAGGGTCTTCAAATCTGCTGTCACTGTTCCTCTCTTCAAATCAGCTTATAAGCTACTGCCCTGTCCACATCTTCCCTTGCCTCTCAAAAGTTCTTGAATGTGCTGTGGTTGCCCAAGACTGCACCTAATTGTCCACAGAACTCTATGTTTGAAGAACTTTGACCAGCTTTCCACTCTGGCACCGTATCAAAATGCCTGTCAAGATCACAAATGACATCTTATGTGCTTATATGAAAAGGATAACTTTCCCTCATTATTCTTCAGTCTGTCCACAGCCTTTGACAGGCCAACCACCTCCAATGCTTCTGCATTGTTGTCCAGATATGTGGGACTGCTTTCTGGTTCCATTCTTATCGATCTAATCAGTCAGAGAATCGCTTTCGATGGCTTTGATTCCTGTTCCCACACTTAATTCTAGTGTCCTGCAAGGATCTATCCTTGGCCTCGTCCAATTTCTCATTGGAATGTTATTCAAAAACACAAGGTCAGTTTGCACACGTCTGCCGATGCCACCAAACTCTACTTTACTACCACCTTTCATGATTCTTCCACTGCTAAGTTATCAGATTGCTTGTCCAGAATTCATTACTATACAAGCCATTGCCTTCAGTCTCTGCTCCCTGTTTAACATCTTCAAGCCTTTCCCTGGGAACAGTCTGAGAAAAAATTGCCCCTGCTTCAGCTCATGAGCTGAAACTCTTATTCCTACCTCCAATCCTTTGAGATCTCTTCTATTTCTCCAATTCTAACTTCTTGTGCATTCCACATTTCCTTAGGATTGAGGCTTCAGGCGTTTAGCACCAAACATTGGAATCTCTTTGTCTTCCTCAGCTCCTTTAAAACTTTGACCAAACCTTTGGTCACCAGCCCTAATTATCTCTATGAGGCTGGGGAGTCAATGCTAATCATCTTTGTTCATTTTATGGAGTTGAAGGGACGTTAAATGTAAAGGAGCATTGTTGTTCACTATACTTGACTTGCATGTATCAAGTCATCCATTTGCAGCATCGATTTAATCACTTTGAAAAAGCACAAACGAAAGTTTTCTTTTTAAAAATCCCCTCTACAGGCCAGAAAAACAGGGGGACAAAGTAATAGATTTTGGAGTAAACAAAGATCATAAAAGGAACAGTTTGCTGCAAAATAACCCTGATTGCAACAGTTAGAATACACAGTGATACTATCTACAGAAACTGAACTGTGAAATAAAATGCTGCAATGCTCTTTCCTGCTGGTATAGAAATTTGTTCTGTTTACAGAGCTCACTGAGACCCTCCAGTGGCAGTAGCCATGAATGGCGGACACATTGCACAGTCCATGAGATGCAGAATAACATCTAAATCCATGTGCCATGTATTTTTCCAAAAGGTTAAACAGAAACATTTTCCTCTCAAAAGCATTTGATGCTTTGTATACACAAGTTGTGTTAAGATGTATTTGGTTATCCACCACATAATTGTATTATATACAATTATTTGTGGGTCAACTATGATAACAGTTTTATCTTGAAGAATGTTATTGGTTCAAGTCTCTCTCCATAATTCATTCTGGAACCTCAATGCAGTCCTGAGAGCATGTTGCACTCTCAGAGGTGAGATGTTTAAGACAGAACTTAAACCATGGTGGGTGAATATGAGAGATCTTGAGATACTGTTTCAAAGAAGACATACATTCCTGGTGTTCTGCCAATATTTCTCCCTCAATTGACATTGCCGAAAACACATTATCTGGTTATATCACTCTTCCATCCTGTGGAATTCTGTTCTGCTCAAATTGATCACCATACCACAGTAATGGCACTTCTGAAAACCTTGTGACTGTCAATCACTTTGGAACAGTCTGCAACCATGATTTGGAGATGCCGGTGTTGGACTGGGGTGTACAAAGTTAAAAATCACACAACACCAGGTTATAGTCCAACAGGTTTAATTGGAAGCACACTAGCTTTCGGAGCGACGCTCCTTCATCAGGTGATAGTGGAGGTCTCGGTTGTAACACAGAATTCTATAGCAAAAATTTGCAGTGTGATGTAACTGAAATTATACGTTGAAAAATTGATTGCCTGTTAAGCCTTTCATCTGTTAGAATACAGTGATAGTTTCACTTCTTTCATGTGTAAATCACAAAACCTTTTTTTAAAAAAGTTGCATTCTCGGGTTAGCTGTAA
>NC_057738.1:17879709-17920688 GCF_004010195.1 Chiloscyllium plagiosum
TGTGCGGTGCCCATTCATCCGTTGTCGTAGCCTTTGCTCAGTTTCCCAATGTACCATGCCTCCGGGCATCCTTGCCTGCAACGTATAACATAGACAACATTGGTTGAGTCACATGAGTACCTGCCATGTACAAGGTGGGAGGTGTTCCCACGCGTAGTGGTATCTATGTCCACAATCTGACACGTCTTGCAGCGTCCACCGTGACAAGGTTATATGGAGTTGTCCTGAGAGCTGGGAGCTTGCTACGAACAATGATCTGTTTGAGGTTTGGCGGATGTTTAAAGGCAAGTAGTGGAGGTGTGGGGAAGGTCTTGGTGAGGTGCTCATCCTCATTGATAATGTGTTGCAGGTCACGAAGAACATGGCGTAATTTTTCAGCCCCTGGGAAGTACTGAACAACGAAGGGTACCCTGTCAGTTGCAGCACGTGTCTGTCTCCTGAGGACATCATTACGGTTCCTTGCTGTGGCACGTCGGAACTGGCGGTCGATGAGTTGAGCATCGTACCCCGTTCTTGTGAGGGCATCCTTGAGTACTTCCAGGTGTCCATCACGTTCCTCCTCGTCTGAGTAGATCCGGTGTATGCGTAGGGCTTGTCCATAGGGAATGGCTGTTTTAATATGTTTTGGGTGGAAGCTGGAGAAGTGTAGCATTGTGAGGTTGTCTGTGGGTTTGCGGTAGAGTGTGGTGCGGAGATGTCCGTCCTTGATGGAGACGCATGTGTCCAAGAATGAGACAGTCAGTCGAGAGTAGTCCATGGTGAGTTTGATGGTGGGATGAAACTTGTTGATGTCACTGTGTAGTTTTATCAGTGACTCCTCGCTATGGATCCAGAGGAAGAAAATGTCGTCAATGTACCTGATGTACAATGTTGGTTGGAGATCCTGCATAGAGAAGAAGTCTTGTTCGAACCTGTGCATAAAAATGTTGGCATATTGGGGTGCAAATTTGGTCCCCACGGCTGTTCTGTGTGTCTGGATGAAGATTGGTTGCCAAAGGTGAAGACGTTATGATCGAGGATAAAGCGGATGAGTTGTAGGATGGTGTTTGCAGATTGGCAGTTGTTGGTGTCGAGTACTGAAGCTGTTGCCGCAATGCCATCCTTGTGGGGGATGCTGGTGTACAGTGCGGAAACGTCCATTGTGACGAGGAATGTTCCCGGTTCGACTGGTCCGTGGGTGCTGAGTTTCTGTAAGAAATCTGTAGTGTCGTGACAGAAGCTGGAGATCCTCTGTACAATAGGTTTCAAGATGCCTTCCACATAGCCGGAGAGATTCTCACATAGGGTCCCATTGCCCGACATGATGGGACGTCCCGGTGCTAGTGTGCTTCCAATTAAACCTGTTGGACTATAACCTGGTGTTGTGTGATTTTTAACTTTGCAACCATGAAACATGCTATATGAATTCAATTACAGTCATAGAGTCAGATGTACAGTACGGAAACAGACCCTTCAGTCCAACTCGTCTATGCCGACCAGATATCCTAAGCTAATCTAGTCCCATTTCCAGCACTTGGCCCATAGCCCTCTATACCTTTCCTATTCATATACCCATCCAGATGCCTTTTAAATGCTGCAATTGTACCAGCCTCCACCACTTCCTCTGGCAGCTCATTCCATACACGTACCACTCTCTGTGTGAAAATGTTGCCCTTTAGGTCCCTTTTATATTTTTCCCCTCTCACCCTAAACCTATGCCCTCTAGTTCTGGACTACCCAACTCCAGGGAAAAGAACTTGTCTGTTTACCTTATCCATGACCCTCATAATTTTCTAAGGTCACCCCTCAGCCTCAGACGCTCCAGGGAAAACAGCTCCAGCCTCTTCAGCCTCTCCCTATAGCTCAAATCCTCCAATCCTGGCAACATCCTTGTAAATCTTTTCTGAATCCTTTCAATAGGAAGGAGACTAGAATTGCACGCAATATTCTAAAAGTTGCCTAACCAATGTCCTGCACGGCCACAACATGACCTCCCAACTCCTATACTCAATTCTCTGACCAATAACGGAAAGCATACCAAAACACCTTCTTCACTATTCTATCTACCTGCGACTCCACTTTCGAGGAGCTATGAATCTGCACTCCAAGGTCTCTTTGTTCAACAACACTCCCCTGGACTTTACCAGTGTAGAAGTCCTGCTCTGATTTGCTTTTTTTTGTATCTTGATTGAAACAATGTCAAATTAGGTGAGGTTATCTTTATTTCATTAACACTCCTTTGAGGAATCTGTTATAATCATAGAATCCCTAGTGTGGAAAGAGGCCATTTGGCCCAACAAATCCACACCAACCCTCCGCAGAATATCCCACCCAGACCCATTCCTCTACATTTCCCAATGCACCTAAGCTACACATCTCTGAACAATATGGGCAATTTAGCATGGCCAATTCACCATGGGCATGGCCAAGGGTGGGTGTAAGGGGAGCTGAGGATAAGGGGGTTTGGTGGAGGTGGGTGGGTAGAAGGGTTGAGTGGTGAGGTGGTGATAGAGGTAAAGGGTACAGTCTGTAGTTGGAAATGAGGGTTCGGTCGAGGAATGGAAGGGAGGAGAAGGGGTTGGAAAGTGGGTCGGGAACAGGAAGGGAGGTTATATGAAATTGCAGAACTCAAATTGGAGGAACAACACCTTGTCTTCTGCCTGTGCAGCCTACAGCCCCGACGTCTCAATGTTGAGTTCTCCAATTTCAAATAACCTCCCTTCCCGTCCCTGACTCCCTTTCCAGTGCTTCCTCCTCTCTTCCACTCCTCTGACTGACCCTTCGTTCCAACTACCAACTGGATTCCTTCATCCCATTAACCAACCAGGCCATACCCTCTCCATCTGTGTTCATTTATCATTACGTCACCACTCAGCCCAACTCCCCACCCAAAACCCTCCCTCATCCCCCCCAAGTCCTACTTAACAATGAGGGGGTGCCACTAGTTACTGCGCAAATTTAAATCAGATGCTTCATTGGTTTAGTATGGTAACCCCATGCTGTTGGCTCTACATCACAAATCAGCTGTTCAGCCAACTTGGTGCCCCTACAAAATGTGTTGTCCAACAGTGGCTCAGACATTCTCTATTTGACAGGATACAATAAATTCTCATCAGAATTGGTCTCCTTTTTGCTTTTGTTCTTTCATGAGATGTGAACCTTCCCGGCAAAGCCCATCCATAAATGCCCGTTATCTCAGTGACTTGCTCAGCCATTTCAGAGGCCAGTTAAGAGTCCTCTACATTGTTGTGGGTCTGCAGTCACTCACAAACCAGGCCAAGCAAAGATAGCCAATCTCTATTCCTAAATGAGGTTAGTGAACCAGGTGTTTTTAATGATAAGCAACAATGGTTTTACGATTAGTTTTATACTTCAGAATTATTAATTGAATTCGAATTCAATCAGCTTCCATGCTGAGATTTGAACTCCCGGAGTATTAGCCTGGGCCTGTGGATTACCAGTTCCCTGACATGACTATTTTGCTACACCAAGAAAGGTCCACAGCTATGGTCACTTGGGTAGAACAGGTTAAGAAATATTCTGATAAGAAGAATCTCAGCATCATTTCTCAATCTAAACAAGAGTGACAAAAGTTATTTTACTTCTTTAAAGAATGCACTTTCCTTCAAGTGATTAGCACTGATCAGCACAGAAGCCAGTTAGAAATACGAACTGAAGTTAACAGTATGACAGAAATGAAATATCAGTGAAAATCATTAGTAGACAAATTAGGGACAGAAAAACTGATTCATACAAGAGTTGAGTGCGAAATCAGGCTGACAATCCAATACAACGCTGCAGGAGTGCTGCATTGTTGGAGCTTTCTCAGGTGGACATAAAAGAGTCCACTGAACCATGTAGCAAAACACAGCACTTTAAATATGTACCCATTAAGCATTGTCTGGAAATGTTGGTCTGGTGATGAGCACATTTCTGCTCATGAGATCATGCTATATGCAAAACAGCTCTTGCATTTGAGATTTTGGAGAAGATTTGTAGCTCAGGTTGCTCACTGACCTGGTGGGTTTGTTTTCAGACTTTTCCTCACCATGCCAGGTACCGCCATCAGTGAGCCACCAGTGGCATTTTGTCCCACGTGCTAGTTATGTGTCTTGGTTTATTGTGTTGGGTGGTATAATTTCTGTTTCTGAGAGGCTGGTAAATGGGGTCCAAATCTATAAGTTTGCTAATAGAGTTCCAATTTGAATGCCAGGCCCCTAGGAATTCCCGTGTTGCCTGTCCCAGTCGAACTGCTGCCCCTCTTCACCTGTGTGTATGGATACTAGTGATAGTTGGTCATGTCTTTTGGTGGCGAATTGGTGTTCATATATCCTAATTGCTAGTTTCTTGCCAGTTTGTTGCAGTCCTTGCAAGGGATTTTGTATATTACGTTCATTCTGCTGGCTGTGGATACGGGGTCCTTTAAATTCATCAGTAGTCGTTTTAGTATGGTAGTAGGTTTATGGGCTATCATGATGCCTTGGGGCCAGAGTAGTCTGGTGGTCATCTCTGAAATGTCCTTGATGTATGGTAGGGTGATGAGAGTGTCTGGGTGTACTGAGCTTTCCTGTTTAGGTCCGCTGTGCAGTAATCGGCAGACTACGCTTCTTGGGGAACCACTGTTCCTGAATACGTTGTATAGGTGTTTCTCCTCGGCTTCTCATAGTCCCGGGGTACTGTGATGTGGCTCTTGCATTTCTGATATCACAATTATGATCATGGGTTAGAAGGGTAGAGAACATCCCAAATAGTACAGGAGTTTGGAAGGATTAACTACCCTTACAAAAATAAATGGAAGGGACTTTGTAGAATCTTTTAAGAGGTGAAAAGAATATTGTCAACAGCAAGATAAAGAGTGATGGGGGTGCTCAGCAGCGGTAATAGCTGTTAAGGGAGTGCCTGGAGAAAAGGGAATCTGCTGTGAATGTGAACTACTATCTGCCTGGAGATTTTTTGCATTTATCACACCTCATGACAAATGTGTAAAGGATCTTGGAATGCAACAAATGCTCTCTCCATATAACCTATCAGATCAAATAAATAGACAGGGTGTAACATAAAATCTTTACTTTATTGCAGTGTTTTCTGAATTGGTGTGCTGGCTGCAAAATTTTTCGTCAGCTCCTTTCAAACAGCAGTTTTCCTGACCAATGCCTGATTCCTGCTTACTGCACATATTGACATGGATTTATAAAAGGATTCTGAAGAACTATTGCATGGAATAACATGAGTATGCTGACCCCTACTGCTGGTTTTGAGTACTGGGGCTTGCTTCTGTGAACAATTGGCCTGTCTGGGTAACATGATGTAGATTAGAAGATTAGATTAGATTCGGCCCAACAAGTCCACACTGACCCTCCGAAGAGTAACCCATCCAGACCCATTTCCGTCTGACAAATGCACCTAACACTATGGGCAACTTAGTGTGGCCAATTCACCTGACCTGCACATCTTTGTGCTATGGGAGGAAACCAGAGCACCTAGAGGAAACCCCGGGTCCGTGATACTGTGAGGCAGCAGCGCTAACCACTAAGCCACCACGCCACCCCATAGAACAGGCCATTTCACCCATCAAGTCTATCTACACTGATCCCATTTTCCAGAATGTGGCCCATTCTTGAATACTATATTTCATGTGCTCATCCATTTATGTTTTAAAAGTTCAGAGGTCTCCTGCCTCTACTACCTTCCCAGCTAGTGCAATCCAGATTCTCACCACCCTGGATATGTAGGTAGCAGATTCATCAATGTGCAGTTAGGTAAATGGCAGGATTTCTGAATGGACATAGTTTATTAGGAACATTGGCTTCTGTGGAACAAATTGATTAGTGTTTCATAATTTCATAAGCTGTAAATGGTCTCTCCCAAAACATAGATTTGCATCAAATACCCACTTCCCTGTGCTTATGACTGTTATTCTTTAGCAATTAGAGTCACAGTCATACAGCAGGGAAAAAGACCCTTCAGTCCAACTTGTCCATGCTGACCAGGTATTCTAAATTAATCTGATCCCATTTGCCAGCATTTGGCCCATATTCCTCTAAACCCTTCCTATTCATAAACCCATCCAGATGGTTTTTAAATGTTGTAATTGTACCATTCTCCACTACTTCCTCTAGCAGCTCGTTCCATATACGCACCACCCTCTGCATGAAAAAGTTGCCCCTTAGGATCTCTTTTAAATCTTCCCTTCTTACCTTAACCCTATGCCCTCTAGTTTTAGACACCCCTGGACTGGGCAAAGACCGTGGCTATTCATCCTATCCAGGCCACTCATGATTTCAAATCTCTATGAGGTCATCCAGGGAAAATAGCCACCTCTGATGCTCCAGGGAAAATAGCCACAGTCTATTCAGCCTCTTCCTATAGCTCAAACCCTGCAATCTAGCAAAGTCCCTCTAAATCTTTTCTGCACCCTTTCAACTTTAACATCTTTCCTACAGCAGGGAGACCAGAAATGAACCCAGTATTGCAAAAGTGGCCTAATCAATGTCCTGTACAGCCACAACATCCTATATTCAATACACTCACCAATAAAGGCAAGCCTACAAAATGCCTCTTTCGCTAACCTGTCTACATATGACTCCACCTTCAAGGAACTATAAACCTACACCCCAAGGTCTCTGATCAGCAACACTCTCCATGTCCTACCATTTAATGCAGAAGTCTGCCCTGATTTGCCTTAACAAAATGCAAAACCTCAGATTTTCCTAAATTAAACCCCAACTGCCACTCCTCAGCCCATCTGATTGATCAAAGTCCCACTGTTCTCTAAGAAGACCTTCTTCACTCTCCACTACACCTCCAATTTTGGTGTTATCTGCAAACGTACTAACCATCCCCCCTACATTCACATTGAAATCATTTATATAAATGACAAACAGCAGTGAACTGAGCAAGAATCTTTGCAGCACACTGCTGGTCACAGGCCTCCAGTCTGAAAAGCAACCCACCACTACCATCTTCTGTCTCCTACCTTCAAGCCAATTTTGTATCCAAATGGCGAGCTCGCCTGGATTCCAAGTACCAACCTTGCTAACCATGCACAACCTCATTGAACACCTTGCTGAAGTCCATAGTCAACATCCAACACTCTGCCTTCATTAATCTTCCTTGTCACTTCTTCAAAGAAAAACTTAATCAAATTAGTGAGTCACAATTTTCCATGCACAAAGCCATGTTGACTATCCCTAATCAGGTCATGCCTTTCCAAATGCATGTAAGCCCTGTCCCTCTGAATCCTTCTAACAACTTAGCCACCACTAATGTCAGGCTCAATGGTCTTCAATTCCCTGGCTTTTCTTTACCACCTTTCTTAAATAATGGCACCACAGGCACAATAGCTCAGTGGTTACCACTGATGCCTCACAGCACCAGGGACCCAGGTTCGATTACACTCTTGGGCAACTGTGTGTGGAGTTTGCAGGCTCCCCGTGTCTGTGTGAGTTTCCTCTGGGTGCCCTGCTTTCCTCCCACAGTCCAAATACATGTAGGCTAGATGGATTACCCACGGAAAATGTTGGATTACAGGGACAGGCTGGATCTGGATGGGATGCTCTTCAGAGGGGTGGTGTGGTCTCAAAAGGCAGAATGGCCTGCTTCCACACTAAAGGGATTCTATGATTAGCTGACTTCCTGTCTTCTGGTACCTTTCCTATGGCTATCAGTGATACAAATATCGCAGCAAGGGGACCAACAATCACTTCCCTAGCTTCCTGCCTGGGACACACCTGATCAGGTGCCAGGAATTTAACAACCTTTACACATTTTAAGAAGTCAAACACCTCCTCCACCGTAATTCAAGACATCACTATTTATTCCTCCAAATTCTCTATCTTCCATATACCTCTCCACAATAAATACTGACTCAAAATACTTGTTTAGTATCTCATCCACCTCCTGTGGTTTCACATTTAAAGGGCCTTGTTGATCTTTAAGGGCCTTATTCTCTATTTACTCTTTGGCCCTTAATGTATTTGTAGATTCACTTTGGATTATCCTTAACCCTTTGGCTAGAGCTATCTCATGTCTTTGCAATGCAAAAACTGAACCTCTGTTGTAAAATGTTTTATACAGTGAGCTATTGCTTGTAGCACCTAACTAGAAAGTTGTTGGGAGACAGATTGGTTATCCAGAATAAAATAAAGAACTGGAATGCTGGAAATCTGAAACAAGACAGAAACTCAGGAGGTCTGGCAGCATTTGTAGAGAGAAAGGAGAGCTAATCTTTCGATTCCGGTGTCCAGATGCTGACATTCTATTTTCATTGCTGTCACAGTGACCCAATGCCAGTGGAATGCAAATCCTTCCCTATAGTCTGAAAGAATCAACTTGGGTTATTTTCATACATCTGCTGACAGCAGTTTATGGTAGTGCTTTTGTAGCTAAGGGAATAAATTTTACTTTTTGATTTGGAATAATGTATTAAAGACCTAGACACTGAACAAAGTAAGAACATAAACAAAAGCATACAGATTACATTTTTAATATTCTCATCAGTCGAATCCTGCTGTGAACAAAAATGTAAAATTAGCACATTGGGTATCTTCCATAGTATCTGAAAGAATCATAATCCAGAAAAGGTTCTTCAGCCCATTGAGTCTGTACTGCCAAAAGTATATACTACTTTCACTAGTCCCACAGCCTTAAATGTTCTGACACTTCAAGCACTCATCCAAGTAAAAGGTTGTGAGGTTTCCTGCTTCAACTACCCTTCCAAGCATTACATTCTAGACCCCCACCACCCTCTGGATGAAATCTCCTGCCTTTCACTTTAAAATTGTGCTCCTTGTTATTGACCCTTTGGCTAAGGGGAACAGCTGCTTTCTATGCATCCTGTCCATGCTCTCAGAATCCTATTTACCTCCAACAGATTTCCCCTGAACTTATCTGCTCCAAAGAAAACAACTCTATCTTATCTGGTCTCCCTTCATAGCTGAAATGCTCCAAACAGGCATCATCCTGGTGAATCTCATTTGTAACGATCCTGCAGTGTTAGCAATTCCTTCTGGCTGCTGACTGATGTGTTGTTTGGATTTCCAAACACAAGTAAAAACAAAAGATACACAGAGTGAGAGACAATGGGAGACCTGCTGTTACTGTAATATACTATTATTTCAAAGCTATGTTTGGAAGGAAACTCTGCTCAATTCAGTTCTTGATTTTCCATTACTATTCTTGACTGATTTGGACTGGGGTGCACAAAGTCAAAAATCTCACAACACCAGGTTATTTTCCAACAGGTTTATTTGGAAGCACTAGCTTTTAGAACACTGATGAAGGAGCAGCACTCTGAAAGCTAGTGATTCCAAATAAACCTGTTAGTCTATAACCTGGTATTGTGTGTTTTTTTTAAACTTTATTCTTGACTGGTTATTGTATAGCAACAGATTTTCTTCTGATCCAGTGGTGGTTAGGATACTATTCTTGCATTTTTAGCATTGTGGAACTCTGCTGCATTTGATGCAGGTAACCTTTACCAGATTGGTAGCTCATTCTGTGATCTACGAGGTAATACTGCTGGCATACATTTTTATTCTACCCATTGGAATAATATTCATTTGTTGCAATATGATAATGGACAATGAGAGCAGTATCACCCAACTGTATGAATGTATGGTTCAACTGAATAGCCGAGTAACATATCATTTTGAGCTAACTTTACTTAAAGGTTTCGGAAGCTACCCATTACCAAAGAATAGTGTAAATCTGGAACTCCCTTTTGCTCTTCTCTTCTCCCATTGGCTCACCACAAAAACAGGAAAAAACTATGGCTCGGTCAATTGAAATGATCAAAATTGTGATTAATCGTATTTTCTTGGGTAAAGATATGGAGACATGCATAGTCAAACTGAGTAAATGTAATTGGTGTACAGGTTAATCATTATCTAATCAATGGCAAAACAGATTTGAGGGTATAGGGAGAGGGTGAATTGGCTGGGGCTGTTTTCCCTGCAGCGCCAGAGGCTGAGGGGTGATCTTAGAGGTTTATAAAATCATGAAAAGGGTGAACAGCCAAGATCTTTTCCCTGGAGTGGAGAAGTCCAGAACTACAGGGCATAGGTTTAGGATCAGAAGGGAAAGATTTCCAAGGGGCCTAAGGGACAATGTTTTCACACAGAGCATGGTACATGTATGGAATGGAATACCAGAGGAAGCGGTGGAGGCTGGTACAATTACAGCATTTAAAAGGCATCAGGATGGATATATGAATAGGAAGGGTTGAGAGGGATGTGGGCCAAATGGGATGAGATTAATTTCAGATATCTGGTTGGCATGGATGAGTTGAACCGAAGGATCTGTTTTGGTGCTGTACATCTCTATGATTCTGAATGCCAGTATTTGCTGGTTAAATACAGCATAGACTCATTTTGTATTTAGGCCAATATAATGGCACCAGTCATAACTACCACTGTAAAGTTTTCGCCTTAGGAGGTAGCATTAATAACATTTAGCAAAACTAAAACTAAAAACATACATACATTGAGTATCGGTTAAAGATTTTTTTCTTGTTGTCAATGAAGTCCACAATGCCCTGCCCACAATGCCCAAAAAGTTTCAAATTGATTAAATTCCAAGGTCACCTGGACATGCACCAGACCTTGATACTGCATCAAATACTTGCAGCAGCTGTGCATTGGTCTCCTGGGTCTTCGAACCGATCCATGGGTGGGTGAGTTTTTACCAAGTCTAGGACCGATTTGTTATAGTGGATAGCCAGGAAAGTGGGCTGAGGCAGCAATCAGATTTGCCAGGCTTGAGGGCTAAAGAGCCTACTCCTGTACCTAATTCATAAGTTTACAGCTTTTTTCTAATCAATTTGCTTACAGATGCAATTATACACTTGTTTGTCTTATTTTATTAGCCATCCTTTTGGCTTTTAAATATTTTCCCACTCTTCTGGTCTACCACTAATTTTCCACACACCATACGCATTTTATTTCAATTTTATACTAACCTTAACTCTATTAGTTAGCCAAAGATTGTGCAGCCTTTGGTAGAGTTTTTCCTCTCAATGGAATTTGAAGACAGTCATGAAATATCTCCTGCTTCTCTTACTATTTAATTTTTAACCCATTTACCCAGTCCAGTTTAGCCAACTGTCTTCATTTTTGTATGATTGTCTTTATTTAAGTTTAAGACACTACTTGTAGACCTACATTTCTCAATCTCAAAAAGAAATAAATTTTTATCATGCTAAGATCAATCTTGCCTACATTATCCTTTACTGAGGTATTTCAATTAATTTAAAAATGTGTTGCTGGAAAAGCGCAGCAGGTCAGGCAGCATCCAAGGAGGAGAATCGACGTTTCGGGCATAAGCCCTTCTTCAGGAATCCTGAAACGTCGATTCTCCTGCTCCTTCGATACAGCCTGACCTGCTGCGCTTTTCCAGCAACACATTTTTCAGCTCTGATCTCCAGTATCTGCAGTCCTCACTTTCTCCTATTTCAATTAATTGCCTCATTATAATATTTCCAGGTCTAAAAATAGTCTGCTCCAATGTTCCAGAACCTATTGTTCAAAGTAACTGTCTTTGAAACATTATGAATCATCCTTCAGGCTCTCTTTGCCAATTTGATTTGTTCAACTGATGTAAAGATTAATCCCAATGATTATTGCAATATCTTTCTTAACATACAGTGTCCTTTTATGTAGCTATTTATTGTGGTTGGGAGGGGTTGGTCTATAAGCCATTTCAACACTTTGATTTTTTGAACAAAGATCATTTCCTATTGTACAAATCCCATGCATTATTGAAAGGGAAAACCCAAATCCTTTTTCTTTACTCCTGCCTTCCAACATGTCAAATACTCATGAATATTCAAGTCTCAGCTTTGGTGAGGATGCAAATGCATCTACATAACAGCTATCATATCAACTTTATTTATATTTGTTCTATCAATTTATCCATCTTTTTATGAAAACTGTGAGGATTCGATTAAAACTAAACATTTAGTTTAGTTACTGTTTTTGCCAGATTTAATCTTATTTATCATATAGTGTTGTTTATACTGAGCAACCTCGATTACCCAAATATTCATTATCCGAATTTCAGATTATCCGAACAAGATCTCAAGGTCCCGGTGCTTGGGTAAATTGTATTATCCGAGCATTCAATCATTTGAACATTGGATTAACCAAAAAAAGTACTGACACCAGTGTTGTTCGGATAATCGAGATTGCCTGTATACTATGTTCCTACTTGTCACACTCTCGTTCTTTTCGTCCTGAAATATTGCCTTGTCCCTCCTTTTTAACTTCCCAAATCTGCCCTTATATGACCCTCAGCCTTCACTATTCATCCAAAGTCCTCCCTACCAGTTATAGGTTTTGTCAGGACACAGATCTCAGCACACTTCAGGCAAAAGCTGTTTCAATAATACATATTTCCCCAGTATTAGTGGCAGCATGCCTACCATTGAAACTCATTTCTCCAACAACAATCTTTGATTAATGCTTTATTTACCTAATGCAAACTTTTTTGTGACCCAGGAAGCAATTTATCTTTGTGAGTTTGCTTGTGAAATTTACTCCTAGCCACTCATACTTCCTTTCTTAGTCTTTGTTATGTTTTAAGCTTTTGACTAGTAATGACTTTCATTTTTATGAACTGCAAATCTCATGTCCGATGTGTTCTGTAACTGTAGATAGGAATGGGCTGTGTTATTAAGCCATGATTGAGAGGTCAGTGAACGCGGTTTCCACACTCCTTCAAGGTCAGAAATAGGAAAATAAACTACTTCAGTAACTTGTCTTCGGTTAAATGGTTGTAGAGTATTACAAGTATTCAAACATTTATGCCAATAGTGATATGCTTCCCCTGAACAATCAGATTGGGAACATTTCTTTTATTATTCACTCATGGGATATGAGCTTTGCTGGCTGAGCAAACATTTTTTTTTGCCCATCTATTATTGCCATTGAGAAGAGTGGTCAGCCTATTTGGTGTGTGTACATCCAAAATGCTGTAAGGGAATTCCACGATTTTGACTTAGCAACAATGAAGGAATGGCGATATATTTCAAAACCAGGCTGGTGGATGGTTTCCCATATACTTGCTGTTCTTGTCCTCCTAGATGGTAGTGGTCATGAGTTTGAAAGGTGCTATCTAAGGAGCCTTGGTGAGTTTATGCCTGTACCATCTAAGTGGTACACAATGTTGCTATTGAGGGTTGGAGGCAAAGGGAGTGAGTGTTTGTGGATGTGGTGTCAGTCAAGCATGTTGATTTGTCCTGGATGGTGTCAAGCTTCTTGCATTGGAGCTGTACTTATCCAGGCAAGTGGGGAGTACTATATCACACTCCTGACTTGGACCTTGAAAATGGTGGACAGACTTTGGGAGTCAGGAGCAAGTTACTCACAACAAGAATCTGAGCGTCTGATTTACTTTAGTAGCCAGAATTCGGTTTCCGGTAATACCATTGAATGTGAAGAAATAATAGTTCAGTTCTCTTATTGCAGATAGTTTTTGTCTGGTACTTGTGAGGCATGAATAATGTAACTTGCCACTTAAATGGGCTGCTTCACTACCTGCGAAGTCACGAATGATGCTGAATCTTATGCAACCATTATTAAACAACCCACTTTTGGCTTTAAAATGAAGCGGATATAACTGATTAAGTAGCTGAAGAGAGTTGGACCTAGGACATTCTTCTGATGAACTCCTGCAGAGATGTACTGGAGCAGAGATGATGGACCTCCAACAAACAACTATCTTCCCATGTGTCAGGTATGACTCCAATTCATGGAGAGGTTTCCCCCAATTCTCATTAACTACATTTTTGCTAGGGCTCCCTGATGCCTCATTCAGTCAAATGCAGCCTTGACATCAAAGGCAGTCACTCTCCCCTCATCTCTCAAATTCAATCCTTTTGTCCACATTTGAACCCAGACAATAATGAGGTCCCCGGCAGAACCCAGAATGAGTGTCAGTTAGCAGGTTATTGCTAAACAAGAGCTGCTTGATAGCACTGTTGTTGACCCTTTCTGATGACTGCAAATAGATCGATGGGGTCATAATTGGTTGGGTTGTTTGTGGCTGTTTTTGTGTGCAGAACATATCTGGGCAAGTTTCCACATTGTTGGGTAGATGCCTGTATTATCGCTGTAATGGAACAACTTGGCTAGCGTTGCAGCAAGTTCTGGAGCACAAGTTTTCAGGATTACTGTGGAATATTGTCAAGGCCCATAGCCTGTAGCCTTTGTTAATCTGTGGTTGCAGCCTTTTCTTGATAGCATGTAGAAAGAATCAAATTGACTTGCATTTGTGAAGTTGGAAACCTTCAGATGAGGCTGCAATGAATCATCCACTTAGCACTTCTGGCTGAAGATTGATGTGACTGCTTCAGCCTTATCTTTTGCACAAATGTGCTGGACGCTGCCATCATTAAGGATGGGAATACTTACAGACACTCTTCATCCAATAAGTTGACTGCAGAGCTTAGATGTGGCCTTTGGTTGTGAAATCACATAGTTCTCTCTACTACTTACTACCTATGCTGTTTATCACATAAGCAGCCGTGTGTTGTAGCTTCATCAGTTTGACAACTTGTTTTTAGGTTTTCGTGTTTCTGCTCTCAAAGTGCCCTTCTGTTGTGTTAGTTGCACCAGAGTTGATCCACTGGCTTGATGGTCATGGTAGAGTGGAGTTATGCTGTGCCACAAGGTTACAGGTTGTGTTGGAAGTACAATTCTATGGCTTCTGTTGGCATCTTGGATGTCCAATCTAGAGTTGCTAGATTTGTTTGAAGTCTATTCCATTTGGCATGGTGATAGTGCTTACATCATGATGAGAGTATGCTCAAAGTGAAGATGGGACTCTGTCTCCACAAGGACTAGGCAATCGTCATTCATACCTATACTGTCATAAACAATTCCATCTGAAGCGGGTAGATTGGTGAGGATGAGGTCAAGTATCTTTTTCCCTCTTATTAGTTCACTCAGATACAGTTGAGCAGCTAAGTCCTTTGGGACTGAATCAGCTCATTAGTACTGGCATTGCTGAGCCATTCTCAGTGATGGACATTGAAGTCACCATCTGAGCGAGTGCTTCCTTCAAGTGCTGTTATTCATGAAGGGGTACTGATTCAATAACTAGCTGAGGGAAGGGAGGGTGATGTCAGTAGTGAGCAGGAACTTTTCTTGCCCATGTTTGATCTGATGGCATGAAATAGTCAATGTTGAAGACCCCCAGGGAACCTCCCTAAACTATAGGTCATCTGTGTTCACCTCTGTTGGATCTGGCAGGACAGAGACAGGGGTGGCGATTGGTTTGTCTTAGACATTGTAGCATACGATTCCATGAGTATGACAATACTTGCCTTTTACTTGACTAGCCTGAGACAGCTCTCCCAATTTTGGCACTAGTGCCCAAATGTTAACATGGAGGATTTTGTGGGGTCATAAGGGTATGTTTGCTGTTGTCATTTCCAATGCCTTAGTTAACACGAATTGGTCACCAGGTTCGTTCAATTTTTTTTTAAAAAGACTTTGTAACAATTGATACAATTAAGTGGCTTGTTTGGTTGGTTAGTAAATTTAAATTTTAACATCTGCTGTGGTGGGATTCAAATCCTGCTTCCAGAAAATTAACTGGGTCATTCATTTATAAGTCTAGTTACAATACCAGCAAGTCATTACCTTCCAAATCTGTACCCAAACAAAATATTAAACTCTTCAAGTATCACTCATATGCCAACTGCAGGGGAATGGACAAAGCCATTCAAATCAAAAATACGTAAGTACAGCATTGCAAAATATAGCCACGGCAACTGCATATGGCTACTATACTATAGGCAATTGATTGATTGACAGATATTGTCATACTGCACAGAAGATTAGATTCCCTACAGTGTGGAAACAGGCCATTTGGCCCAACAAGTCCACACTGACCCTCCGAAGAGTAATCCACCCAGAGCCATTTCCCTCTGACTAATGCACCTAACACTATGGATAAATTAGCATGGCTGATTCACCTAACCAGCTTATCTTTGTGCGTGGGAGGAAACTGGAATCCCAAAGGAAACCCATGCAGACAGTCGCCCGAGGCTGGAATTGAACCCCTCTCTGACTCTGTGAGACAGCAGCGCTAACCACTAAGCCACCATGCCACCCCACAGAAGAGGCCCTTTCACCCATCAAGTCTATCTACACTGATCCCATTTTCCAGAATACGACCCATTCTTAAATATTATATTTCACATGCTCATCTGTTTATGTTCTAAAGGTTCAGAGGTTTCCTGCCTCTACTACCTTCCCAGGTAGTGCAAGCCAGATTCTCACCACCCCTGGATATGTAGATAAAAGATTCATCAATGCGCAGTTCGGTAAATGGCAGGATTTCTGAATGGACAGGTATGAGAATGGCAGTATCATTGGATGGACAGGTAGTTAGTTGACTACATTTCTGGATGGACACTTGGATAGAGATGACTAGTAGTATAATTGCAATACTATGAATGTTCTGGGGACCCAGGTTTGAATTCCATCATGGTATCTGGAATTAAGAATCTACTGTGACCATAAAACCATTACCAATTGTCAGAAAAACTCATCTGGCTCACCATTGTCTGTCAGGGAAGGAAATCTGCCATCCTCATCTGCTGTAGCCTACATGCAACTCCAGACCCACAGCAATATGGTCGATGCTCAACTGCCCTCTAATACAAATGAATGGCTCACTGCACAGGTAGCAGACTGGATGGATACTAGGATAGACAGATGGATACCAGCATGAACAGATTCTATTCGCTCCCCGATATCTCTCCCTAATGTCACAGACTCTCACCTAGACGACGCTGAAGCCCGAACGCCTGCAGCAAAGCACATTCAAACGTCGACCAGGACATCCGCAGCCGCTGCCACAACGCCATTACCGAGTAGGAGATAGAGCTGACAATGACCGACCACTGGCAGTTCAACCCAGTGCGCAGGCGCGTCAATCATACCGCCGGTGGATAGGTTGCAGCATGTACACGTGACCGCGGCCGAACGCTCGAGCTGACTGTCCATCTTTTCTTTAAAAACACTACAGTTCCCAGAATCCCTTGCATGCGACTGAAGGTCGGACTCCGGCGCTGTGCATGCCGGATATTATAGTTAGCAGTCCGTATTCCACCAAAGGTTAGCGGATATGACATAGTTTCGAGTAACCCTTCCACTCCCAGCATTCCAAAGTGTGAGCGGCAGAAAGATGGCGGACCGGGGGTACAGCTTCTCCCTCACCACGTTCAGGTAAACTGGGCGACCAAACCGTCGTTCGATACTCCCTCATTGGGCAAAGGAATCCCCTCCGTGTGAGGATAGCTGCTTTTATCTGACCTTCAACATTGTCAAGCTTGAGGCTAGCTGCAGGCGCTGCAAGTTTGCAGAGTCACGGTTGCAGTTCCCCGGCCGCTGTGAGCAGGAGGCCCGCGGGCCGCTGCTGCAGCATCTTCCTGGACTATTACCTCTGCGGGTTCGAGTTTTTTCCTCGATAATGTTGGAGGAGGTTGGCCCCAGGTCCAGGAGCGAACCGCGTACGCATTCGGTTTCGCTTTCGGTCTGGAGATTGTGCTGGAAGCACTCGGTTTGTTGGTCCTATTGGCTCATTATGGACAGGAGTAATGCTTGATTAAAGTTGATGAGGAAAGGGGAGATAATGCTGAAACGTTTTGCTGAACCTGCATAACGGAAAGCAGAAAAGTTTCATCACCTTGACCTAGTAGTTATGTGTGTCTTCAGTCAAGAGTTTAAAAAAAAAGTCGTGCTGCGGGTCGCTGTGGCATCAGTTACCTGTAATAAATAGGAGGAAAAACTGTACACGGATAATTGTAATATTCCACTCATCTGAGTAATTCATCAAACTCCTGACTTGAGTCAAGATGGACAGGTTTTGGGGAGTCAGTAAGTGAGTTGCTCGCTGCAGTATTCCCAGTCTCTGACCTGCACTTGTAGCCACAGTATTTGGTCATTTAGATATTGTGGGGAATTCAACAATGGCAATGCTTTTGGATGGTAATGATTAGATCTCATGAATAAAGGCTGTGGATGATTGTGTGAGGAATGATGGTTCACCTAAAGTACAGTTTTCATTTTAATTGCAAATACAGCATGCTGAACATGGGATCTTGCAATTATACATTTATAGTTTCTCTTGACTAATTATAGGTTCCTGAAACTACAGTTACCCTGAAACAACCAACGAATGCTGGAGGAACTTAGCAGTTCGGCAGTTTCAGTGGAAAGAGAGACAGTTAACATTTAGAGTCCAGTATAACTTTTGTTCAGAACTGTGAATTCTGTGTTTGTTTAGGTTGATTCTATCTTTTGTTGGGGGTGATCTTTGCCTGAACTTGTATGCTTCAAGTAAGAATGTTGTCTAGGCCTTGCTGCATATGGAGATGAAATGCTTCTGTATTTCATGAGTTGTAAATGGTACTGAACACAGCAGTCACTAGCAAACATTTCACTCTGACATAAAGAAGGGGAGGTCATTGTTTAAACGATTCAAGATGGTCAGGTGTGGAGCATGACATTGATCAACTCCTGCAGCAATGTCTTGGAAATGAGCTGATTGATCTCCAACAGCTATAATCTTCCTTTGTGCTAGGTATGTTTCCACCCTGATTTGCTGTTAATTCAATTTTTCTCATGCTCTTTGATGTTGAACTTTATTAAATATAGTCTCGATGTCAAGGATAGTCAGTCTCACTTCATCTCTAGTTTTTAGTTCTTTTATCCATATTCAAACTAAGTCAGTAATAAGATCCAGAGCTGAGTGGGGCCGGACTGAATTTGAGCTGAACTGACTAAGTGCTGTCAACATTCCTTCCACTGCTTTGATCAGACAAATTTGTTTTTTTTTGCCTTTTTTGTGGGTTTGACATCACTGGGCAATTTTCTGTATTACAGGCTGATCACTTCAAGCAGTCCATTGAGGCTTGGCCTGTATTATCACAACAAAGTCGCATTAAGTGCTGGGTATTGAAGTCCCCCATCCCTAATGTATTAAATGTCTGGTTATCCTCAGTGCTTCTTTCAAGTGACCTTCAATATGGAGGAGTACTAATTTATTAGTTGAGGAAGGCTGGTAAGTGACAGGACCCACAATAGAGGGATAACTTGCCTTGGGCCAGGAGCAGCACCTGGTAGATGGTGATCAGGAACTTTCCTTGCCTGTATTCAGTCTGATGCTTTTGGAGTTTATGAAGTCCAAAATCAATATCAAGTATTCTCAGAACCTCTTCCTTCCAACAGTTTCGCAGTCCCTGGTGGGTCTAAGCTGCCAGTGGGCCTGGGAGTGTATTAGCATGATGACAGAGGGCCCTTGACCAATGGTTGTCGGTTAGGATTCACTGAACATGATTGTCAAGTTGTTGTTTGACTAATCCATGGGTCAACTTTTGCAATTTTAGCATGATGTTCCAATGTGTTAGTTGGTGAACTTTGAAGAGGTAGAATGTGCCGCCTTGTACCCAGGTTGATACCAGGCAGTTGTCTGGTTTTATCGTATGATTTCTCTAGTGGCTCTCTACAACTGAGTAGCTTGTTTAAAGTATTTCAGAAGATAAGTAGGAGGCAAATACATTATTTCATATCTGGAGTTGCATGACAGCTTTCCTTTCTTGAAGGACATTCATGAGGCTTTTTAGGACAATCTGTTATTAATCAGTAGTATTTTATATCTCACATTTTATTAAAATAATTTTAGATTCCTTTGATTATCTCCTACACATTTTTGCATTGTTTTTTTCCCACATAATGTTATACTCTCCTACTGTTCTAACTCTCAGTTCATACTTTGTGTTCTTGGGGACTTGCCTGATTTTCCTATGGTTGCCAGAATCTTTAGTCTTACGATCTGTAACTGCCTTGTGAATCATCTTGAGAAGCTTTGTTATATGAACAGAAGTGGTTAATATTGTGGTGCCTCAAGATGCTGTATTATGTCACTTTGGTTTGGAGGTGAATTGCAAAGCCTGAGTGAAAGGTATCCTGACAGTTGTTTCATGCTAGTGCTTGTGGCTGCTGGTGGGTGAAACCTGAAACGCCTGGGATTATATTGAGAGGGGTGAAGGGGCTCAGGTTTTATCATTATTAGTGAAACTGAATCTGTGTGTTTGCACAGAATCTTAGAATCCTTACAGTGTGGAAGCAGACCATTCACAAGCCTCATTCTTGATGAAGGACTTATGCCTGAAATGTCGACTCTTCTGCTCCTTGGGTGCTGCCTAAACTGGTTGTGCTTTTCCAGCACCACACTCTCCGACTCTGATTTCCAGCATCTGCAGTCGTCACTTTCTCCAAGCAGGCCATTCAGCCATCAAGTTCACACCAACCCATCCTCCCATGCCTGTAGCCCTGCATTTAAAGAAGATACAAAGAAAACATTCAACAGCTTGCTGGTTTTGAAATTTGTATTTTTCAGTAAATCTTAATCGGGAGTTTTATTGGACCAGTATTGTAGAGGAGAAGGAAATAGATAGGATTAGATAAATGAGTTGTAAATAGTTGTTAGTTCTTGAAAAAAAGTTGTTCATTTTTACTTTAAATGGTGAGATTTGAGATAGTTCTTTACCCCTCTGTTAGACTTGAAAAAAAGTTGTTCATTTTTACTTTAAATGGTGAGATTTGAGATAGTTCTTTACCCCTCGAATTTTCACAGATTACCATGGCATTGCGGGGGGGATGATTTACTCCATGTCGTAAGCATAGCTGTAGCCTTCTCATTGATTCCAGTATTTGTGAATTAGAATGGAATGGATCCTGGTCACTATTCAGTCCCTGTAACTAGAAGGTGGTGATGTGAGGTTCAATAAACTACCGATTCTCACTAAATTTACCAAGAAAATTGACAGAGTTGGTTTGGAAAGATCCTTGCTGTCCATAATGCTGCAACCTTGTGAGGTTTAAACAGAGTAGCAGACATTGTTGAAAGAAAGCTGAATGTTATGCCTCTGTGTATACCTGGGCAGTGGTATTGACTTTATTAATAGATATTTATTCTGGTTATGGTATTAGAGGTTTGCACTGCAAAATCCAATGTGGTTACGTTGTTCATTTTGCAGTCGTTCTTGTGCTCTGCAGAAAGGCTCAAGATAAAGAAAGCCTTGAATAAGGTAAAGCAGGAAATAATCCAGAATTGCTTCATGTCTGCAATTTTCTTTGAAGCTAATGATAACAGTTGTAATGAATTTTCATCATTTGATGTCAGAGGATGACGCTGAAGCTGCATTTTTATTAAAATTAGGATTCAAAAAGAAAGAACTTTTAACTGGCTCAGCTAATTTTTAATGGGGGGGGGGTGACAAGACTCTGTTTCCTCATTTTAGTATAAAATCTCTGCTACACCTCCCTGAAAGCTTATAAAGCTACTAGGGTAGCTTAGTGGTTAGCACTGCTGCCTCATAGTGCACGGGACCCAGGTTCAATTCCAACCTCAGGTGACTGTCTGCGTGGAGTTTGTACATTCTCCTCATGTCTGTGTGGGTTTCTTCCAGGTGCTTCAGTATCCTCCCAAAGTCCACAGATGCGCAGGTTAGGTGGGTTGGCCATGCTAAATTGCCCATAGTATACAGGGATGTGTAGGGTAGCTGGATTAACAATAGGGAAATGCAGCGTTACGGAGATAGGGTAGGGATGTGCATCTGGGTGGGATGCTCTTCACAGGATCAGTGTGGACTTGATGGGCTGAATGGCCTGCTTTCACACTGTAGAAATTCTATGATCTATAAACTGAATCTGTTTTTGGTGTTTCAGTATAACAATTACAAAATTGAATTGAAAAGTCTAGAAGGAAAATTATCCATCAGAAGTGCCCTACATTTCAGTTTCATATGTACTGTTTTGTATCTTATTTTGCAGCCCTTCAGGCAAACTCGTCCAGATTGAATATGCCTTGGCAGCTGTAGCAGCAGGAGCTCCAGCAGTGGGAATCAAAGGTATAGTACAACCACTATGCTCTTTTAACCTCTTCAAGGCTGACCGGATGTGCAAAGAAATTTTCTTTGCCAAGTTTTGTTTATAATGTCTTGTATCAGAAGTTAGCTAAGCACATTGCTGACGTAACTGTCACTTATTGCACTTTGTTAGTAGCCCTTGTGATTTTGGTGATGGGTTGGCATCTTTAAACATTGCAATTCATCTGATCAAGGTGTTGTCGTATAGTGCCATAGATAGAGAATGACCAGGATGGAAATGGATATGTATCTCCACCTTGGGGTGGCGTGTGACTTGTCAATGAACTTATGATGTCCTGGAAATGTCCTAGAAGATTGAAAAACAGTCAAAGTAACATCGCTGTTGAATAAGGGTGTGAGACAAAGATGGGTAATTATTGACCCATTAGCTTCACATCTGTCATAGTCATGCTGCACAGAAACATGGGAAAATATCAGTTTACTATAAAGGATCAAAGAACAGAACGTTTAGAAATACATAATGTAATCAAGCGGACTCAGCAGGACTTCATGAAGGGGTAGATTAGATTCCCTACAGTGTGGAAACAGGCCCTTCTGCCCAACAAGTCCGCACCGACCCTCCGAAGAGTAACACACCCAGACCCATTTCCCTCTGACTAATGCACCTAACACTGTGGGCAATTTAGCATGGCCAGTTCACCTGACCTGCACATCTTTGGACTATGGGAGGAAACCAGAGCACCTGGAGGAAACACACGCAAACACTTGGAGAATGTGCAAACTCCACATAAAGACCGTAGCCCGAGGCTGGAATCAATCATGCCTTGTCTGAATCATTTGAGAAAGTAGTTGAAGGAGAATCGATAGATGTGATGTGGACTTCCAAAAGATGGTCAATAAGGTACTGACCAGGTAAATGCAAAGAAGTTTCCTTTTATCAGAGTGTCGTGGATCCGAGGGCATAATCTCAGAGTATGAGGTTGCCCATTTAGTACAGATGAGGATTTTATCCTAGAAGATAATTGTGATTCTTTACAAAAGAGTGTTGTCAAGGCTGGGCCATTAAGAATATTTAAGGCAGAGATTTACAGGTTTTTAATCAGTAAGGAAATCGAGTTATGGCAGAAAGACAGAACAGTGGAGTTGAGAATTATCAGTTCAGTCCTGATTTTATTGAATGAAGAATGGGGACTCTGAACTGAATGGCCTGCTTCTGTTCCTAGTCTTCTCGAGAAAAGTTCCCCTCGCATCTGTCTTCATTGGAAGACCTCTCAGTTTTAAACTTTTGATTCAGTTCTTTGTTTTAATTTATCACGTGGACAAATGCCCTTTCTGCATTTAGTCTGGACAGTCCTCTGAGGATTTTGTCTCAATATGATTATCATTTGTTCTTCTGAACTCCAGTGGTTAAAGGTGCAAATTGTTCAACCTCTCCTTATCAGATAAGCCCTTTATCCCAGGAGTAATCTTCTCTGAATTGCTTCTAACATACATATATCCTTTTTCAAACAAGGAGAGCAAAATCGTACATACTATTCTAAATGTGGTCTCACCAAGGCTCAATTCAGCTGCAGTAAAATTTTGCTGCTGTTGTATTTGATCACCTGAATGCCTTGCCTAAAAGTTTTTAGGGAAGGCCAATTCATTTGGCGCTTTCAAAAGAGAATTATCGGAAAGGAAATCTTCAGAGATGGGGTGAAATGGAAGGGGAATGAATTTGGGTGAATTGGGCTAGCAGAGGAGATATGACAGACTGAAAGGTAGCCTCTTGTGCTGTAGTAATTCCATGGTAAAGTAATTAAGACATATAATTGAGGCAAATCATATAAGAACACACAGGGTTTTGCTAGAGCAGCATGAAACTAGTTCAGTCAGAATTGCTGCATTATGTACCATTCTGGTCATTAAATTATAATAGAGGTGAGAGTGTTAGTAGATGTTGCTAATTCTGTCTTATTATCGAATTTAATACTAGAAATATTAGATTTGCTGTGGAATGGAGGAAGCTGACAAGTTTTAATAAAGATGTATAAAATAATGTGGCCATGCTACAGCAGATAAGAAGAAACTATTTTATCTTGAAAGTTATAGATTAAAAGTAATTAATAGAAGGATTAAAGGGGAATGAAGTGTTCCTTTCATCTGAAGCATAGTGGCAATTTGGAACTTACTGCTTGCAAGGTTGGCAGAGTTAGCACTCCTCTTTGTATTTAACAAGTACGTTCATATGTACTTGATGTGCTATAAACTGTAATCTATGTACTAAAAGCAGGAAAGTGGGATTAGCTTGAATTTTTGAGGAAGGGTCATTGGACCCAAAACATTTACTGATTTCTCTCCAAAGATACAGCAAGACTTGCTGAGCTTTTCCAACAATTTTTGGTTTTGTTAGCCAGGAGACCCCGTTTCCAGTCAGCACAGAAATGCTGGAAAAAAAATTATTTTCTATTCTGTGAACTTTTAATTTGCGTGGAAATGTGCACCTGCTTGATGTGGGGCCCTTGTCTGAAGTCACTGATTGTCACTGCCATCGATGGAACAAATCCTCATTTGTTAAATGATTGCCCCTTGCTGATGCTGTCTCCTCTGAGTCAAACAGTTGTGGGTTCAAATTCTTTGCCATGCTAACTCTTTATAACATTGACTGAGCAATGAAGTAATATATTGTCTTGAGATCATGAGATGCTAGGGCAGAAGTCAGCTATTTTGCCCACTGAGATTGCTTTACTGTGATTATGGATGATCTGATAACCCTCAGCTCCATTTTCTTGCTTTTCCCCCTTAGTCCTTGATTTTAAAAAAACCCGCCTATTGTCAACCTTCAATATACTTAATTACCCAGCCTCAATAGCCTTCTGTAGTTAGGAAAAAATCCCACATATTTACTGGCTCTGAGGAAAACAAATTCCTCTGCATCTCTGTCTCAGATGAGTGACTCTTTACTGAGATTATGCCCTCTGGTCCTAGACTGTCCCACAGGGAGAAATAACTTCTTGGCATCTACCCCGACAAGATTCCACTCCACCCCCCCCCCCCCCCCCCCGCCTCCCAAAATCCTTAGTCTCCTCTCCTCCTAAATCCAATGAGTTACAAGCCCAGTTTCCTCACATAAGTATATCCCTCCATGTCCCGAATCAACTTCATTGAACTGCCTCTGATTGCATTATATCTTTGTTGAGATAAGGGGACCAAGACTTCACAGTATTCTACCTTGGTCTGACTAGTATAGTTTTAGCAAGATCTTTGTTTTTATTCAAAATTCTTTTTGAAATAAACACATTTGCCTTCCCCATTACCTGCTGAAAGTTTTTTGAGATTCATGCAATAGGACCCCCAAATTCCCATACTGCAGCTTTCTGCGGTCTTTTCACACGTAAAAAATATTGGCTCTTCTATTTTTCCTGCCAAAGCGCACACCGTAACAATTTTCGATATTATCTTCCATCTGCAAGGTTTTTGCCCACTCACTTAATCTGTCTATATGCCTCTGTAGATGACTTGTCTCTTCACTACGTCCCTTGCCACTTGTTTTTGCACCATCTACACACTTGGTGGTGCATTCACTTCCCTCAGCCAAGCCATTAATATATGTTGTAAATAATTGAGGCTCTATCACTCATCTCTGTGGCACTCCACTAGTTATTAGTTGCCATCCTGAAAATGGTCCCTTTATCCCAACTCTGTGGCTTCTATTAATTAGGAGAAAGTGAGGGCTGCAGTTGCTGGAGATCAGAGTCAAGAGTGTGTTGCTGGAAAAGCACAGCAGGTCAGACAGCATCCGAGGAGCAGAAGAATCAGTGTTTCGGGCATAAGCCTAATGAAGGACTTATGCCTGAAACGTCGATTTTCCTGCTCCTCAGATGCTGCCTAACCTGCTGTGCTTTTCCATGAACACACACTCGCTTCTATTAATTAGCCAATCCTCTATCCATGCCAAATACTACCTCTCACACTATAGGCTCTTAAGAAGTGTTACATGTGGTAGCTTATTGAGTGAGTCTTTTTGGAAATCCAAATATACTACATCTGTTTCCTCCTTATCACCCATGCTTGTTACCTCACTCCTTAAAAAACTGTACTAAATTAGTCAGGCATAATTTCTCCTTCATGAAGTCATGCTGACTCTGCTGAGTATGTTTTCTATTTTTAAATGCTATGCTGTCAAATTTTTTACAATATTCATAAGCACTTTTCTAATGATGGATGTTAAGCTAACTGGCTAGCAGTTACCTTTTTTCCTGTTTTCTTGAATAAGCACGTTACAGTTTTCCAATTTTCTGATACTTGTCCAATACCTAAGGATTTTTGGAAAATTACTACTGGTAGATCCACTATCTCCACAGATGCATCCTTTGAAATTCTCGGGTACATCTCAACTCCAAGTTCCTAATCAGCCTTTTGCCCATTTCCGTTTTCTCTGGTGATAGTTACTTTGTCTATTTCCTCACCCATGCTCACCGCTAGCCCTTTAATTATGTAGGAATTTTAGAATGCTATTAGTATCCTTTACCATGAAAACTAATTCAAAATATTTGTTCCTCTCTTCTACCATTGCCTGAATCCCCATTATTGTTTCCGCAGCTTCATTCTCTAAGGGGCCAATATTCACTCTTGCCTGTTCTTCCTTTTTATGTATCTAAAGAATCTCTTACTATTTATTTTTCTGTTTCTTTCTAGTTTACCGTCACAATTTATTTTCTCCCTTTTTTGTTTGTTCATCTTTTGTTGGTTTTTAAAACTTTTCCAGTCTCTGATTTACCACTATTCTTTGCTGTATTTTTCTTTAGATTTGATATCGTCCTTATCATCCTCAGTTAACCGTGGTTGGCTTAAGCCCTTCCTAGAATCCTCCTTCCTGACTGGGAAATATCTTTGTTGTTGTTGTTGTTGTGAACTGTTTTTAAAAGTCTGCAGTTGTTCATCAAACAACTTTTCTGATATGGTCTCTTTTAAGAGTGTTTCAGTTCCTGATTCATCAGCCCTGCATTCTGTAAGAGAATTTTGTTGCCATTCAATGCATTACTTAGGTGGGATGCTGAAATTAATCCATTTTGCTATCATGCAAGACATCAGATAATTAAGTTCAGAGTCTGCAATTTGAGTAAATTATCTGTAGTGCTTTGTGGTATTCTGAACCCAAGAAGCGATAAATGCAACGCAATTTATTATTTGGAAAATGCAGGTACGCTTCAGTGCTAAATAAAATTAGCACATCATAAACGGATAGGTGAAATGTGTATGCATCTACTTGTGTTGTCTCCAAATTATTACATATTTCTTTAAAACCTAGCTTCCAATGGTGTTGTTTTGGCAACAGAGAAGAAACAGAAATCCATTCTTTATGATGAACAGAGTGTACACAAAGTGGAACCAATCACAAAACACATAGGAATGGTGTATAGTGGAATGGGACCTGACTATAGGTAGGTGAAACAAATGTATGAACTTACTTATTCTTGGTGTTTACAATAATTGCCAAGAAATTTAAGATTCCTCAGCTTCAGACTGGTTTTTCCATTCCTCTGAGTCAAACATTTCTGATACTGGCACTTGCCTTTCAGTGATGCGATTGAATTGGCAACCTGTATATCAGAGCCACTGGGATAATAACCTACAGCGCCATGATGCTGTTATTAGAGGAAGACAATAATGAATTTACATCTGCAGAATTTAACAAGTTTAATCACTGAGTTGCATGGAGTCCTTTTGGTGAGACAATAAGTCTTAAAGCTATTTTCCCTGCATGCACACATTAAGGGAAAAAGCTTTTGGAATGGAATCAGTTGAATACTTTTTTAAAAAAAAATCTATATGTTTGAAACTAACACTTTTGCGATCTGAACTGGTAAGCTGGTATGAAAAGCTAGTTACTATTTTAGAGTTTAGCAGATTCTAAAGTGGATAGGAATAGAGTGAACAGGTGGCTCTTGATCGCTTACTAAAACGCAATAGCTCTATCAGTGTGGCAGTACTATCGACCGAAAACTCAGATGACTGAAATTGAATATTTAATCCTGTGTACTTAAAAGTATGGCAGAAAACACAGATATGTTGACTCTTTTCAGTTGTTAAATATGACAAACACAAGAATGCCAAATTTCAAATGATCACAGCCATTTACTACGGGAAAATATTTGTTGATTAATTTGCAAGGTAACTCTGGCCAAGACATTGCCATTGAGGAAGCCGTGGGGAATTACTGGCTCCCTAAGATCTTGGCTGATTCAGGGAAGGGCCAAGCTTTTAAAAAGGTTTAAAATATTCCTTTTGTTTTGAGAAAATGGGTCCCTGTGAATGAATGTAGCAAGAGTAAATATGCTTATATATGTGTTTTCAGTAACATAAAGGTTATTTTAAAATTTGTTCATGGTATGTGGGTGTCACTAGCTGGGCCAGCATTCGTTGCCCATCACTAATTGCTTGCTAGACCATTTCAAAATGCAGTTAAGAGTCAACCAAATCTTTGTGAATCTGGATTCTCATTTAAGATAGACTGCCTCAGGAGGGCAGATTTTCTTCCTTAAGGGATGTTGGTGAACCAGATGACTTTTTGTGAGAATGGACTGGAATATCTGCCCTCTGAAAACACTGAACAAATATATTTTTATAAATTTGAATTATTAATGTCTTACTTGTTAGATTATTTGGTTCAATATCATTCGTTTATGTGAAATACTGATAACTTTGTTACTGTATAATGCAGTCAGCTGAAACGTAAAAACAAGAAATGCTATTGTATGAGGAGGTAATGGTTCGGTGTTGAAAAACTTGGAATTTTAATCTTGAAGTCAATGCCAACATAAGAGGAATGTAGAATATTTTGAGGTACTAGACAGTGTAAGAGACCCTGAGCTTTGCTTGTTATAGGGAGAAATAGGAAGGGAAAAAAAGCATTCTTGTAAGAAAATATGATTGAGATTCATTTAATTGTAATAACTGGAGTTTTTGTCCACTTAGTCCTGCAGTCTAGATGATATTCATCAATGCAGAGTGGAATCATAGACACACGAGTGAGTAGTGTTGTGATGGGGCCGAATGGGAGAGAAGGCACCTGAAGGTTATTTACTGAATAGTAGTATGAAAATATGAATTATGATAGGGTTTGGATAGAAATGTGAGCATTTAATGAAGCCATATTCACAGCGCTTTGCTCTATATTTGTCATAGGGTATTGATTCGCCGAGCCCGAAAGTTGGCACAGCAGTACTACCTTGTGTATCAAGAACCCATCCCTACAGCCCAGCTTGTACAGAGAGTGGCCTCTGTCATGCAGGAATATACACAGTCTGGGTAAGTTATCGCTACCTTCATATTCTCAACATGGGCTATTAACATAAATTCGTTGTCACATTTACTGAGAGGAACATTTAAGGTGAGTTGCCCTGCACTGAAGTCATTTTTGCATTTTGTTGCGACTGGATCTGCAGTTCAGGTTCAGTCAACTGTTTGGGTTTGTAATTAAATGGCAGGGCAAGGATACAGAATCCTCTTAAGTGCTTGATACAAAGATTAATTTAAGGATAAACTTAATGCCTTACCTTTTGTTTTAGCCTTTAAGAGATTCAGATCCAAAAATATATGAAGTGCACATTCACAACCTTGTAAACTGCAAATACAGAAATTTGTCACAGGAAATGTCACTAAATATACACAAGTTCAGAATTTAAATGAAATAATTCATTAAATATGGACTGTTCTGAGAATTGAGAGGTCAACATAAATGCCCGTCTTTAATAGTTTTACCTTGTTAGAGAGCGATTCATTTTTATAACTTTGCAACTTTGATCTTTCAGAATGTATTGGTTATATTGACTACAGGATATCCCAGCAAGGTAAGGATTAGAACTCATTCTTTTGTTTTGTTTCAGTGGTGTTCGTCCGTTTGGCGTCTCACTGCTGATTGCTGGCTGGGATGAGGACCGACCATATTTGTTCCAATCAGATCCATCTGTAAGTACTTAGGACAGAAGTTTTGAGGTCTAATTCCCAAGTTGTTCTCGTTTTCCCTGTATTTGCTTTCTGGAGACCATATGCTCCAAATCTCTGCCAATCTTGATTTTGGTACAGTTTATAAAAATCATCTAATTTTAATAAATAAAAGACAAAAATGTGGAGCTGGAATTGCTCTATAATTGATAAGAAATTGAAAGTAAAGATTTCCAGAACAAAGGACCCGATGCCCAGCATGAGCAAAATTAATGTAGTGTACAAAATCCCATGCAAGGACTGCACAAAACACTATATAGGACAAACAGGAAGACAGCTAACAATCCGCATCCATGAACATCAACTAGCCACGAAACGCCACGACCAGTTATCCTTAGTAGCGACACACGCAGACGACAAGCAACATGAATTCGATGGGACAACACTACTATTATAGGGCAAGCGAAACAAAGAACAGCCAGGGAATTCCTAGAAGCATGGCACTTATCTACAAACTCCATCAACAAACACATTGACCTGGACCCAATATACCGGCCACTACAGCGGACAGCTGAAACTGACAACCGGAAGCGGCAGGGACAGGCCACTATAAATGCCGGAGGAAACACCACAGAACCGCTTCACAGGAGGCTCTCAAGCACTGAGGATGTCACCTAGACAGGGGACAAAACGTTTGCAACAAAAATTTAGAGCTCGGCGAACAGAACCACAACAGAAAGTAAAGATTGCCTAGTACCCTGTGGGTGATTATGTTTTACTGCACTGAAGGTTCTACTTTCATTTTGGAACTTGAGTAACATTTAATCAAGTGCAATTGTGGCCCAGGTTCTTGAATTGTTCCGATAGAAATAAGATCCTGGTGATCAGGATAAACATTCAAAACAGCACATTTTCATCTCAGTTAGTTTCACTCTGACACCAATAAATTAAACAAGGCTGGCCAGTACTAATTCAACTTTTTGTTAAACAGAACAATATCCAGATGTTGAATTTGGCATCAAAAGGCTTCCAGGGATTTACATGAGTTTTATTATAAATCTATTGTTTAGCACAAATGCCAGTTTCCACTTTTCCCTTCTTAACCATCTCCTTGTCCAGAAACAAACTCTTACTGGGGAAGAACTCAATCCCTTTTTTAAATAAATAAACCCAACAACAAATTTACAGTCCACCCAATTAACCCATTACAAGAAGCGCACAACTTTTTTTTTCAAATCAACTTATTTGGACATGTTATAGCAAGTGGGATTAAACACCAGCTCTTGACATTTTTAATCAATGTGCTCAGCCACATTGTTACTTCCCCCTCAAGCACGTTACCCTGATGCTTTGATATCTATAGAATTCCACTTGCAAGAAAACATTATTACAATGGCTGAAAAGTTATTCAAAAGTGCCAATTCTGAAGAAAGATCACTGAACCTTGAAACGTTAACTCTGGATTTCTCTCCACAGATGCTGCCAGACATGCTGAGCTTTTCCAGCAGTTTGTTTTTGTTTCAAAATTAATCTCCCAGTAAAATAGAGTGTAGTGTAATCTCTATTCCTCAAGTGTTCCTCAAAGCCTTCAGATACCAACCTGTCCTTGCCCTTGTAGGCCCCACATGGTAGGACCTATACCGTACAGCTCCATCTCTTTGTCAGTGCTTGATGAAATCTTTTGTCAGCATTCTAACATATTCTAAATTTTTTCTAGTTCTATAACTGAGTACCTCTATCATCCTAGCTTCAGTCTTATTAACCGCAACAGTCTCCAATCGTGGAGATGCTTACTGTTGTTCGATGTTGGAATCTGTAATGCTCTTTTGATATCCAGTTCCAAAAAAACTTTTTCTAATTTTTACTCCTTCCTGGTAAGGATGAGGGCAAGCCTATATTTTGCTGCTTTTGAGTTGAAGTGACCTGAGTCCACATCTCCAACTTACTCTTCCGCTGCTCATATGGCTCCAACTTTAACACACCAGTGGATAACCATATTTTGTGGTTCTTCATCATGACTTGGAAATTTCACTTTAAAAGGCCACTAGGAACTTTGCATCTGTTAGAAACTGGGATTACTTCTGCTTTTCTTATCAATCTCTTCAGGGGGGATGATATTAATCCTCTGCCATGTTTAACAAGCTGATACCCATATGTTAAAGTTGGCACGAAAGCATTTACAAGGATTTATTGTACATCTATAGAATAAACATCAGTTTCCACATTTCCTGTCCAAAGCCTAGCTCTTGCACAACAAGTCTATTAGGCATTACCTGCTTTTGATCATAGACATTGATTCTCAACACAAGATTTCCTCTTCAAGAGAAGCCAAAGAGATGTTGTTAGAAATTAAAGAAATCTGCAATTTTACAAGTATGATTGCTGTTCTGGGTTTGAAATAATATACATTATTAGGAAAGATTAAAAGAAAACTGTCTGCCTGGCTGTGTTCAACCTATTAGCAGTAAGAGATTTTATTTTCCATGGCATTAATATTTTTCATCTAGAAAATGTTTTTTGCTCAAAAGACTTCTGATGTGTCTAACCATAATGGCACTGATGTGATGTTTGACAAAATAGAAATTGTACAAAAGTAGCTCAGACTGCGAGCTCTGGTGAGAAATACCCCTCCTGAATCTTGAAAGCCTGTTCACCTTGGATGAAAATTAGGAGGAGTTCAGTGGAATACTATCCACTTGTCTGAATAATGATAGATTGAAGAACGTTCTAAGCTCAACATCGAAGAGAAAGCAGCAGAATGATTTGCACTCCTGCTACCACAGATGCATCGTGTGTGCCATCTACAATATGCACTGCAACAAATCACCATGGTCTTTTCAGCAGCACCTTACCAAGCCATAAATTTACAGCCTCAGAAAATCTAGGCTCCCAGGTTCAAGGGAATACAAGGGAACCTGTAAGTTCTCTTTCTAGACACAAATCATAGCATCGTTTCTGTCACTGCTTCAAAATCCTGAAATGTTTAGGTTTTACAGTATGGAAAGAGGCCTTTTGGCCCATTGTGTCCATGCTGGCCTCCCATATCTATCTATTCTAATTCCATTGTCTTGGATCTGTCCAATAACCTTGTTTGCTGTGACGTTTCAAGTGCTCATCTAATAATTAAATGTCTGTGGGTTCTCACCTCTATTATACATTTGGCGAGTAAGTTTCAGACGCCCACAGCTCCTTGGGTGAATTTCCTTTTCTTCAAATACCGTGTAAACCTCCTGCAACATACTTCCACCACTTTCTGTTTTTATTTTTGATTATATTTCATTCTATTTTGTTCTCCATTAGTTGGCTTGTTTTCTTTCAAATGTAAATTATAATAGATAAGGAAATAGATTGCTAGTCCCCTCATTCACCAAAGTCTCAGATATATTGACCTTGGTACTGAAAGTTCAGCAATTTAAAAGTCAAAATAAAATCCAGGCTTGGGGGAAGAAAAAAATGTCTAACTGAGCAATTATGCAATGCAACATTGGCCATTTTTTTGGCCAGGAAGGCTATGACTGAATTTGGGCTATAACCAATTCATAACCATCATAAATATACTTAAAGCCAATGGCCATTTAGGGCGATGTTATTACAACATGCAATGATGTGTTACTCTCCTTCCCAACAAAATTAAGTCTGTGATCTACACTGAAGCCATTGCTTTGCAGATGCATACGATTCAGGTGCAGCAAAACAAATTCCATTATTATCAGCTTTAAATTTTCCAGAATTCAATTGGTCATAATTCAACAGCTCAGTAATGTACTTGACAATAATGTACACTATGAAGCAGCAGTGGAACTTCTGTTGTGTACAACAGTTGTAACAAGCAGAATCCGTAAAATTGATGTAGAAAGATGCCTTAGACGTCCAGTACACATTGTGGCATCCAATTGCTCTTACTAAAGCAAACATGAAGTTGCTTTTAAAATGGCTGGAGTTTTTGTTGCACTGAAATTTGCTGATGCAGTTTCTGCTCCTACTCAACATTTTCTTTGGTTTGCCCTTTAAAAGTATTGCTTAGTTTATTTTCAGGAGAGTTAGATTGGAATTTGTTTTCATATTCCTTATTGCTAACTGGATGAGGTGTGCTACTTTTTTTTTATTTTCTTGCCAATCAGAGTATGATCCTTTCACTAAACTTTTATTCTTTTCTTTTTCCAATAGGGTGCTTATTTTGCATGGAAAGCAACAGCCATGGGAAAGAATTATGTAAATGGGAAAACCTTCCTTGAAAAGAGGTAGAAATGCCCTAATGGTGGTATGGTACTATATTTTCCTGCATACCAGATGTAACAATATTGTAGATGTGGTGTTCATAATGGGCAGAAATTTCTAAGATTTTGATGAACAGGGTCATTTAAAGCAAATATTTTCCATTTTGTCCCAGGCCCAGTTGTCCTGTTCTCAGAATTTTGTACACATTTTACATTGAGATTTTGTTTGAGTATTTCCAAATGGTAAATGCATGCATTTCATTTTGGATTCTCTTCTGGTTTAATGTTTAATTGAGTAATATGTAGAAACTTGCTGTGAGATTTTCATAAATTCCTGTTTTAAGCTCTAGACATAGTGAAAGAAATTATTTCAGGAGGAAATAAGTTTCTTTGTGTTTGTAGGTACAACGAAGACCTAGAACTTGAAGATGCCATTCATACAGCAATCTTAACACTAAAGGTCAGATGTCACATTTGTTGTACAAATATTGAATTATCTGGATTTTTTTGTATAAATGAATGATACTGATTGGAGTGATTCTTTTTTTTTCTCCAAAACAGGAAAGCTTTGAAGGCCAGATGACAGAAGACAATATAGAGGTTGGAATTTGTGATGAAGCAGGATTTCGAAGACTCACTCCAGCAGAAGTCAAAGACTATTTAGCTACCATAGTCTAACATTTATTGAAACTGATTTTTTTTAATATGGAAGAAATATTGGTCAACCTCTGATTATAATTTGAAAACCTTTTTATTCCACTCTTCAGTTTTGGCAATGGTTAAACAGTCAATACAATGTAAAACTATGTTGCACAAGTACATCTGATAAATCTTGTCTTAGAAATGAAAACCAATTTGTGCAGCTCTTGTCATTTAATATTTTTATGTGATGTCAATTAAGCAATTTGTCTTTTTAATGTCTGTATTTGCTACAATTGCACATTTTTTCTCTCTTAATGAGGCTGCTGCTTTTAATTGCATGTCTGCTGACACGTTCTTTCTCATCATGGGATAAACATGTGAAAAGGGAAAGAAAAATGCCACACGATATTTATACTCAGTCGTTATCCACCTGTGAAAGGGTTTGTTAATCAATTTGACTGAAGTTAGTTCTACACTGCACCTGTCAAAATGGTGAGTGGAAGGAGGGAGAATTCCTAGGAGCCTTGTTTAATACACTTTGAATTGTTCTTCTGGTTCTGCATACCTAGAGTTAGGTAATAAATACAGCAAAAATTGTGACATTACATCCAACTGGGTGTATGATGGTTAAATTCTGCAGTTTTAGTATACACTTTGTCATACTTGTATGATGCAGTTCCTTGGCATTTCAATCTGCTGTTAATTTCCCTTTCCAGATTCTTTCCTGAGTTGGAAGCAAGTTCCATTTTGCTTAGCTTCCTTTCAAGCTCATAATTGTCACTTTTCAATTTCTCCTTGGTGTACAAGTGTCATTTTGAATTTGGGAGTTCCAATATATTCATTCTGCTGTTAAATATAGCCATATACAAATTGTTACAAGGTCAAGGTTTATTTGTGTTGATTCATCTTCTCCCTTAAGTACGCATTCTTGTACGCTAATAGCTTTGTTAACTTTTATCAGCGAGAGTTTGTTAGTGGTCAGTAATCAGCCAACAACTTTTTTTGAATGCCAAACAATGGTCATTCACCAAATGCACATTTCATGTTCACTATAAAGTACTTTAGTTCTTGCTTCATCGTGGTGCTGACAATGTGGTATTTAACTGGTTGTTCCAAATTTAGGTTTCACTAACACAAACAAACTAAAATCTGCATCCCTTTCAATGGATTTATAAGATAACGTAATGCTATTTGAAGAGTAGGGAATTCTGTACAATTTCTTAGTTATTGTTTTATCCTTTAACCATCACAATTTTTAAAAAGTTAATTGTGGAACTGTGCTGTACACAAATAGGTTGTTGGGTTGTCCATTTTACAATGAAAATACACTCCAGTACTTCATTGCCTGTAAATCTTTTGAAACGTCTTGAAGTAATGAACAGCGCTATATAAAAGTCGGCTCTTCCATCAATATTCAACTAGATTATCACTTTTGATCAAGCAGATTGATGGTGGGACCTGAGATGAATAAGGGTACATTTCAACAAGTATTATTTTGTAATGAAACTTGAGTAAAACAAAAATTAAACCACCTGAATATATCAATTTTCCTCAATCCAGAAGGGCACTCGTTTCCAGTCTGAGTCTGCATCTCAAGATCTCCTAGCTGTAAAATTTGATCTTTGCCAGCTGTTGCTCCCTTCTCAACCCAGCCTTCAAATCCATGTGAACTAAGTTTGTTTTGGATATGTATGCATTTTGGCAGATGACAAATGCTTAATTACCTTGCTTGAGTAATTGTTACCTAATTTTACTAAAATTGTTAACTTATGGAAACCATAAGACGGGAGACAATGAGGGAAAGGTGAGGCAATCATGACTATTTTGAAAGAAAGAATGAAAGCCATTCAGAGCAGTGTTAATCAGAAGCAGAGACACATTTCAGAGGAAGAGAACCTATTAGAAAAACTGCAATCATGCAGGAGACCAATCAATAAGTAAACATTGTAAGTGGCATAGACCATGCAGAGCCCTGATTAGAATTCTGCCCAGCTGATATGTTGTCAGCTATTTGAGCTTACACTTCATTTGTATAGTACAGTAAATTTGAACTACTTATATCCCAGTTAATGCCATTTCCTGTGTAATGAAGTAGGTAGTCTTATTAAATTCTACTGGACTGCTGTTTTTGAGTGGCTTGATTTATCTTGTAGAGGAGAAAGTGAGGTCTGCAGATGCTGGAGATCAAAGTTGAAACTTTATTGCTGGAACAGCACAGCAGGTCAGGCAGCATCCAGGGAACAGGAGATTCGACGTTTCGGGCACAGGCCCTTCTTCAGGAATCTTGTAGAGCTCACTAGAGATTCTGGTGTCATCCTATCGATTTTCCCTTCACTATTTCATAGTGTTAAATCTGTTGTGAGAAAAATATTTGGACTTTATGCTTTTGCTAGTGATTTAACAGCTGAAAATGTGTTGCTGAAAAGCGCAGCAGGTCAGGCAGCATCCAGGGAACAGGAGAATCAACGTTTCGGGCATAAGCCCTTCCCTGGATGCTGCCTGACCTGCTGCGCTTTTCCAGCAACACATTTTCAGCTCTGATCTCCAGCATCTGCAGACCTCACCTTTCTCCTCAAAGATTTCAACCTACTGTGAATCCTCTTACAAGGATGCCTTCCTTGAAGAAGCTCTCTTCCTCCCTCTACAAAATCCCTGGATGCTGCCTGACCGCTTTTCCAGCAACACATTTTCAGCTCTGATCTCCAGCATCTGCAGACCTCACTTTTCCCTAGTGATTTAACAGCCAGTTTTACTAATTACCCACTCGAATCCACCCAGTTTTGAACTATTGAAATGTCCACTTACCATCGCTCCTCTAGTGAGCATGACCTATATTTTTAAAGCTCATGAGCAGTCTATTGACTCACTTGAACTGGTGAGCTGTCTTGTGCTATATATACTGTTCTGTGATACGTCCATTTTGTTATGTACTTGCCCTCCCTGTTGTTTGTAATTTTGTGTTGCCAGAAAATAGCAACAATGTCTTGAAATTGTAGAATTATTAGTTCCTCTAGAGGTGGCTGGGCACTGATGATGGTGTGTGGAGGTGACCACCAATCGACTGTCCTTCTAACACCAAATTCAATGTATTCCACTCCCATATCAGTTGCAGACAAAAAAACTGTATATCTCTTGACTAGTCAGATGAGAGCAAATATTTGTGACACAGAAAGGCTTTGTCCTTCTGGGAACATCTGAAGGAAACAGCAGCTGTTGTCCAACCCAAGAAGCAAACTTAACCAATCTTGCTGGATCTACATTGTGTACCGCTGCCACTTGTACTTGTCAGCAGAGACTTTGTACTTGTCTGGCATAGGTTTACATCAGGTTGTCTTTTGGCAGGCTTAGCTGGTGGGTTTGTTCTCAGACATTTTATCACCATCCTAGGTAAAATCAGTGAGCCTCTGGTGAAGTGTTGGTGTTCTGTCCTGCTTGATATTTTTGTCTTGGTTTGTTGTGGATGGTATTTCCAGTTCTGTTTCTGAGACATTGGTAAATGGGGTCCAAATCTATATATTCGTTAATAGAGTTTCAGTTTGAATGCCAGGCATTTAGGAATTCCTGCACATCTTTTTGTTTGGTCTCTCCCAGTATGGATGTACTGTCCTAGTCAAACTGGTGTCCCTCTTCATCTGTGTGTATGGATACCAGTGACAGTTGGTCATGTCATTTGGTGGCTAGTTCATGCTCATGTATCCTGGTGGCGAGTTTCCTGCAGTTTGTCCAATACAATGTTTTTGCAATCCTTGCAGGGTATTTTGCATATTATGTTCATTCTGTTGGCTATGGATTTGGGCTCCTTTAAATTCATCAGGGAATCCCTAGAAACCTGACATTTAAACCAGAACTGCATTTGCGAACATGTAGATTTAGACCCCATAATACAATAAAACATAAATAACATTTGATTACATTTATGAAATGCTTTTGGTAGTTCAATTGCACCATGTGCATTGTATTTCTTTAGTTTGGATGTTCAATAACCTCTAAAGAATTTTGATTAATCAAGTATGCATTTTACAAACCTGTTTTGACTCCTTACCAGCTGATATTAATATTCACAACCTTGATCTATTTGTAGTGCTTTCCATTATCAGATTAAACATAGGCAGCTCCCAACTTGCGAAAGGATTCTGTTCTTGAGTCCATTCACAAGTTGTAATGTAAGCAAGTCTGAACATAATGCAGGATCATAATAATAATAATTGTTTGTAAGTGCAAAGAAATGTTTGTGTCTGATCCTTAACTATTAGCACACCTCAGTACGGGATTGCTTTCGTAAGTATGATTGTTTCTAAGTTTGATATTTGTAAATCGGTGACCCCCCTGTAAACCGAACACACCTGGCCATGTCTGGATCTTAGTCTTCTGATAATTCTGTTATTGTTGTATCATTTAATTGTCATAGTTGTAGAAAACAAATCACGTAGATATTAAATCAACACTAACATTGTTCTGATGGAAAATCAGATACTTACCAGTTATTTAATGTAATACATAATATTTCTTCAATACTTGAAAAACTTTATTTTCATGATTTGTAGATGCCGGTGTTGGACTGGGGTGTACAAAGTTTAAAAATCACGCAACACCAGATTATAGTCCAACAGGTTTAATTGGAAATACTAGCTTTCGGAGCGCTGCTTCCTAGTGCTTCCAAATAACCTGTTGGACTATAACCTGGTGTGTGATTTTTAACTTTTTATTTTTGTTTTTCTCTGAACTAATTAGCAATAAAATATTAGACAAGAAGTACACCAATGGGCAGTATTTTAGGATCAAGTTATTTCTTTCATAAATTCTTTAGTCAATTCTTTTGAGTGGTGCATATCACTGAAGGGCACTCCAATGCACGCTAGATGTTGGGAGGCTATGTTTCTGAGAATTTTGCTTTGCAACAAATCATTATGGTTATTCTTGAGAAACTTTTCAGCTGTGGCTCATGCCAGTGCTCACCTGATTTAGTTCAGCAATTAAGTTCCCACTCAAGTAATACGAACATAAATCTTGGATGACACTGCAGCATGGTGTGCGCTTCATTGTTGAAAATACGTTCTCTCAGGTAATATGTTAACATGAAGTTCTCAGATAGGTGTTTTTTTTTAAAAAAAAAACATGTCAAAAGATTTACAAGGATTTTGCCAGGGTTGGAGGGTTTGAACTTCAGGGAGAGGTTGAATATTTACCTGGAACATTGGCTGAGGTGTAATCTTAGAGGTTTATAAAAGTATGAGGAGCATGGATAGGATAAATAAACAAGGTCTTTTCCTGGGGAGTCCAAAACTGGAGGGCATCGGTTTAAGGTGAGAGGGGACAGATTTAAAAGGGACCTAAGGGGCAACTGTTTCACGCAGAGGGTGGCGTGGAATGAGCTGCCAGTAGTAGTAGTAGTGGAAGCTGATATAATTGCAACATTTAAAAGGCATCTGGATGGGTATATGAATTGGAGGGATATGGGCCAAATATTGGCAAATGGGCTTAAATTGATTTACGTTGGCATGGACAAGTTGTACCTAAGGGTCTGATTCTGTACTGTACATTTCTATGACTATTTGAAAAATAACAGGATAATTCTCCTAATTTCCTGACCCATGTCTCTAATCTGGATTATTTGGTAAATTATCTTATTGGTATTTATGGAAGCCAGCTATGTAAAAATAAATTGCTGTATTTGCCTACAACTTTGATTAGCACTTCAAAGGAACTTTGGGATATTCTGAGGCTATGGAAATTGCTAGTGAATGTTAATTAATTACTGCACATTTTTGTTTTCCTTCTTAACTTGCAATTAACTTGATCACGCAATTTTGAAATCTTCTGGGAAGTACATGGTCCAGATTTTGCAGCTTCTAAAGAGTCCTCACGGGCAGAATAACAGTTTACTTTCACTATTTTATGTTTCTCTGTAGGGTGCACTGGTAAGAATGTTCCACTCTGCAAACATTTAGGAATTGCTGAAGCATTGAAAGCTTCCTTTAGGTGCTGTTGGTCTCATTGTGCAATACCTTGAAAAGTTAGACCTTGTTAAACAAATTGTAAGTTTGAATTGTAAACTAAGTGCACGATTACTGTCGAACATCCTCACTGACCATGCGAACGTATATTTGTACTGAGGGATGTGAAATTTTTAGAGGGAGAAACTTGACGTTCCTCAATACACGTACTTTGTTGGTAATACCACACAGTTTACTATAGTTAAGCTTCTACCTTACGCACGTTGGTAAGGAGAGGGAGGGGAGCAGGGGCTGGATAGTAGTGAAGGGAGGAGCGGACAGGTGGGAAGGAAGATTGACAGGTGGGACAGGTCATGAAGA
>NC_057738.1:17920898-17935806 GCF_004010195.1 Chiloscyllium plagiosum
GCTGGATCGTGGTGAAGGGGGGGAGCAGTGAGGGGTTGGGGGAGGGGGAGGCGCGGTGAGCAAGATCGCCGGAAGAGAGCGCGTCCCCGTCTCCATGGAGACGCAGCGTTTGAATTCTACACCGAGGAGCTCGAGACCAACTGCCACCGAGAGAGTGTGAGGGAGGCTATAGGGTCAACACAACGGTAAGGAATATATACTGTGGCGATCAACTCAGTTCACAACGGTAAGGAATATATACTGTGGCGATCAACTCAGTTCACAACTATAAGGAATATAGAGTACTGTATACCGTGGCGACAAACACGGTGCCCAGCGGTAAGGCATATAAAGGATAGGGATCAAGTACAGTTCACAGCGGTAGGGAATATGTACCATAATGATAGTGGGGAATATACTGTATACTATAGTGACCAAGACAGTTAACAAGGGGAAGGAATATATACCACGGCGATCAACACGGTCCTGCATGGAAAGGAATCTACACCATAGTTATCAAATACAGTGGTAAGGAATATACAGTATACCATACCGATCAAATACAGTGTACAACGGTAAGGAATATGTATCAAAACAATCAGTTTACAATGGTAACGAATATATACTATAGCAATCAATACAATTCACAACCATAACAAATATATTCCTTAGCGATTAATACAGTTCATAACAAAAAGGAATTTATACCTTGGTGACAAACACAGTGCCCAACAGTCAGGAATATATAACATTGCGATCTAATACAGCATATAATTGGAAGGAATATCTAATATAGTAATTAATACAGTTCACAGTGGTCAAATACAGTGTTCAATGGTAAGGAATATATATCACAACGATCAGCACAGTTCACAACGGCAAGTGATATATACTATAGTGATCAATACAGTTCACAAAAGTAAGGAATATCTACCACAGTGATCAATACAGTTCATAATGGTAAGGAATATATATTGTGGTGACCAATATGATAAGGAATATAAACCATGGTGATCCAATACAGTTCATAGCAGTAAAGAATGCATACAAGCACAATCAAATACAGTGCACAACAGTAAGGAATATATACCACAGCGATCAATACAATTCCCAACAGTAAGCCTAATGGTAAGAAATATAGACTATTGAAATGAAGTTTAAATCGCAACAGTAAGGAATATTTCACAATCAATACATGACAATAATATGGATGATAGTATGAAGTACACTTGCAGATAATAATGAATATATACTCATAGGGATAAATGCATTCATACAATAAGGAATTCACACCATACCAATGAACATATTTACAGGTAGGATGGAATATATGTCATAGCAATTTATATACTAAATGACAGATGGAGACCTCACAGTAAGAAAGAGGTTGATAAACTTATATAATGCTAAGAAATAAGTAGAATAACAATAATTAAATTATAAATTTTTACTAAACCCATACAACAGGAATGAATGAACTTATATAATGGTCAAAAATATATACTTGAAGAAAACAACATGCAATTGTAATAAATCTACAATAACAATAAATAAACAACTAAAGGTAAGGAACCTATACAAAAAACCTTATGCAATGGTGCAATATCTATACAAGGAAGACAAATACATGTATAATGATGAAAACCTATACATTAGATATGACTGAGTGTCTGCAGTACTGAACAATATGTATAATAACTAATAATTAGTCACTATGTACAATAATAACAAATCCTCACAGTAGCGACATATATAAACATATACAAATTAAAAGGTATACAACAATGATAAAACAAACATGCAATGCAGCAAAATCTATACAAATAGAGGAGTGTCTATGAGAAATTTCTGCAAAACCATTCAGTGAAAACAAATTGATGACAAATGTAATTGAGAAGGCTATGCATACACATAAGTATAATTCACCAATAAACATTTGCAATAGGCAATGATGAAATTATATAAAATTATAATTACACCTATAAACAAATATAAAGGTGGAAATGAATAAAAGCTAACAAAGAAAATGGTTTGAAATTAATGCAAAATTCTCATTTTAAAGTACATTTATACAGTAATAAATAACAAACATATATAGCATACACCAATCAGTAATCAAGTGATGAGTTAATTGGTTCATGATTTCAAAAAGTGTACTTTTTGGAAGAAAGGATTAACTGAGAAACAACAGGAAAAAGTGACAGAGCTAATATAATAATGTAAGTAATCAAAGTAGGATAAGGGAACTAAAGTTAGCTAAGGGCTGTAAGTTTATAAGATTCTTATAGAGTTTTTTTTTCAAGAAGTTTGTAACCTAAAGGGTTCAAGGGAAGTTATGGTAGTAGAATTCACAGCTGTGATATGCTCTTTCTTCACTGTGTGGCAGATCATGGAAGCTTCAGTTGTCCATGATGACTATGCGTGCCTGAATTTTGTCCAACAAAGGATACTGGCTAACCACATCTTGGAGAATTCATTGTAGAGCATCCATGATACTGGACATATTGTGGATAGCACTTTCAGTGAGTTGGCTCTCATCACAGGTGAAGACTGAACAGGAAGAAGGGACATGGGTGAACCCCAAGCAGAGTAGAGAACGGAGGTCATGCACGGGCCCTCTGTGGTCATCTTCTTTTGACTAGATATACCATTTTGCGTAATGTTGGAGGAGATGGTGGTGGTTCCCACCCTCCTATATGGCTCTGAGACAATGACTGTCCACAGCAAGGCACTGAAGCAGTACCAACAGCGCTGTCTGCATAAGACCCTGCAAATCTGGGAAGAGAGATGCACCAACACCAGCGTCCATGACCAGGCCAACATCCCCAGCATCGAGGCACTGACCATCCTTGAGCGGCTACAATGGGCTGGACATAGTGTCCACATGACTGACACTAGACTCCACAAGCAGGTGCTCTACTTCCTGCTCTGGAACAGCAGGCAAACCCCAGATAGACAAAGGAAGTGCTTCAGTGATACCCTTAAGGCCTCACAGGTGAAATGTGCATTCCATACACACCTAGAATTAGATTACTTACAGTGTGGAAACAGGCCCTTCGGCCCAACAAGTCCACACCGCCCCACCGAAGTGCAACCCACCCATACCCCTACATCTACCCCTTACCTAACACTACGGGCAATTTCGCATGGCCAATTCACCTGACCTGCACATCTTTGGACTGTGGGAGGAAACCGGAGCACCCGGAGGAAACCCACGCAGACACGGGGAGAACGTGCAAACTCCACACAGTCAGTCGCCTCAGGCGGGAATTGAACCTGGGTCTCTGGCGCTGTGAGGCAGCAGTGCTAACCACTGTGCCACCGTGCCGCCCACAACTGTGCCACAATCACTGGTTCAAGACATTTCAAATTGGAGGAGGGGCATTCGGTAAGGTGTTGAGTTCCTCAAGATTTGCTGTTGAGAAAAGGCGGAAGACAGGCAAAGGTAGTGTCGGGGGGAGGGTGCTGCCACACCAATGCCCCATCCACATCTTCCTGTGAATGCCTTCTGCCCTAAGTGTATCAGAGCTGCATCAGTGTGTGTAGCCACCTACAGACTCACCCTGAGAGTGGAAAAGAGACATCCTCACCTGTGAGGGACCACCAATGATGATGGAGACGATGACTGTGCAGAACAAAGCTTGGGAGCCAATTTCATGATGCCATGTGGCGTCTGCAGCACAAGAGAGGAGGAAGAAAAACTGCAGGGCTGTAATGGTAGAGGATTCAGTTGTTAAGAAGATAGATAGACTTTGCTTTGGCTGAAAAGAGAGTCCAGGATGATATATTGCCTCCCTATTGTCAGCGATCAGAGATATCATGAAACAGCTGTAGGACATTCTGAAGGGGGAAGGAAAACAAGTTGGTACCAATGACATAGGTAGAAAAAGGAATGAAGTCCTGACAATAGAATTTAGGGTCTAGAAAGTAGATCTTTTAAAATGCCCTAAAAGATAGAAATCTCTGGATTACTTCCAATGCCATGAGCTGGTAAATATAGAAATTGGAGGTTAGAACAAATAAATGTGTAACTGGAGAGATGGTGCAAAAGGGAAGGCTTTAGATTTATGGGACATGGGACCATTTTTGGGGAGAGTGGGAACAATACAAAGAAAATACAAGGTGAATGGATTGCATCTAAATTGGAATGGAACCAATCTCCTGACAGGAAGTTTTGCTAGTACTATCAGGAATGGTTTAAATTAACTTGGCAGGGGGTGGGATCCTGAGAGAATGTCCAGATGCATGGTCAAAATTAGAAGAGATGGTAAGTGAGTCAAGAAGGCATAGTAATTAAATGTCAGTTAAGGTACAAGGAGTTTGGCAAGATTGGGTGGTATTTACTTTAATGCAAGGAGTCTGATAAACAAGGTCATTGAGTTGAGGGCACAAGGAGATATGATGACATTGCTGTCATTGAAACATGGTTAAGAGAGAGGCACAGGATGGGCAGATCAATATATCAGAATATTCTTCAGGCAAGATGAGAAAGTAAGTAAAAGCGGAGTGGTGTTGCAGATTACTCAAGGAATCAATTACAACAGGAAGGAGGAATGACACCTTAGAAGATTCCTCAAATGAAGCCATATAGGTAAAACTTATAAACCAAAAAAAGGCAATCACAATTGCTGACAGTATACAGCAAGCCCCCTAATATTCATAGAAAAATAGAAGAGCAGGTATGTCGGCAAATTTCATAGTAGTGTAGAAGCAATAGGGTAGTGAGAGCTGGAGATCTCAACATTAACTGGGATAGTCAGAGTATGAGAGGTTTAGAGAGAGTGAAATTCTTAAAACACATCCAGGACAGTGTTTTTAAGGCAGTGCATAGAAGGCCCAACACGGTGGCACAGTGGTTAGCACTGCTGCCTCACAGCGCCAGAGACCCGGGTTCAATTCCCGCCTCAGGCGACTCTCTGTGTGGAGTTTGCACATTCTCCCCGTGTCTGCGTGGGTTTCCTCCGGGTCCTCCGGTTTCCTCCCACAATCCAAAAATGTGCAGGTTAGGTGAGAATTGGCCATGCTAAATTGCCCGTAGTGTTAGGTGAAGGGGTAAATGTAGGAGAATGGGTCTGGGTGGGTTACGCTTCGGCGGGTCGGTGTGGACTTGTTGGGCCGAAGGGCCTGTTTCCACACTGTAAGTAATCTAATCTAATCTAAAAAGAAGGGTGGTCCTGGACTTGATTTCAGATAATTAAGCCAGGCAAGTGTTTAAAATTCAATGAGGTTGTACTTTACATACAGTATTCATAATGCTGTTAGATTCAAGATAGTTATGGAAAATGACAAGGATAGGCATGAAATTGAAGTTGAGAGTATGTTGCTGGAAAAGCACAGCAGGTCAGGCAGCACCCGAGGAACAGGAAAATCGACGTTTTGGGCTGGAGCCCTTCAAAAATCTTCCAACATCTAGATGACTATGGAATGTGCAAGGGCATCTCTTAACAAAGAAATTAGGACAGGAAAAAGGAGTCATGATAGGATAAATGCAGGTAAAGCAGGTAAACTCTTAACTATTTTACAATTACATAAAGGGTAAAAAGAATAACTTGCAAAAGAGTAGGACTCATTAAGGACCATAGTGGTAACTTGTCCATGGTGTCAGAGGTTGTAGGCGGTTTTCTAAATGAATACTTTGTGTCGGTGTGCACTAGTGAGAGGAATAAAATGGATATAGAAATCAAGGAGAAGGACTGTGATGTATTCAAAGAAATTAGCATAGACAGAGAGGAGGATCTAAGTGGTCTGGCAGGCTTAAAAGTAGATAAATCTCCAGGCCAGATGGAATTTATACTATGCTGTTGAGACAAGGGAAGAAATAATATGGGTGTTGTCAATAATTTTCAATTAATCTCTGGCCAAAGGAGAACTGTCAGAGGACTGGAGGACAGCCAATATGGTACTGTTATTCAAGTAGGGAGGAAGAGATAAATAGGGAAACTACAGGCCAAACTACAGTCTAATCTCAATGATGAGGAAAAGTTTAGAAGCAATTCTGCCTGACAGAATTAACCTGCAACTGGAGAAGCAGATATTAAAATCAGAATGGTTATGTTAAGGCAAGGTCATGTTTGAACAACTTGATTGAACATATTGAAGAGGTGACTAGGTACATATATGAGTGCAATGCAATTGACATAGTCTAATTTGATTTTAGCAAAGCTTTTGATAAGGTCCCACACGGGACACTGATAGTGAAGCAAAGAGCCAATGTGATTGAATGAAATTTGTCTAATTGGTTTCAGAATTGACTGAGTGGCAAGAAGTAAAGGTGATTGTCGAGAGGTATTTTTGTGACTGGAAGCCTGTGTTCAGTGGGGTTTTGCAGGGACAGGTGTTGGAGCTGTCAATGTTTTCTACCGACCCAAAACAAGGCTCAGACAAATGACCTCTTTGTCCAAAATCAATGTTTTATTAGAAAACATGCATGAGGAGAGAACCTAAACACATAGATGGTATCTCCAACACTTTATTTGAAATACAGTCTGTTTATAACATAGTCATGGAAAGCCTTTAGGTGACTTATTCATTTTAGTAGCAAGCACAGTTACGATAATGAGCCAGACTGATAGGATTGAATGAAACTACAGTTTTATAGCCGGTACAGATCACAGTTAGTTCAGTCACAGAAGCTGTCTGTTCTTTCCCAGGGATTCTGGCCAATAGGTCTATATTCGCTAAGATTCATGGATTATGACCAAAATGTTTTCTGCTTTGTAATGGTTACTGTTTTATGTTTTTAAGTAAAACATCTTTGTTGTTAGTATTAATAAATTTTAATCCTTAAGCCACTTTATCCTTTATGTTACTAAATTTTAATCATTAACATATTCTATCCTTCATGCTGGCTTACAAAACAATTTATTCTTCTACAAAGCCTTGCTATTTGTGGTATAGAAATATAATAATTGAATATTGGATCAGTAAATTTTCAGATTTTATGAAAATTGTTGGGGCGCTAAAAACTGAGAGCAATAACCTCAGATTACAGGAGGATATAGACAGGTCAGATGGGCTATTCAGTGACAAAGGGAATTCAGTCTGGATAAGTGCGGGATGATGCATTTGGGCAGGACAGGTAAGGCAAGGAAATACGTGATAAACAGTAGCAAGACCAAGAAGATGCTACAACAATGGATGAATGGACACTACTCAACAATCGCCACATAGAGGTGTTCACTTCAATGGTCAAGGACATTTGGCCTCAGATCTTTGTGTGACCATCTTCCAAGGCGGACTTCAGGCTATGCAACAACGCAGAGTCACCGAGCAGAGGCTGCTAGCCAAGTTCAGTACCCATGAGGATAGCCTCAACCAGGATCTTGGGTTCAGGTGACCCCACTACAGTATACACTCTCACACACAAATTCAGAAAAAAAGGATACATACACACACACCCTTACACACGATCACACTCACACAGACCCTCATACACACAGTCTGTCAGTCATACACATACACACACACTCTCTCACAGGCATATACTCTGTCACACCCATGCACACACTCCATCAAGCATGTACACACGCATGCGTGTGCACACACACACACACTCTCACGCATGCACGCACGTATAAATCTGTGGGGTGAATCTGTATTTGCAGATTCATTCTATTTTATTCAAAAAGTACACTATCTGTCAGTCGTCAGTTCATGTGATATTTTATAAAAATTCCTACTTTGGAAATAAAACCAGTCTGACTCTAGGCTGGGATACAGATAGATTCTAACCTCACACCTTTAATGCATTGTCTGAACTGAGATGTCACCTTTTTGTTTATAAAAACTTAAGTTATCTTTGAACTGTGACTTGAAAGAAGTTCTGGGATTTACATATTAATTAATCAAAACCTGCAATCATAATCACATTCAAAGTGATTAAAGACTTAACAGCAGTCTAGGTTTGTTCAATACATCGCATCAGTAGCATGGCACTTTGATCTTTTACTATAAATTCTGTGATCCTACCCCACTAGCTAACTGACGAAGGAGCAGCACTCAGAAAGCTTGTACTTCCAAATAAACCTGTTGGACTATAACCTGGTGTCGTCTGGTTTTTAACTTTGTAAATAGAGGCATTTAATATTACACCAATAATTTAAGACTAAACTTTCACAAATTTCTGGTTTGATTTCAGGTAATGGTGTTTTGATTCAATATATTACCTGAAATGGTGGTGAAATTAGATTCCATAGGCGATTGGACATTCAATTGAACAGAACTGATTTGCACTATTATGAGGCAAACAATGGGGTGTGAAGATAAATTGGATGGTCCTTTTGAAAACCTAGTGTAGGCAGAATGGGTTGAATGATCTCCTGTACTATAAGACACTATATGCTTATGTGCAATATAAAGAAATAGAGTTATGCAATGTTAAGAAATCTGTACATCTGACAACTTAGTGTCTACCTGGTGACGCTGCATTCAAGACTACTTGCATGGTAAGTAATGTAAGCAGCACAAATCAGGAAGAGTTAAACAATCCCTCAACAACCAATCAGATCTAAAATCTACAGTCCTGCCACATCCAGTCCCAAATGGTGTTTGAAAACTAAATTGGAGAAGGCTTCATAAGTATCTGCATCCTCAATGCTGAGGAGCCCAGCACATAATGCAAAAGACAAGATTGAAGCATCCACCTTTAGCCAAAAATACCAACTGAATGATCTATTTCAGTCTCCTTATGAAGGCCCCCAGCATTACAGATGCCAACCTTTATCCAAGTTGATTCACTCCACATGATATAAAGAAATGGGGGAAAGCATAGAACATAGAACCTTACAGCGCAGTACGGGCCTTTCGGCCCTCGATGTTGTGCCGCCTGTCATACTAATCTGAAGCCCATCCCACCTACACTATTCCATGTACGTCCATATGCCTGTCCAATGACAACTTAAATACACTTAAACTTGGCGAATCTACTACCGTTGCAGGCAAAGCATTCCATACCCTTACTACTCTCTGAGTAAAGAATACTGCAAATATTCTGGGCTCTAACAATATTCTGGTAATAGCCCTAAAAACATGCTCCAGACGCACTGTGTTACTACCAAAGCTGTGCCCAAACAATTACAACATTGGCATCTACACAGTAATGTGGAAGTCCATGAAAAGCAGGACAAAGCCAACATGGCCAATTGAAGTCCATCAATCTCACGCAATGTCAGGAAAAGTAATGGAAGGTGTCAGCAATAAAGCTATAAAGGAACACTTAATCAACAATGATCACTTGCCCACTGATGCTCAATTTGGGTCCCACCAAGTAAATCCAGCAGATCTCAACATAACCTTAGTCCAAAATGGATAAGAACTTATCAAGGCAATGAAAAAGATGCTCCTCAGGTCCTTTTCAAATCTTTCCTCTCTCACCTTAAACATATGTCCCCTATCCTGGGGAAAAGACCTTGTCTATTCACCTTATCTATACCTCTCATAATTTTGTAAACCTCTATAAGTTCACTCCTCGGCCTCCTAAGCTCCAATAAGAAGAGGCCCAGTTTATCCTGCCTCTCCTTATAACTCAAACTTTCCAGTCATAGTAACATCCTTGTAAATCTTTTTTGCGCCCTTTCCAGTTTAATAACATCCTTCCTTTAGCAGTGCCACCAGAATTGGACACTGCTAAATTGGACTTCAAATGTGGCCTTATCAATGTCTTGTACAACTGTAATGTGTCATCCCAGCTCCTGTACTCAATGCTCTGATGAAGATAAGCGCCAAATGCCTTCTTCATCACCCAGTCTACCTGTGATGTAATTTTCAAGAAATTGTGTATCTGCACCCCGAGGTCTCTTTGTTCAATATGACTCATCTTCAGATCTTCAGAACCAGTTCTGAAGAGTTATACGAGATTTGAAACAGTAAGTCTCTTTCTCTTTCCACAGATGCTGCCAGACCTGCTGAGTTTCTCCATACTTGTTTCAGATTTCCAGCATCTGCTGCTTTTTGCTTCTATTACAGTGTACTATAATTCAGTTACTGTTGGCCTATCACATGACAAGAGATAAATAGCCTCGAAATTAGAAGTACCTTTGCTGCCTCAGGGAGAGCTCAATTTGCCATAAATAGGTGGCAGGAGAAAGTCAGCACTGCAGATGCTGGAGAGCAGCACAGCCAGTCAGGCAGCATCTGAGAAGCAGGAGAATTGATGTTTCAGGCATAAGCCTTTCATCAGGAAAGGCTAAATAGGTGTCAGCCTCTCATAAGATACCTTTTTTTTTGGAAATAATTGCCTTAAATTATTTTGTGGTTAAATATAGTCCCACATTGTGTACCCAAACCATGACCAAACAATTCAAGAGTTCCAGAATATTGATTAGTTCATTCTATTAGTGATGTCGCATTTCTCAGGAGATATCTAGCACATTGGAATTGACAAATTTATTAACTGTTTGATTGTTAAAAATAAGACAGAAACACCAGAAGTTTGTGAAGATAACAAAAAGACTGGAGAAGTTACCATCTTTGTAATGGATATTAAGACCAGTTACAGACAGAAAAATATCACTTTTACATTAGTGTAATGGAACTTCTGGTAGTAGGTGACTTCAGTATAGGAAGGTGCTGAAGGTTAAACAGTTGTGCCAGGACCTCCAACAACAGATGGCAATGTTGAGGGAGGACAGCTGGAGCAGTTTGATGGACAAAGGATGTCTTTGGAGGAAGGGAACCTCCTGATAAGAAATAGCAGAAGAAAAAGGATTTCTCCACCCAATGTAAATCAAAAACAAACCGTGTAAATATTGCAAATTTTTTTTGTTTAATCTTGATTTCCCCATACATTTTAATAACCTAATGCTAATGGAATTAAAATCCTTTGGGTCATTCTTGTTCAAATCTCATGTTACATTAAGGAAATCTTCTGGAATTAGGCTAATGAAATATATTCTTTATTTTATTACACTGGTAATGTGTAATAATTTATCCAAAATGCTCAGGACCAGCTGTTTTTCAGAATTATTCAGTTTTCACTATAAGTGACAGTTTATTGGTAAAATTTTAAAAAGTCTTACCGGAGGTGCAGACTTCTAAGCAAGAACGTGCTTGGCCATGCCCCCCCCCGCCACATCGCATCTGAGTGACATTCATCGAGTGGGTATCGACTTGGGTTAACTGTTTGCATGGCAAACAACCTTGTTAACGAGAGAACAACTTCACAAAAAACTTTCAGATTTCGGAGCTTTTTGGTTTCTGGATGTTCAGGTAAAGGATCTTCTACCTGTACTAATATATGAACTGAAATTGGACTGATTTTACCGAATATTTATTTATAGTGTTCTATAAGTTTTTATCACTGTGATGTAAACTATCTTTCAAATGACATGTCAGTTAACGCTACCCCAGGTCATGCTTCAGAGAGACTAGAGGAGAACATGTGTCTAAGACATGAAGATTCAGTGCAGATCATAAGGATCTTTCATTATCACACTCCCATTTCCTGCAGTCGGAGTAGTAAAAGCAGCTATTGAAGGCTGAATTTCACTTTTAGGCTAGGAAATAGGAATTGGAACCCAAGTCCTAAATAGTACCCTGGGGGAGACAGCCGTTCTTTGTAGTTTGAATGAGAATGCTCTTTATAGGAGTTTTTGGGTGTAGTAAGCAGTGAGTAACTGAGAAATATTTCAGCCTGAAAATGCTTTCTCACCAAGTGCTTTTTAAAAAAATTAAACATAAACCAAAAAGAAAATGCCAGGGCACCCCGGTAGAGATTTCTCTACATGGCAGCCTTTGGCTGCGTCTGCAACCAGGCAGGCAGAAAGGGTCTAGAGTACTGCCGGTTTTCTTTATATATCGTTGTGTGCCCATCTCATGGGGTTGAGCAACCTTCTTAGCTCTAAACCAGTGTGCCCTAAAATGGCTACAGTCAGGAGCAAAGTCACCAATTTGCAGGCCAACCAGGGCAGTATTTTTAGGTCCCATCCAACTCTGTCCCTGATCTTTGTGTAACCCAAAAATTCTGCTTTGGAAATCAACTTCTATAAAGTAGGAGACGACAACACTTTAGGAATTGGCTGATTTCTCTAAAATTAGTAGCTCCTCGCAACAAACTAGCATTTGTAATAATGTCTGAATAATTTTGCATACCACAGCAACTTGACACAAATAAGGAAGTTTGGCTAATAAAAGAAATAGAAGCATGTCTCCATACAAACATAAACACAATCTACTATAGATACAAAAGTAACAATAGCCCTGTTTTATTCTCCAGTGTTACTTGGAAAAGACAAATGTCTGCCTCTAGCCAGTACAGTGACTGTGGTAAGTTCTTTTTTTCCCTATATTTTCAAAAATGTTACCTTAAAGCACAAAATTAATTGCTCGGTATGCCTTGCTTATTTTTCCCAGCTTTGAATCTGATGTTGGTAAAATGGAATGATCCAAATTTTTATGCCATTTTTAGGCACTGCTTTGTATTTGAATTTGTGATTGGTCGATAATTACATAAAATGTGTGATAATTGAACATTCTAGTTTCAGCAGTAAGTTTCTTTATGAATGAATTATTTTTCTATTTTCTGAAATAGCATCTTCCGTGAAAAGTTTTAACTTATGTCCTGATACATTGTATATAAAGTATCTTGGCCTCTTCCCAACATTTATTCAAATACCAATGATTAGTAAGATCTTCTAGATTGATTCAACAGTCCAAAAATAAGGCATTTATCAATAAATTAATTAATGAGTTTAAATTTAAAAATTTAGCATAAATGGTTTATTTTTCTGAAAATGAATCAACCAATATTTTTTAAAAAATATATTTTTTGCCTGTGGACTTTCCTGAAAAATTGGTATGTAATGTCTGCAATTATTGGCTGAGATCTCCATGTCTTCAGATCATCAGAGACCTGATCTTGAACTCAAGATGCAGATCTGGATACCACAGAAGTCCAGACACATTGACTTCTCTCGGAATTGCCTGAGAGGTTTCACTTCCCAACAAGCACCTCCTCTTCTCCCTGGGGCTCTCTGACTCCGAACGAGAGCTGCATTTGCTGGCTGTCCCATGAGGGGATTGCTCCTCCATGATCATGATCAGATAACCTTGACCACTTTAAATTTAAAAATGGATAACCTATCCTTCAGAGGCCATCTCTACATTGTGGCATCTTCTGTGTCGTTATTATAAATTAGCAGCTTCGACCTCAGTTGGTGGATACGTAAATATGACAAACTTACAGATGGTGATGTTCCCATGCACTTGTTCTTCTTGTTCTTCTGTATAGTAGAAGTTGTAGGAACGGCTGGTGCTATTGAAGAAGCCTTAATAAGTTGCTGCAGACCATTTCATTGCTGAAATGCACCGAAGTCACATTGTGTAGTGTTGGAGGAAATCAATGCTTTAAGGTTGTGGATGAGGTCCTTATCAATAAGACTGCTTAATTTACCTGGATAGTATTGAGCATCCTGAATATTGCTTGAGCTGCACTTATCTAGGTGTTTCATCACACTCCTGACAGGATTCACAGCTGGTGGAAAGGGAATTGGAAGTTGGCAAGTCAGTCTGATCTGTTCTTGCATTTAGTATTTATGTGGCTGATATAGTTTGATTTGTTGTTAATGGAAGCTTGCAGAATATTTGAGATTTTTTATACTTACAATGCTATTGAATATCAAGGGGGCATTTATGTACGTCTTCGCTGGATTTTGAGGGGAAATACTCTCCAACCATCTTCCATTGTGGAGAAGTTGGCCTTAAATCTGCCAACTCAGAATTTGCTTGCCTCACAGCAATTTTATGTGGGAGCAACTTTAAATGTTTCAGAGTGGTAGTTTTACCCTCATCTAGAATGAGATTCCACCCGAGAGAGATACCTACCGATATAATTGACTGGCATTTTTGTAAATCTGATAGCATCATGATCGAGCAGTGGCTGCTGCTGGAACTGTAGGCAGTCCATGGGGAAGAAGAGTCATGTAGCTCAGATTTGGAGGTAAGTGCAGTCTTATGGATAGGCCTGTCTGGAAGACCTAAGTGAAGAGGCTGAGAGAGGTAGAAGGCCCTGTTAGAGTCACTGGAGTGGGGTGGAGAGAAAGGTTAAAGGACTGACAGCTGATTTTTATTGGGGTAATGTCTTTAATAGCCATGGGGCTCCTAAAGAAGGTACTCCCTTCCTGCACTGAAAATGGCTACCAGGCCTGTCTCCAAATTCCCCTGTCACAGTGGCTATTTAATGCCTCGGTAGTTTTAAGGGCAAGCAAACTCTCTGATGCTTTTGATCCACTCCAATGATCCTTCTAAAGAAGGTCATTAGACTCGAAGCATTAATTTTGCTTTCTCTCCATCGATGTTCCCAGACTTCCTGATTTTCTCCAGCAATTTCTGGTTTTGTTTCAGCATCCACAGTTCTCTGTTTCAATTTAACTCTTTTATCTTTATTGGACTTAGGATATCATGAGATTTTGAGCTGAGAACAATATTGAACCGCTATTCAAATTTTAGTCTTAAATATTGTTTTTACTCTTGTAAGGGTTAATGTAAGCCTGAATGATAAATTGGCCTTGTACCCATTGATTCTTAAGTGCACTTTGAAATATTTTATTAAATAACTTAGTTGTGTCAAAACACTACAAGGTAAAAACAATGACTGCAGATGCTGGAAACCAGATTCTAGATTAGAGTGGTACTGGAAAAGCACAGCAGTTCAGGCAGCATCCCGAGGAGCAGGAAAATTGACGTTTCGGGCAAAAGCCCTTCATCAGGAATAGGGGCAGAGTGCCTGCAGGGTGGAGAGATAAATGAGAGGAGGGTGGGCGTGGGGAGAAAGTAGCATAGAGTACAATAGGCGAATGGGGGTGGGGATGGAGGTGATAGGTCAGGGAGGAGGGTGGGGGAAGGTAGCAAAGAGTACACTGGGTGAATGGGGATGGGGATGAAGGTGATAGGTCAGGGAGGAGGGTGGAGTGGATAGGTGGAAAGGAAGATAGGC
>NC_057738.1:17936508-17939492 GCF_004010195.1 Chiloscyllium plagiosum
ATTCACCTATTGTACTCTATGCTACTTTCTCCCCACCCCCCCCCCTCCTCTCATTTATCTCTCCACCCTTCATACACTCTGCCTCTATTCCTGATGAAAGGCTTTTGCCCGAAATGTCAATTCTCCTGCTTCTCGAATGCTGCCCGAACTGCTGTGCTTTTCCAGCACCACTCTAATCTAGAATCAAAACACTACAAATAAAACAAAAATAAAAAAAATATTTGGCTGCTTATTTCAGTTGCTTTTATTATGGACAATCTTTGAATGTTTGAGGAAAACACTGATGAAACCAGCAGTGAAACTGTCTGAGAATCAATGAGTGAGACAAACTTTGCTTCTCCCTTAAAAGCTTGTCTTGTACACTATCGTTGAAGAGATTTAAAATAAAATTATCTTGCACTCCAACATAATCCTCCTGTTGTTCCCATGATTTATGCCAATCACTATTCCAATGAGTATGCAACCAAGTGGCCTAAGAAAATGCACTTGAAATAACTTTTTCAATCACCATTTAGTACAGGACAAGTCAATGCAAGACATTACCCTTTCTGCCAAAGGTTTTCATTGCTGATGTGTTTCCAATTAGTATTCACTTTAATTCTGCTTTTTCAGACGAAGAAGAGCAGGAGCAGTTCAGAGAGGCACAACAGGTCAGATCGCACCAAAGCCAAACTGCACCTATCTGCTGGTACCATCCTGTAGATTGCAATGCATGTAGCACATTCATTTAAATTGTTTCTTCATCCAAGCATTGCTAATTGCTGTTTTCATTGGTTGGAAACATCAGCAACATTTTGGATGGTTGGCACATTTAATGATAAAGCCAACTTGAACCTGTTAAAGGGGTGGTTTATTTGGTTAGTAGGTGCTAAGAGAAACTTAGTTGAAGAAAAACTAACCTGGAAAAGATTCAGCAATGTTACCACAGAAGAGACAATAAGCTTCTAGATTCAAAGTTTCAGATGCTGCATGGAGGATTTGGTGTAGGATGTGCAAAGAAGGAGAAATGACATGGCCAGATGCACTCAAGATAGTTTGTCAAATAGCAATGGAAGCAGATAGTCATGGAGTCAATGAGGGGAGTCAAGCTCATTGGATCTAGATGTAGTGGCTAGGAAGTTCTATGCTTCACATTAAATGCATTTTCAAATGTCATATCCTGCCAAATGCATCAATGGCTTTAGCCACTGTTCAAAATACAAGACCCCAATCATAACCTTGCAATGACACATATTAATCAAGCCTCCAACTTTACATTAATTATATATAATATCACCTTTTGACACTTACTACTGCAGCAAGTTTTATATTTACATTTCACAGATTGCACACACTGCCAGCTGTTCAGCCACGACAGTCACATCACATAAACAAATTACATAACATGCAACACATTCTCTCTCACTTGTAGGTCAAGGTGGTGCATGACCAGAGGTAGCAGAACCTAACTAGAGAGTAACAAGTGTGTCTAGATGTCCTAACCTTCATGGAGAATATTGTGTTGTCCATTGTTAGGACATTCATTCCTGAGGCCCAGGCCAGCACTGGGGCTGAAATTATAAAAGCAGGAATGTCCTATTACTTCATCTTCATTCTCACATCCATTTTCATTCACATCTCAATTCCTTGTATCCAACACTCTCATCTGTTTTTAAGCTGCAGATGTTGTAAAGATATAGCTTTTACTTCTCCCTCCTCACATTACACTTTTAATATTGTGCTCCTTTCTGATAGACAAGAAGCACAACTTGGTCAGATAATGGAGGAGCACCAAGAAGAGAGTGATGATGAATGCACAGATTATTATTGATTTCACACTGACAGCTATAAGTCAGATATAGTGTGGATCTTACGGGACAGATTAGAAACCAGATTTACATGTCATGAGACATCAGGCATTAATTGGCCTGGGCAGGAAGAAAGAACAGACTAGGTGCCAACTGGCTGTGGAATTATGCCATATGTAAGTTTTGAGGACTCAGAAAACAAACTTTGTTGGGATAGCCTGCAAAGGTTCACTGATGGGTAAGTGCACCAAAATATTAGCTGTATTGGTCAATGTCAAGGAGCATGCAGGAGCCCAGCGCCATATTGGCACAGGACTTTTTCACACAGCCTGAAGCCATCTTGTCAGCGGTCCCGTTGTGTGTGCTTCCTGCGCAAAGGAGTCGGATTGTAACAATCCAGATGTACAACCCTCACGTCCCAGCAGCAGATGTCCTGACCTTCTTGAGAAGATACGTCCAGGTCGAGGGAGAGAGTACCGATGTGGTCGATTGTTTCGGGATCTGGACCAGCAAACGACAGGTCAGGGTAACCCTGAGGGTCGATGCCAGTGGGAACGTCCTCCACCCACCCTCCAGCTTTGCCATTGGAGGAAGCAGAGGTTACCTGACATACGCAGGGCAGCCAAAAGTGTGCCGAACCTGCGGGAGATCAGGCCACATGGTGGCGGATTGTAAGGTGACCGTCTGCCGAAACTGCAAGCAGGAAGGCCACCCGACCAAGGAATGTAAGGAGGCCAAGAACTGTAATCTGTGCGGAGAGGCGGGCCACATGTACAAGGCCTGCCCAAGACAAGGGGCTGCCGCCTACGCACAGATGGCCGGAGGTGGCAACACGAGCCGTGGACCGCCTAAGACCAGCAAGGTACCACAAAACAGCACGGGAACGGTGTATGGAGGTACCCAAAAGGAAGGGCAGGCTGTAGCGGAGCAGACGGCAGACAGCGGGGAGATGCAGCAGCCGATCAAAGCTCCTCCAGGACAGACAGAGGAAATGGAAGAGAAGGGATCAAACGAGGCAGAAGATTGGATTACCGTGAAAAGCAGGAAGAGGAAACCTCCCAAAGCCACCCAGCGAGGGGGGAAGCAACACCTACACGGCGAGGATACAGGCAGCTCTTCCGACGGTGAGGACGGGCACAAGGAGGGTCGTCACCAGAGGAAGAGACAGAGCGCCGTGGGGAAAAAGGAGGGCAGCAC
>NC_057738.1:17942764-18005951 GCF_004010195.1 Chiloscyllium plagiosum
AAGAAAAACTCCTTTGACCACAAGTCCATCAGGAAGTGGTCAGCACGTAGTGTCCTTGAGGCCCTTCGGGAAAAGGAGAGGGCGGATCCTATCGAGCGGTTCCCTGGGCAGACTGTCAAAGCCATTTGGCAGAATGCCTCATCGCCAGAACTTTCCAACACGCACCAAGACATGGCTTGGCTGGTGGTGGGAAGGGCTCTGCCTGTGAGATCCTCTGTGCACGCCCAGACTCTCAGCCGCACTGCACGCTGCCATCGCAGCAGCTGTGGGGGGGATGAGGCTGTCACACACCTCCTTCTGGAATGTGCCTACGCAGAAGTAGTCTGGAGAGGAATGCAGTGGTGTTTGTCGAGGTTCGTCCCGAGCAGCGCCGTGACGCGGGACTCCGTGCTCTACGGTCTGTTCCCCGGGATGCACACCGAGACGAACATCAACTGTGCCTGGAGGATCATCAACTCGGTGAAGGGCGCTCTCTGGGTGGTCCGAAACCTGCTGATCTTCCAGCTGAAGGAGTTGACCCCGACTGGGTGTTGCAGACTGGCACATTCCATGGTCCAGGACTATGTGTTGAGGGACGCGCTGAAGCTTGATGCAGCTGCCGCCAAGGCGCGGTGGGGAAAGACCACTGTGTAAAGTCTGCCTGCCTAACGAAGAACAGGGGGCCCATGCAGTCATTTGGGCTCTGCTGACGCCTCAGCTAATTATATGGGCATATGATTGAAAAAATGTACAGACCTGTATAAAAATGATAAATTCTGATCTCTGTATGTACATGTTTACATAAGTATGGCATGACCAACTGTACAGACCATCAAATTATTTTATAAATAAAGTATATTTTTGAAATTAAAAAAAAAAGTTCTTTACAGAATGGAACTGGTGACCAACACTGTTTGTGCAGCCTTGGGCATGACCATGAAATAGTACCTGGTGATCAAAGTTGCAATGCAGTACAAACAGCAGTATTTATGTTCTGTATTGGAAGCTAATTGAGATGAAAATGGTGATGACTGCTTCCAGATTCTCTCTATATCCACCCTCTAAAGCCCCCTATAGTTTCGACCAGATCCCAGGTGGGATTCCTCAATTTGTTTTGTTACCAATGGGATATTGAAACTCAAACAGAAAGCAGTGGAGAGGTTTGGTAGGGTTGACAGCATCCGTAGAGAGAGAGAGAAGCAGATTAACATTCTGAGCCCAACGATTCTTCGTCAGAACTCCTGAGTGAGGATGGAGGAACTGGCTCCCCTTTTTTCTTCACTTACTTCCCCAGTTGTTGCAAAAAAATTAATTTATAAAAAAAATTCATCCTTTGTGGATACCTTTCTCCCATACCAAATTAACTTATGCTTTCAAAAAAAAACTAACTTAGCCAGGTTTTCTTGAATTAACAAGAAGAGTGAGCTTATTCATTGTCATGTGCGAGAAGAAAACTAATGCTACACATGTATTAAAAGATAAAAGTTTAAAACAGGTTATTCAGTCTCTGACTTGCACATGAAAAACAAGGTAAGACAATGCTGTAGCCAGTATTGTCGCACCAGCACTGTTGACATTGATAGTTGATTTTCTTGCTTCTTGGTTTTGTAGGCGGATTCCTAATTTTTATGCAGAAGATGGGATGTGGTTGGGGGTGGAGGGATGAATGATAGGTGGAGACAGAGCCCAAAGAGAGAGAAAAATGGTTGGACAGACAAGGGAGTGGTTAAAAGTCAGTTTGGGGAATGAAAAGCTGCTAATGAGGACAATTACTAACTGACAAAGGGTAGTGTGTGGTCGCAGCCTGGGTAATGACAAGGCCTGGTGTGCGGGGTAGGGGAAAGCATGGGGAAAGGTGCTCAAACCTTAAAATTGTTGAAATTGATGTGAAGTCGAGAAAGCTGCAAGATTCCTTAGTGGAAAATGAGGGTACTGTTCTTCCAGCTTGTGCTGAGCTTCACTGAGCACTATAACAAGCCTGAGACAGAGATGTTGGCCAGAGAGCATGGTGGTGCATTGACATGGCAAGCAACTGGAAGCTCAGTGTCTTTTTTTGGGCACAGAATGTAGGTGTTCTGCAAAGTGGTTACTCAGTCTGCACTTCGTGTCCCCCATGTAGAGGAGATCACATTGTGAACAATAGACTGAATTAAGTGCAGATGAAGTGCTGCCTCACCTGGAAGGATAATGAGGAGGAGAAAGTAAATGGTCAGGTGTTACATCTGGGACTGCAGTGTAAGGTGCTGCAGGGTGTGGGAATACGTTGGGAGTGAACGAGCAGTGGATGAAAATGTCTCACAGGAAATGGTCCTCGCAGAAGGCTGACAAGCGAGAAGACTGTGTGTCTGGTGATGGCATCCTGTTGAAGGTGGAGGAAATGGTGGCTAATGATCCTCTGGATGTGGATGCTAATGGAATGGTGAGTGAGGCGTTATTGTGGGAGGGAAGACAGGGGGTGAGGGCCAAAGTGCGGGAGATTTGTTGGACACAGCCATGGGCCCTGTCAACCACAGTGCTGGGGAATCCTTGGTTGAGGAAGGAAGTGGACAAATGAATGACCAGTTGATGGGAAAGAAGAGCCTACTGGAAGGAAAAATGCCAATTAACTTCAGGTCAATGCTATATACATCAGTGCCAGCTGTAGAAGGGACTGCCGTATATGAATTGGCTTCTACAGCCACCATGATGATCTTCAATTCAGAATGACATATATCCTAGATGCAGTCTATTGTCTTCTGAGGCAGAGGGATGCTGACTGCTATTGCACACTGATGAATTCTTCCCTGATAGTAGAAGTAAGGCATGAGGGAAAGATGGTATGTTGAACCGTATCTGTGTTTCTACTGTTCGTTTCACCTAGCAGGAAAACCACAATGGTTTATCCATTCAGGTCTCTGCTTAAAACAACAGTCATGCATTAATAATCACTGGAATACAATCTGTATCTTTAAAGAAAAATTCCATTACATTTTTGTTGGTGGCCTTGCTGCCTGCTTTAAAAGCAAGTTAAAATTGAAGCTTATCAGAAGGAAGCAGCACATTAGCATCCGTCTGTCAGGTTAACTAGCCACCTAACCAGTTTGTGCCAGGCAGACAGGATTAAATCTTTCATGTGATTTGGGTATGGCTTGACTGTGGAAGATTTCTAATTTGCTAGCTTGTTGATGTTAATTCTGCATTTTAGGTCTTACTTCACTCATCTGAAATTATTATATTACTCATTTTGTGAATTATTACAGTAGTGCTCCAGCTGTGCATTTGCCTGTCAGCTATGTTCTTAATTCTCCCGTCTGTGTTCCCTTTCTCCTTAATTTATGCTCTGATTCCTTCAGTAGTTTTCTATTTTGATCATCTGCCTTCTGTTTGAAGTTGGCTGTCTTCCAATTTTTCTCTTCAGAGCTCCCCATACTCTGTTTATATACTCCTGGTATTGTATCTCCCTTATTTTGATTCTGTTGTGGTCTATCTAGCTGTTGTCTAGTCGTCCCTTATTTTGCTTACCATTTGTCTAGCTATTTTCTAATATCGCCTGACTCTCTGCTAATGTACTTGCTGTATTCCAGTCTCTTGGGCTGTCATGTGATAATCATAGTCTGTACTCAGAAATCACTTATCTTTACTCATCCACCTCTTGCTGAGTCTCTGTATTTCCCAATGGTTTCTAAAAAATTATAGAGACAGGTCTGAACTCTGATTCATCTTTATTAGAATTCATTTGAAGATGTGTGCTTTTTTTAGCGTATCATTACGGAGGGGCAACTTAATAAATTTGTATTGTTGGAATGGGGCCTTGTTCATTGTCAGTGCATAGCAAAAATTCAAATAGATCCTGCCCATAATTTTTTAACCTCTGATTTCTAACAAGCAGAACTTGTGCACATAATCTAAATAGATATTCCAGTACATTCCTGAGGAATTATTGTGTTGTAAGAGATATTGTCCTTTCAATGAAATAATAAACTGTCCCATTTACCTTATCTGAGACTCAAGTGGATATTCTAAACCCCACAGCACAATTGAAGAATAAGTACCAATTCTTTGCATGTACTAACCAAAATGATTCCCTCAACCAGAAATAGATTAATTGGTCATTTATCTCTTAAATGTTTCTGGATATATGTGAAAATTAGTGTGTATTCAAACTTCTCCTGAGTCTGATGTCGACAAGGTTTCCATTAGCAGTACTTTCTTGTAAGATGATTCCCACAAACTCTTCACTACAGTTTTTCTCATTACTACCTAAGCATTTTAGATTCTTCAGAGGATGGGAATGGCTCCAGTGAAAAATGAAGATTTATAACACTATACAGAAATTAATAGGAAGTTCTCTTGAAGGCCAAATATTCTTCCAACACCATTAATGGGAGAAAAACTGCAGAAAGCTGCAATGTAAATAGCCTTGGGAGTACTTGAGCATGAAACACAGAAAGCTAGAACAGGTACAGCAGGTAATCAGGAAAGTTATTGGAATTGAGGCCCTTATTTCAAGGCAGTTAGAGGATAAGAATATTGAAGCATTACTGCAATTGTGCAATGTACTGGTAAAATCACATCTGGAATACTGTGTGCAATTTTGATCCTCCTACTTTAAAATAACTTATTATTTCATTGGAGGTGCCAGTGTTGCACTGGGGTGGACAAAATTAAAAATCACACAACACCAGGTTATAGTCCAACAGGTTTATTTAGAATCACTAGCTTTCGAAGCGCTGCTTGTTCATTAGGTGGTTGTGTGATTTTTAACTATTTCATTGGAGACAGTTTAAAGAATGTTCATTGGAATGATCCCTGATATGGAGGACTTGTCTTATGAGCAAAGGATAAACAGGAAGGGACTCTCCTCACTGGAGTTAAGAAGATTGAAACAGAAAGGACTCTTAAGGGGCATGACAGGGTAAGTGCTGGGAGAAACTGTCCCCTCATTGGAGTGTGTAGGAGCAGAGGAAATAGTCTCAGAATAAGAGGCTACCAATTTAAGGCAAAAATTCTTCTCAGAGAGTTGTGAGTCTTTGGAATTCCTTGCCACAGACAGTTGAGGGGGCAGAGTTCCAGTTTATATTTAAGGCTGAGATAGATAGATTTTGATTAGTAGGAGTATCAAGGGATACGGACAAAAGACAGGATACAGACAAAAGACAGGGCATAAGGAATATTGGATCAGCCCTGGTCTGCCATTGAATGGTGAAACAAGGGGGGCTGAAAAGCCTATTTTTGATCCTATTTCTTACGGTGTTATTAAAAGAAAGAGGAAAAATCTTATGTCACACATTTTATAACCTCGGTTCGACCAAAGCGCTTCGTAGTCAATGAAATAATTTTGAAGTATAATCACTGTCATAATGTAAGAATTACAATGATTAATGTCTAGCTGACAACCTCCCACAAATGGCATTATATATGTGAACGTATAATCTGCCTTAACAATTTTGATTATAGTTTAAAAATTGACCAATTCACTAGAAACAGATAAATTGATTATTCATCTTATTGTGTTCTGTGAGATTTTTTATGTAGAATTTAGCTACTGTGCATTAACACATACAAATAATTAAAAATTATTTATTGCACATTAAATGCTTTGAAATCCTTAAGGAAGGTATTGGAACGTACTAATAATGTGGGATTTTCTTGGGTCCTTTTCTGTTTCAGAGAAACTTTTATCAGAGGTTTTATGCAAATTCTGTTCACGCGTGGATTAAAATTTTTTCCAGTGTTGAAGAAGGAAAAGTCCTAAATAAATCCATTCACAAAACATGTCTTTCCTCTGTTTAGGCTCATTAATCCCATTGCTAGTCACTCGGTGAAGAAACTAGCATGGTTCTTACAGGAAAATGAATAAATTTTATTGGTACTTGCAGTCGACCAAAACTTTTATAGTAACATATAATTGTTTTCTCTTCAGGCAGATCAAGCATATAGACATTTCAGATTGCCATGCAATGTTTTATATTAATATTTAAGTGACATATTAGAAAGATGCTTATAACTTATTGGACATGACAAAGTTTTGCAAGAAAGTGGCTAAATACTAACTCAATGACCAGAAGTTTCATTGGATGTTTTCACTGCTGAACAGCAATTGGGTTTGTGTGTACAGATAAGATTTCAAATATGAAATTCAGAATTTTAGAAACTTAGGATGCTACAGCAGGTAATCTCATCCAAGAGTGCAAATGTAATTTCAACAGAGCTTTTTGTGAAAAATCTCCAATACAGTTAATTTAATTTCATATTTATATTTATCTAATTGTTAGTACAAAGAAAATAGTAAGTTTGATGAAACTGGCGAGAAAATTATAACAGGTTGTTGTTGCTAGGTTCACTTTAGTTCTTCTGTGGTAAAATTCTGTTTAGAATAATTTTAAACATTAACTTCTCTTAGTGATTCAAATTCTGTCAGTGCAAAACCTGTAGGAGTTGCTAAGTAACTAGAAGGTAATGGTTCAAAATAGCATATAAAGAAATATCATTCTCACACATACCAGATTTGAAAATTGTCAAAAATGAAAATATCTGAGATGTGAACTTGCTCAGATCATCCCAGTTAATGTATTTGCAATTGCAGCTTCAAAGGTTTCCAAATTCACTGCTGTTATTCCCATTGCTTTTACAATTGAATTAAACAGCCATAAATTCTAGCTACAGATAAACAATTATGTATTGTTGACATATAACTCTATTAGCTAAAACTCTCACCCCCTTAGAAACTCCCCTGCATACACATGCAGGCACAAAAAATATTGGTACTACAGGTGGAGGGAAAATTGGGAAGGCATTCAATCGTCCCTAGGCAAAGATGAGGACTGCAGATGCTGGAGATTAGAGTCAAGAATGTGGTGCTGGAAAAGCACAGCAGGTGTCAGGCAGCATCCAGGAGCAGAAGAATCGACGTTTTGGGCAAAAGCCCTCAATGGTCCCCACCTACAGGGTTCCCTGAGATGATCCTTTTGTCACACCAGGACTTGCTGATCCTCAGTTTCTCTTCTCCAAGTACTTTCATTTGTTTATAGGAGGCACTGATGAGTGGTTCACAATTTATAAAGTCTGACCTTTTGGCTAAAAAGAACAGTTCACAGTGACTGGTGAAGGAAAAATAATATTACTTTCTTCAAGCTTTAGGTATTTTTTAATTGTAGAAAACAGATACTGTCTCCCTTTCCAGGTATCTGAATAGCTCTGGCTATCTCGTTCACACCCTTGAGTTATTCAGCTACCTGGAAGCCAATCATATTAGCAGGCAGAAGGCCTTTGTCATGGACCACTTACAAACTACTAATAGCTAATTGCTGCCAGCTGTATCTCTCTTTCTACACATAACCTGGGTACCAGCTCATCTGCAGTAACCACCCCACACTGCTTGAACAAACGGCAATGTAATCAGCAGCAATTCCTTCCACAATCTTTGGATGTTTAAAGCAGACCCTCTCCTATTTCATAGGAAGATATAAACATAGAAACAGAGGAACAGGAGTAGGTCATTCAGCCCATTGCCATTCAGCCTGTTCGGGCTGTTTTCCCTGGAGCGTCGGAGGCTGAGGGGTGACCTTATAGAGGTTTACAAAATTATGAGGGGCGTGGATAGGATAAATAGGCAAAATCTTTTCCCTGAGGTCGGGGAGTCCAGAACTAAACGACATAGGTTTAGGGTGAGAGGGGCAAGATATAAGAGGGACCTAAGGGGCAACTATTTCACGCAGAGGGTGGTATGTGTATGGAATGAGCTGCCAAAGGAACTGGCGGAGGCTGGTACAATTGCAACATTTAAAATGCAATTGGATGGGTTTATGAATAGGAAGAGTTTGGAGGGATATGGGCTGGGTGCTAGCAGGTGGGACTAGATTGGATTGGGATATCTGGTTGGCATGGACGGGTCGGACCAAAGGGTCTGTTTCCATGCTGTACATCTCTATGACTCTATGACTGTATGAGATCATGACTGCTCTGTGACCTAACTTCATAGAATTGTAGAATCCCTATGATGTGGAAGCAGACCATTTGGCCTATCAGGTTCATACTGACCCTCTGAAGAGCATCCCACCCAGACCTTATCACCACTACCTTATCCTTTCCTGTGATAATCTATCTAGCTTGCACATCCCTGGACACTATAGGCAATTTAAACATTTTAAGACATCCAGCACCTTTCCCTCTGTAACATGGACATTTTTCAAGATATCACTATTTATTTCCCAAGTTCTTTAGCTTCCATAACCTTCTCCACAGTAAACACTGATGCAGAATGCTCGTTTAGTATCTCACTCATCTCCTACACTCAACACATAGATGGCCTTACTGCTTTTTAAGGGGCCCTATTCTCTCCTTAGTTACTCTTTTGCCCTTAATGTAGTTGTAAAATCCCTTTGGATTTTCCTTAACTCTATCTGCCAAAGCTATCTCATGTCCCATTTTTGCCCTCCTGATTTCCCTTTTGAGTATACTACTACAGCCCTTATACTCTTTTATAAGGAAGGGACTTTTAAATTGCCCAAAAAAGTGGCAGATCTGAGGACTGGTAGAACTGTAGATTTCAGTAAAATAGGTCAAAGGGATTTAGTAAGAGGGGGAAACAAGTATAAGAGTAAGCTTGCAGGGAACATGCAAACTGATTGTATAAGCTTCTACAAATATGCAAAGAGGAACAAATGTAGATTCCTTACAGTCAGAAATAAGAATTCTGTGAATGAATAAGAAAATGTTATAATGGGGAGGAAAGAGATGGCAGACCAATAATATCCAGATTTTGCTTCTGTTTTCACAAAGGAGGACACAAATAATGTCCTAAAAAATGATGAGGAACACTGATGAGGGCTGGGGTACTGAAATAAATCAATATTGGTAGGGAAATGGTGTTGGGAAACATACTGGGACTAAAAGTTGATAAATCCCCAGGGCCCAGTAATCTATGTTGAAAAGTACTTAAGAAAGTAGCCCCGGAAATAATGTATTGGTGACCATCTTTCAAATTCTATAGTCTCTGGAATAGTTCCTATAGATTGGAGAGTAGCTAATGTAACTCCGTTTGTTAAAACAGGAGATGGAGAGAAAACAGGGATTTAGACTGTTAGCCTGACATCAGTAGTGAAGAAATGCCAGTTCTTTATAAAAGATTTCATAGCAGAGCACTTAGAAAACAGTGATGGTATCAGACAGAGTTAACATTGATTTATGAAAGGGAAATCACGCTTGACAAATCTACTGGAATTTTTTGAAGATGTCAGTAGTAGAGATGATAAGAAGGAGCCGTACATGTGGTTTACTTGGATTTTCAAAAAGCTTTCAATAAGATCCCACATTAGGGATTAACATGGAAAATTAAAGTGCATGGGATTGGAGGTAGTGTATTGACATGAATAGAGAAATATTTGGTTGGCAGGAAATAAAGTGTAGGAATAAATGGGTCATTTTTGGAGTGGCTGGCAGCAACTAATGGTTTACCACAAGGGTAAGGACTTGGACCTCAGCTATTCACAACATACATTAATGATTTAGATGACTGAACTAAATGTAATATCTCCATGTTTGCAGACAATGCAAAGCTAGGTGGTGGGGGAATAGTGAGGATGCAGAAATGCTTCATGTGTTTTAGACAAATTGAGTGAATGGGCAAATGCATAGCAGCATAAGCGTAATGTGTACAAATGTGATATTATTCTCTGGTAGAAAGAAAAGTAAAAAAGATTATTATCAGAATAATGAAAGATTGAAAGGAGGCAGTGAAACAAAATTGGGTGGCTTGTATACCAATTGCTGCAAGTAAGCATGTAGGAGCATTATACAAATGATATGTTAGCCATCATAGTGAGAGGATTTGAGTGTGGGAGCAGGGATGTCTTGCTGCAATTGTACAGGAGTTGGTGATACCAAACTTAGCGTAATGTTTGTGGCATTGCTCTCCTTATTTGAAGAAAGATCTTCTGGCTGTCAAGGGAACACAACTAAGATTTACCAAACTGATTCCTGAGATGCAGGACGGACGTGTGAAGAGAGTTTGGATCAGTTAGGACTATGTTCACTTGAATTTAGGAGAATGAAGAAGGACTAGACATGGTATTTCAAGAAGGATGTTCCTGGTGATCAGGGAGTCCAGAACAGGGGCCACAGTTTAAGCAGATGAAGTAGGCTATTTAGGATGGAGATAAGGAGAAATATACTCACCTAGAATGTGGTAAGCCTGTGGAATTCTCTGCTCCAGAAAACTGTTGAGGCCAAAACATTGATTGTTTTCAAGAATGAGTTAGAAGTTGTTCTTGGGGTTAAACCAATCAAAGATCATGAGGAGAAAGCAGGAACAGGGTACTGAGTTGGATGTTCAGCTATAGTCATATTGAATGGCAGAGCAGACTCCAAGGGCACAATGGTGTACTTCTAATTTCTGTTTCTATGACAGATATTAGGTTAACTGGTTGATAGTTTTTTGCTTTATTCCTCCCTCCTTTCTTGAACAAGAGGTTCACATTTATGTTTTTCTAATCCACTGGAACCCTATCAGAATCTAGTGATTTCTGGAAAATCTCGACAAATTCCTCCACTAACTCTCATGCATTTCTTTTAAAACTGTTGGGATGCACCATTAGTCCCTGCCAATTTGTCCGCCTTTAGTTCCATAAGTTTTTCATATGTCAAAGTCTTTTGTCTGTTGTGATACAGACTGTTACAAAGCCTTTCATCTCATTAGCGCATTGTTTGTTTTTATTATCTTTGGGATGTTTATAAGTTCCTCTACCACGGTTACTGATGCAGTAAATTGATGTAATTTATCTGTTATTTCCCTGCTCCCCATTGTTAATTCCCCAAGGTACATTCTCCAAGAGTCACAGCATGGAAATAGATCTTTCGGTTCAACTCCTCCATGTTGACCACATATCCTAAATTAATCTAGACCCATTTGCTTTCATTTGACCCATATCCCTCCTACTCATATACCTATCCAAATGCCTTTTAAATGTTGTAATTGTACCTGCCTCCACCACTTTCTCTTTCAGCTCATTCCATACATACACCGCCCTCTTGTGAAAACGTTGCTCCTTGAGCCACTTTTAAGTCTTTTCTCTCTCACCTTAAACATCTCACCTCTAGTTTTGGATTCCCACATCCTAAGGAAAAGATCTTGGCTATTGACTCTGTCTATGCCCCTCATGATTTTATAAACCTCTATAAAGTCACCCCTCGGCCTCCAATGCTCCAGGGAAAGTAGCCCCAGCCTATTCAGCCTTTCCCTATAGCTCAAATGGTCCAACCCTGGCAACCTCCTTGTAAATTTTTTGTGAACCCTTTAAAGCTTCATAATATCCTTCCTACAACAGGTAGACCAAAATTGCATTCAATATTCTAATAGTGACCAAACCAATGCCCTGTACAGCTGCAACATGACTTCACAAATTCTATAGTCAATGCACTGACCAATAAAGGTAAGTATACCAAACGTCTTCTTCACTATCCTGTCTTTCTGCGACTCCACTTTCAAGGAACTATGAACCTGCACTGCAAGGTCTGTTTGTTCAGCAACGTTTTTTTTAGATTAGATTAGATTAGATTACAGTGTGGAAACAGGCCCTTCGGCCCAACAAGTCCACACCGACCCGCCGAAGCGCAACCCACCCATACCCCTACATTTACCCCTTACCTAACACTACGGGCAATTTAGCATGGCCAATTCACCTGACCTGCACATCTTTGGATTGTGGGAGGAAACCGGAGCACCCGGAGGAAACCCACGCAGACACAGGGAGAATGTGCAAACTCCACACAGTCAGTCGCCTGAGGCGGGAATTGAACCCGGGTCTCCGGCGCTGTGAGGCAGCAGTGCTAACCACTGTGCCACCGTGCCGCCACGTTCCCCAGGGCCTTCCTATCAAGTGTATAAGTCCTGCCCAGATTTATCTTTCCAAAATGCAGTACCTCACATTTCTCTAAATTAAACTCAATCTGCCAGTCCTCAGCCCATTGACCTATTTGATAAAGGACCCATTGTACTCTGAGGTAACCTTCTTCGCTGTCCATTACACCTCTAATTTTGGTGTCATCTGCAAACTTACAAACCATACTCCTTGTGTTCACATCTAAATCATTCATATAAAGAGGAAAAGCAATGAGACCCAGCACTGATCCTTGTGGCACACCTCTGGTCACAGGCCTCCAGTCAGAAAACAACGCTCTACCACTACCCTCTGTCTTCTACCTCTGAGCTAGTTCTGTATCTATGTGGCTTGTTCTCCCTGTAGCACATATGATCTAAGCTTGCTAACCAGTCTACGATGAAGAACCTTGTTGAGCCCTTCACTGAAGTCCATGTAGATCATGCCCATGCTCGACCTTCATCAATCCACTTTGTTAGTTCCAAACTTAGTTCAGCAACTCTCTTTCCTTTCATATAACTGTTAATGATTTTGCTACCTGTTCTGATATTTCTTGCCAATTTAATTTCATCATCAATTTTCTTCTCTTTATCACATTTTTGATATCTGATCCTAGTTCCTAAAAAAAATTCCAATCCTCTGGCCTATTGTTAGTTTTCACCCTTTTGTCTGAGTTTTTGATCAGAAATTCTCCATGATCACTTTTGTTAACCAGGGATGGTTCATCACTGTCATGGACTACTTCTTTTTGACCAGAATAAATTTTTGCTGTGTTATGGGGTATCTGCTCAAATATCTGCCATTGCTCATTCACTGACTTTTCCCTTAGTCTATTTTCCCAGCCCGCTTTAGGCAACTCTTTCTTCATCCCTTCTTAATTACCCAGTTTTCAGATGAGAGCTACACTTCCTCAAATTGAATTTGAAATTCTTCTCGATTGTGAAAGCTATCTCCTTGTGGATCCTTAACTATAAGATCTCTTATTAATCCTACCTCATTATGCATCACTAGATCTAAAATAGCTTGTTCCTGGCTAGGCTATGCAATTTGCAGAGAAATAATCCCTGATGCACTCTACAAATTCATCTTCCATGTTACTCTTGCCTGTATGACTTAGACAATCAACATGCAGATTAAAATCATTGAGTACAAGTGTAGTGTCCTTTTTCCATAGCAAATGAGAAGCTGCAGCTCGTTGTTTTCTTTGTCAGATGGATGATTTGTTTTCATTCACAGAATGTGGGCATTGCTAACAAGGTTCGTATTTATTGCCCATCCCTAATTGCCAGAGGGCAATTAAGAGTCAACTACATTTCTGTATGTCTGGAGTTGCTTGGAGGCCCAGATAAGAATGGATGTTACCTTTCCTAAAGGGCATTATTGAATTAGTTGGGTTTTTCTGACAATAGACTCTTAATTCCAGATTTTTATTGAATTCAATTTCCACCATTCACCATAGCGAGATTCAAACCTGGGTCTTTCAACTAATAATCTAATAACAATACCACAGGAGACACCATCTCTGTGGCCTTACGCTCATCCCTGGAACATCTGGATAATAAGGACACCTATGACAGACAATTTATTGACTTTATTTCTTCCTTCTACACCATAATTCTAACCAAATGCATCTCCAAACTCTGAGACCTAGGACTCTGCTCCCTCCTCTGCAACTGGATCCTCAAGTTCCTAACCTGCAGACTGCAGTCAGTAAGGAAAGGTGGCAACACCTCCTCAATAATCCTCAACATCAATGTCCCATAAGGCAGCATACTCTTCCTATGTTCCTTATATACTCATGACTGAGTGGCCAAATTCAGCTCTAACTCTATTTACAAATTTGCTGATCACATCACTGTATTGGATTGGATCTCAATCAACGATGAGACAGAATACAGGAATGAGATAGGCAGCTTAGTGCCATGGTGTAAAGACAACAATCTCTCCTTCAATGTCAGTCAAATGAAGGAGTTGGTCATCAACTACAAGAAGTGAAGTGGAAGACATGTCCATGTCTGATTCAATGGTGTTGAGATAGAGGTGGTCAAGAACTTCAAGTTCCTGGGAGTTGTTATGCACCAGACCATGTCAAAACATTTAAGAAGGTAGCCCAGAACCTAACTTTTCTAGTTGTTTTAAACAGATGTACAGTGATGCAGCTGGTCAAACCACTTAGCTCTAAATAAAACAGAATTTATTTTCACACAAACAAAAGAAAATCATATTTATAATAATATAACTATTTGAAAACCTAACTGACATGAAAACACAACTTAACAAAGAGCTGCTCTGATTTCTTCCAACATCCCATAAACACACCCCTCAGCAAAAAGGTAAATTCAAGCACAGGTTCTTACAGGAGAGAGATGTCAGAGAGAGAGAGAGGATCAGCATGGAGCTGTTTCTTTGGTCCGCCCAGCCAAAACTAACACAAAGCTAGAAAAAGCTCTGAACTGGGAAAACTGGCCACTCCCCTTTCATTGTACAAATGTTTTTTAAAAAACCTGAAAGCCTTTCCTGATTGTTGACTTAGGCAGCATCTGTTAGCCATTATTAAAGTAGCCAGTTCAGACATTTCAGCACCTCTACTTTTACGACTCTTCTCAAAAAAATCAAGGAGTGAAATAACCTTGTTAAAGGAGCAGCATCATCACCAACCTTGGTCCATCCACATTGATGCTGCAGTCAAGAAAACACACTAATGCCTCTGCTTCCTTAGGCATGTCCACAATGACTTTTATCAATTTTTATAGGTGCGCACAAAAACACTTTCACAGATTGATATGACAACTGCTCTGCCCAAAGTTGCAGGAAGTTACAGAGAGTCATGAACGCAGCCCAGCCAATCATGAAAACCCGCCTTCCTTCAATTGACTTCATCTACACTTCCTACTGCCTCAGGAAAGCAGTCAACATAATCAAGGTCCCGCCATGATTACATTCTTTTCCATCTCCTTCCATGAAGCAGAAAATACAAGGATCTGAAAACACATGCCAACAGATTCAAGAACAGCTTCTTTCCCGCTGTTATCAAATTTATGAATGAACCTCTCAGATATTAGAGTTGATTTTTCTCTGCATCTTCTCTGTAGCTGTAACACTATATTTATTACCCTGATATAGTTATAATTTGTCTGGTTAGCACACAAAACAATACTTTTCATTGTATTTCCGTACATGTGACAAAAATAAATCAAATCAAATCAAATACCAGTAGGCCATCAGCACCCTGCAGGCAACCAGTTTCTTTCAAATTTACCTGTTATTTTATCTATCTTGCTTTTCACCTACCTTCAGCTGCACCTCTTGCTGCAAAGCTTCATCATGTCAAGGGGAGCTGATAATGCAACCCTACCTTGCACATCTGATGAAGAGCAAAAGAAACAACAACACTGACATTAACCACAGCAGCAACAGCAATAACAACTGCCTTCTCCTCATCACATGCTGCTTCATAAGCTAGGACAGAAGGGTAGAGATCCAGCTGTAAAGGGGACAAATATAAGCAGACATCAGTTTCCTCAACAAGTGTGAGTACAACTGCCTCAGGAAGCTTAGTTTTACACTTGAAGCTGTTAAAGCATCTTTAGTCTCCTGACCACTATTGGACCTTGCCAGTTATAACCTGGCCTCATGAATGGGATGCTTGATGCAAATACTCCAAGAACCTCCTGCTCTCAACACTGGTCTTGTGGTGTGTAGGCTTCTTCACCCACAGGCCTCTAGCCTGTCAGGCTGCTGTGGACATGAAATACCAAAAATATATCAGAAATCTCCAAGTTTTCCAATCTTAGAACAGTAGCATATGAAATGTTCTTCTGGGCTGAAATCCAGACTAATGACTTTCTTGTTAAGTGCACTGCTGATTCATTTTACATATAAATTGGATCTTCATTAGAGGCACTATAGGATAAAATTTGACATTAATACAATCTGCACTGTTCTACATTGAAAACCTGATGCCACTTTAAAATTTATGTATCTCTGGCATTATTACACTTCAATCAAGAGCTCTTTTCTTCACATTGCCTGCATTTCCTAATTCTTAGATTGATTTGTTTTTGTTTGTAAAATGCTGCTCTAAAACATTGATTTATATGTTGCAATAAACAATAGAGAAAGACAAATGTTGGAGACTCAAAATTTGACTAATACCGCTCCTCAATCATTTTTGTACGTTATTATTCTCTATATAGAGATTATGAATGAATTACATCAGAGTGACAGAAAAAAAAGGGAAAAGAAAATACCTCAGTTACACTCAAACAAGAAATGTGTCCGTATCAAAATACCTGTCTTGCTGTTTGGTTGATTTTGGGGCACTTACTTCGTTGCAAAGATTACAAAAACTGAATTGTACAAAACTACAAGTGACTTATAACCATTACAGACTGAAGATGAGGAAACAGTAATTTCCTATTTTGACACAGTTTTATAACAAATCATTTAGAACTAGAAAACATTCCACGAGTTATTAAATCATACAACATTTGAAAAAAGTATTAGCTTGCTTGATGAATTTCCTCTTTACGCAGTCAAGGATGTAGAGGAAACTTCTTTTTGTTCAGTTGGTCATTAGACACATCTTTCAACAAGGCGAGAGTGAGGACCGCAGATGCTGGAGATTAGAGTCAAGAGTGTGGTGCTGAAAAGCACAGCAGGTCAGGCAGCTTTTGCCCGAAATGTTGATTTTCTTGCTCCTCGGATGCTGCCTGACCTGCTGTGCTTTTCCAGCACCACACTCCAGACATCTTTCAACAAGCTGATATTTAAACAAATGTAGATTGGATAGGAAATTAAAATATTAATCAAAATAGAAAGTACATGAATATGTAGATATTCTTACAACGATAAAGGATAATTAATGATAATCGGTAATGTCTAGAAGCAGCCTTGCTGCAAAATGGGTTGGACTATTATATTTATTTTTGATTAATTCTCTGGTGGTTTGATTACTTCATTTCAAGAGATAGTGATATATTAAATAAGTTATAGCAGGGCACTTAGATAAGTTCAAGGTAACATGATTTAACCACAGCAACAACAGCAATAACAACTGCTTTGTCCTCAGCTACATGCTGCTTCACAAGATAGGACAGAGTCAACATAACTTTTTGGAAGAGAAATCACGTTTGACCAATGTATTGGAGTTATTTGAGGAAGTGATGGATAAAGGAGAACCAATAGATGTAATGGGACTTAGGCTTTTAAAGGCATTAAAGACAGTGCCATGTCAAAAGTTATAGTGGAAAGTAAAAGCTCACGGTGTAGGCATTAGCATATTGGTATGCACAGGAGATTGGGTGGCTAACAGGAAGCAAAGATTTGGCATAAATATGTAATTATTACATTGTCAGATGCAAAAGGGCTGTTCCTCAGGTATTGGTGCTGACTTGGTTGGGGAGAGGGCAGGTATGGTTTCTAAATTTGTTGGTGACACAAAGATAAGTAGGAATGTAAGCTGTGAAAAGAATATAAGAAAGCTGTAAAAAAAGATGACAATAGGTTCTTCACGATAGGAAGCATATTATCTAAATGGTGAGAGATTGCAGAGCTCTGAGATGCAGTCATAGAGTGATACAGCACAGAAACAGACCCTTCATTCTAACTAGTCCATGTCGACCATATCCCAAACTAAACTAGTTCCACCAGCCTGTGCTTGGCCCCTATCCCTCCAAACACTTCTTATTCATATACTTATTTAGATATCTTTTAAACATTGTAATGTATTCGCATCCACCACTTCCTCTGGAAGTTCTTTTCGCACACAAACTCCTCTCTGTGTAAACAAATTGCCCCTCGTGCCTTTTTAAAACCTTACTCCTCTCACCTTAAAAATATGCCCCCTAGTCTTGAAATCCCACACCCTAGGGAAATACCTGCCATTCACCTTTTCTTTACTCCTCTTGACCTCCAAAAGGTCACTTCTCAACCTCCAACCATCCAGTGAAAAAAGTCCCAGCCTTTCCAGCCACTCCTTATACAGAGGGATCTGGATATCCTTGTGCATTAATAACAAAAAGCTAGTATGCTGGTACAGTAAATAATTGGGAAAACTAATGGAATAATATAATTTATTGCAAGGGGAATTAAGTTAAAAAGTAGTGAGATTTTGCATCAGTTATACCAACATATTGTTGAGACTTCAGCTGTGGATTACTGTGTATGGTATTGTTCACCTTATTTACGAAAGGATGTAAATGGATTGGAAGCTGTTAAGAGAACGTTTGCCAGACTTATTCCTGCAATGAGTATATTGTCTTTTGAGAAACATTGATCAGGTTTGTATCTGTTGGAATTTAGAAGAGTAAGAGGTGATTTGATTGAAACATACAGATCCTGAAGGATGTTGACAGGATAGATGTAGTGACAATATTTCCTCTTATGGGAGAAATTACAACTGGGGTCACTTTAAAAAACAGATTTAAAGGGAATTTTCATTTCTCAGAGGGCCTGAGCCTTTGAAACACTCTTCCTGAAAAGGTGGTGAAAGCAGAGTCCTTGAATATTTATAGTGCAGAAGAGTATAAGATATAATATAATATGAAGTGATTTGGCATTTTATTTAATAAAAAAATTAATAACATAATATAAGATATTCTCCTTAGTGAAAGGTTATAAGGGTCAGGAGCAAATGTGTATTTTATAAAGTGACAGAGTCAATCTTGAGAGTTCATTGACTTGCTGCTAATTGCTCAATGTCTTGTATGTTCATTTTTCATAAAAGTTTTGCCTTCTTAGGAATTTCACTTGTAATAGTTTATTTCCTTCAGGTGATTAACTTGTTTGATTATAGTTCACAATGGTGCAGCAGGTTATATTATCTGTGCATGGATATAGTTGACCACCTGTCTCTTTTTCATTCCATACTTTCATCCTTGTTTTTGATGCATCCACCTTTGGAGGAGCAGAATTGAAGTACAATAACATTTTTTTTTTAATTATCACAGGCATTACTAATTAGTTACATACTTATTTTTCATCCTTTTTTTCCACTTTAATAGATATTTTTATTGAAAATTTTAACATGTTTTTACAAACTTACAAAATAATACACACAAATACAAACATTAATATACAATTAAATATTAAATAAATAATAATCAAAACCTAACAGACAAAAAGAAGAGATAGAGAAAAAAAAGAGAAAACAAAACTCAACTAACTACTAATCTAACCTATAACTAACCAGAGCGTATAATAAAATATCTTACATTACTCAAGAGAAAAAAAGGATAACATAGTAATTAAATAGTGAAGTACATGCTCGGAACGAATTAACATCAAGTCATAATAAAATCCATATTCATGCGGGATTCTTCCCCCAAGGGCCCCCGGACTAGCCAGAACCGCTACCACAACTAGATGAAAGCCCTTGACAAAATGGCTGAAATATCTGTATCTATATAATTCAGGAAGGGCTGCCATATTTTATAGAATAATTCAGTTTTTTGGTGCACTATATTTGTAAGGAAGTCAAGGGGAATACATTCCATGACCAACCTATACTAATTCGAAAGTCCTGGAGGGCCCTCAGCTACCCAGTTTACTAAGATTTTTTCCTTGCACAAAAGGAGAGAATGGAAAATAATTTCCTCCCGTGCGCATCCAGGGAAGGCAAGCTCGAAAAGTCCAGGAGAGGAGATACTGGATCTACTCTAATTTCCGTTCCCAAGATTTCTGTCAAAGCATTTGCTACTCTGACCCAGTATTTGCGGATCTTATGACATGTCCATAAGCAATGTGTGAGAGTGCCCACCTCTATTTTACGTTTGGGACACATTGGAGATGCTCATGCCCTAAATTTTGCTAATCGTTCCGGTGCTATATGAGTCTTATGGAGTACCTATAACTGAATGCCTTGGGTTCTATTACAGATGGAGATTTTTCTGGCATTTTCCCAGATGTCGTCCCATATTTCTGTGGATATTTCCAACCCAATTCCTGATCCCATGTTCTAAGCAAACATTCCATATCTTCCAAAACTTCATTATGTAGTAAATGATAGAGAATGCTGACCGAGGGTAAACCCATTGGCCACAACACTCTTCGTTCTCTATCTGATTTATAAAGACTATCTAATAACAAAGTCTTCTTCTAGATGTAATCTCGAATTTGGAAGTATCGAAAGAGGTCTTCATTAGGTAGTCCAAATTTCTGGTGCAGCTGTTCAAAAGACAGGATGACCCACTCATCAAACAGATCCCCTAAACAGGAGATACCCCTGGACCTCCAGGATTTAAATATGGTGTCTGTGAGCCCCGGTTGAAAACCCCATACCCCCACTATAGGAATATAAGGGGAGGTTTTCTGTGAATTACCCTCTTTTTGCCGCATTATCTTCCAGGCTTTAATTGTGTTTAATACTGTAAGGTTTTTACAATGGTCCATAATGACTTTTATCATATCTAAAAATAAGAGGACACTTTGCTTGAGAAGTCTTAATGTCCAACCAGAATGATAGCGGGTCAGACAAGACCCAATCGGCTATGTAGTTTAATAGAGGACTCAGCTGATACTTCCTAAAGCCTGGAAAATCCAGCCCTCCCCTTGCTTGTGGAAGCTGTAGCTTCTTTAACTTAATGAGGGGCTGTCTATGATTCCAGATGAAAGAACCAAGCCAACCATATAATTTATGCAGTGCTGGCCTCGGCGGCTTCACCGGGAGCATTCTTATAGTGTATGAGAGACAGGGCAAGACATTCATTTTAATTACAGCTATTCTACCTAGCCAAGAAATTGGAAGATCCCCTCAAAATTGAAGGTCCTGCCTTATCCTTTCTAGTACATGCACAAAATTGACCTTGTACAGCTGACCAAATACTGGGGTGATAAAAATACCTAAATGTAAGAAACCCTCCAGAGACCACCAAAAGGGAAAATGAGATCCGTCCAATAAGTGGGACATACTAGCGAGACCACCCATCGGCATGGCCTCCGATTTTGAGAAATTAATTTTGAAACCTGAGAATGCACTAAATAAATTAATAACTTGGATCAGGCAGGGCATGGACATCAAAGGATTACTAAGAAAAAGGAGAACATCATCTGCATAAAGGGTAATTTTGTGTTTGCCCGTGCCAACCCTCGGGCTGTTATATTAGAATCAGCCCGTATAGCTTCCGCTAGTGGCTCAATTATTAGCGTGAATAGTAACGGTGAGAGAGGACATCCCTGATGGCAGCCCCTATCCACACTGAAGCTATCTGAGCCTAAACCATTGGTAATCACGGCTGCTTTGGGGTCATTATACAATATTGAGACCTATTTAGCAAATACCTTTCCAACGCCAAACCTTTCCAGTGTATAGAACAGGTATGACAATTCAACCCTGTCACATGCTTTCTCCGTGTCCAACAAGACTACTATACATGGTATTCTTTCCTGATGACAGACTTGAATCACATTCAAAACCCTTCTAATATTATTAGATGATCTACGGCCCTTGATAAACCCCATCTGGTCCTCTTTTATGATATATGGCAATACCCTTTCCAGCCTCAATACTGATGTTTTAGAAAGAATTTTAAAATCTACATTTAGCAAAGATATTCGTCTGTATGATGCGCAATCTTCTGTGTCCTTTCCTTTTTTGAGAATTAGAGAAATATTCACTTCTCTCAACGATGGCAGGAGGCAGCCATGACTATATGTAGTTGTACATGTCCATAAGTGGACCAGCTAATAGTCCTGTAAACTCTTTGTAGAATTAAACCTGAAATCCATCTGGACCAGGTACTTTACTGCTCTGAAGCTGCCTGATTGCGTCAAGTACTTCCTGGGTTGTTAGGGAGCATTCAGGACCGACACCTGTTCCGGGGTTAAGTCCGGAAAGGCCAGGCTTTTAAAAAAGGATTCCATCTTCTTGGCTCTATCTCCACAATCCTGCGATTTATACAAAGCAAAGTAAAACTTTCTGAAGATTGTGTTGATTGTTTTATGATCGTGACTCAGAGTACCAGCACTTTCCCTGATGGATGTGATAGCTTGAGGGGCCTTTTTTTTTCCTTGCAAGAAACGCTAGGTATCCACCAGGTTGTCGCCATATTCATATAATCTTTGCTTTGCAAATAATATTTCCCTCTTTGCCGTTTGGGTAAACGTGGTATTTAGGGCTGTCCTAATTTAGCAACAGAGGGCCTATCAACGTACACTGTCTCAGTTGCCTTGAAGCGAGCCTCGAGTAGACGCTGTTGTTCTCCCTTTTGTTTTTTCTGGATCGCCGAATATGAAATGATCAGACCCTGCGCATAAGCATTAATGGTCTCCCACATCATCGACGGGTTATTAGCCATACCTGAATTAATTTCCAAAGTTAATTCTTGAGAGAAATATTTTACAAATTTGCTATCCTTCATTAAGAAAGAATCCATACGCCAATGTCGGGGGGCTGTCTCATTGTTCCGAGTCTTGATTTCCAAATACACTGCATATATTACCTATTTTGCAGGATAAGATGGAATTCAAAAAGGTCGAGGGTGCAAAAAGCATATCAATTCTAGTGCGACACTTATGTGGATTAGAATAAAAAGAGAAATCTCTGCCTTGCAGGTGGAGGCACTTCCACACATCTACTAATCCTAGCTCTTTATTCAAATCCGCCAATTGCCTGGATCTGGGGGATATACCCGCAGTACTCTTGGGTATCCTGTCTATCTCTGGGTCCATAATGTAATTAAAATTTCCTCCTATAATTGTGTAACGAGCCCGAAGAGCCATCAGTTTGGAGAATGCTTCCAATATAAATTTGAAAGGATGTGCTGGGGGAAAATAAAGATTCAAAATCCCATATTCCTCTCCATTTATAAGGGCTTTAATCAGTATGTACCATCCAGATACATCTTTTATCTGACTTAAGATTTTGAATGGGAAATTTTTCCGAATGAGAATGACAACTCCTCTACTTTTTGAACTGAAAGGTGAAAAGAAGGCCTGATCAAATCCACCCTGTTGTAATTTCAAGTGCTCTTTATCCAGTAAATGTGTCTCCTGTAAGAGAGCTATATCAACCCTTTCTTTTTTGAGGTTTGATAGTATTTTCTTCCTTTTGATTGGCGAATTACTCCCCTTGACATTCATTCCAGGTGCACCATTTAATCGAATGACTAACCATAATCATCCAGGCAAGTCCGAGAACCCCATCCAAAACACCCCGAGAATAGACCATAGAAAATACACAAAAATAGAGATTCTTTAATACACTCATGCCAATATAGTAAAAAACTATATCTAAATAAAAAAAATATAAAACATATTTCAAAGGAGATTTTCCCCTTGCTTCCAGGGGGCAACACTTCCTATCTGAAAACCCATCGTATCCTCTCCCAACCAGTGCCCCACCCTCGACCCAGGCAGCCCATAATAAAATAGAAAAATTCAAGTGTACTATAAAGCTAAAGTTAACGGTGAGCACCCTACACCCCACCCATACCAACACCTAGATACATTTAGTAACGATAATACCACGTATAAACTTACAAAACTATAAAGTTACAGTCTCAGCAGGTGATAACTAAGTATAATAACACAAAAAAGGGGAAAAAACTCCGCTCTAAAAGAAAGAAATAAGATAGAACAAAGCAAACGCCCCCCCCCCCCTCCTCACCTGAATTAACTAAACCGCCCAGCCTATAAAAAAAAGGAAATCGCACAGTGGAGAACAAATAAGCCCCCCTCCCTACCCCACTGGAGATGATATTAAACAATAAAGGAAATAAGGGAAAAAAGAAGGGGGGGGGGAGGTATTGCAGAACAGCATCATTAACCACACAGATTAATTCTTACAATCTATTTAAGAGTGTCCAAAAATTCCTTGGCCTTCTTCGGCGATCTGAAGTTATAGACGGATCCTTCGTGGTTAAAATGCAGCGTCGCTGGGTAGTGTAAGGAGTACTGAATGTTTACATCCCTTAGACGCTTCTTCGTTTCATCAAATGCCCTCCTCTTGCAGACCAAAGCTGAGGAAAAACCCTGAAACAGCATTATCCTAGATCCCTTATATGTCATGGTATGGGGATTTTCCCGAGGGTTCTGGAGGCTTCCAGGAGCATTTGCTTCTCTCTGTAACACTGAAGCGGGAACAGGACCAGGCGGGGGCACTGGTCTGACCCAGGCCTGCGTATTGCAACCTGGTGGGCCCATTCTACCCGCACCTGGCCTGATCCAGTCTCCAGCTTCAACATCTGAGGGAGCCACTGCTCCAAAAACACTGCAAGCTGGCCTTCCTCTTCCCTTTTGGGAAGGCCCAACAAACGAATATTTTTTCAACGACCCCGATTCTCGAGGTCGTTGATGTGATCTCCTAAGGCCCGGACTCGCTGTTCAAGAGTCTGGACCCGACCCACGGCCGATTCTGCAGCAGCCTCGGAGGTCGCGACCTTTAGCCCCGCCCCTCCAATGTGATGTTCGATTTTTTCCTCTCCCACCTGTTTCTGGACTCCTCTATGAAGACGTCGACCTGCTCTTCCAGCTTAGTAATTACTGCAACAAGGCTCGCCACCATAGGTAAGTCCCCGGGGGCTGCTGTGGACGTCTCTGCTGCAGCTGGGGAGGGGTTCCTGCCTGCTGCCAGCTGCTGGCATTTATTTCCCTTAGTTATTTTAACAAAGCACCAAACTACTCAAGTTTGATGTAAAATGACTAACTGTATTGAATACAAGTTATTTTGAATGGTTTGGAATGGTGGAAGTGGGCAGCCCACTTTGCCTGAGTCTTGGGCAAAGCACTACAGACTCAGACTTGCTAGATCGCCGCCATCTTGGATCTCTCATTTTTCATCCTTAATTGTCCAGAGGGCAACCACAATGCTGTAGGTCTGGAATGAGGTTGGCCAGAACAGGTTCAGATGGCAAGTTTCCTCCCCTAAAGAATATGAGTGAACCACTTGGGTTTTTACAAAATATGGCAAATCATTAAGCCAAATTGTTATTCCAGATTTTTATTGGGTTTTATTTCACCATCTACCATGGTGGGTTTTGAACCCATGACCCAAAACATTAATCTGGGGTTTTGGATTACTGGTCCAGTGGCATTACCGTTATGATATTTCCTCCCCTTGTATTTGTACAGTATTTTTATTAAATAAAATACCAAATCACATTAGGCCAGATAAATAAAAGCTTGTTCCTGAAAACATACCTCTGTCACCATGTTATGGGAAAAGAAAGAACTAGGGAAGCAGAGAGGTTTAAGTAGGTAACAATTAGGACCTGAACAACTGAAGGCACAGCCACAAATTATGGAGAAGGGGAAGTCATGGATTCAAGGGAAGGTGATGGCTTATCACTGGATTATTGACACAGGCACCTAGATAATGTTCGGGGGACTTGGGTTCAAATCCTGCCACAGCAGATGGCAGCATTCAGTAAAATATTTGATTTTTAAAAATCTGGAATTAAGAGTCTACTGATGACCATGAATCCATTGTCAATTGTCAGCAATACCCATCTGGTTCACTAATGTGCTTTATGGAAGGAAACTGCCATTCTTACCTGGTATGGCCTACATGTGACTTCAGACCTACAGCAATTGGGTTGATTCTTAACTGCTTTCAGGTCAATTAGGGATGCGCAATAAATGCTGCCTAGCCAACGACACCCTCATACCGTGAATGAACAAAGAGAAAAAAAAGCACCAGAATTGAACAAGCGCAAAGATCTTGATGAATTGAATGGCTGGAGTATTCATGCTGGTGTGTGGAGCGGGGTGTGGTGTAGTACATGGTTGTTGTGGTTATTGAGATTCAGGGTGGAGTGGTTATTGAGTGATTTGAACAGAAGGATGAGAATTTTAAAACTAAAGCAATGTTGGCCTGGGAGTAAATGTAGCTAGTCAACAACAAAATTTCATGAGATTTAATTTTGTTTTGCATTGTATATTCAATCAAACTAGAAAGCACCAATTGATTTATGTTGTTCATGCACATGTGGATCAGTGCGACTTATGATTCTGCTGGCTTTCAGATGTTGCTCTTTTTCATAGTTCAGCTACTGATTTCTCAAGTCTCAAATGACCAATGTTCCAGAGGAGGACAAAGAAAATGCTTCAAAGGCATTCTGAAGCTCTCCTTGAAACGTGACTACATTGACATTAATGTCTGTGAGGATGTTGCTATCAATTGTTCAAAATGGCAACAACCTGTCCCTTAAACTGCATCACACCTTGAGTCCAAATACCTTAATGATAAGCTTGAGTCGCAACAAAAGAAAGGATATTGGGTTGGGTTGGGTTGTTAAGAATATTAAAGACTGAGATAGTATTTAATCTGTAAGAGAATTAATGCCTATGAGGATAAGGCAGGAAAGTGAGACTGAGGATTATCAGATCAATCATGATCTCATTGAATGGCAGAGCAGAAGCGTGGTCTAAATAACCTACTTCTGCTTCTATATTTTATGGTCTAAGAAAGGAAAATGAAGCATATCCTGCTTTCTTGTGGTATGCCCATATGCCCAAAGATCTGCAGATTGAGAATCAACATATTTAGTCACATTGAAGGTGCCTGGCAAAAAGTGGCAACCTTGAGTAGATAGCATCCTTGAATCAAGGTACTGCTAATGGTTCCTCTACTTTTCTTCCTCCTGAGTGGACCTGTGAGGTCCATGCATAGTATTAGCTTCCAGAAATGGAAATAATTCAGTGACCATGGTGAATGACATGCGGAGAGCTTCCCAGCAACCGCATAGTCACACAACTCAGAGGGAATGTTGTTAATTACAATAGTGTGGAATTTGTATACAAGTAAAGAAGTGTTCAGAAGTGGTATTTGTTATTGATATATTTCCTTTCAATGACATGCAAGGGTTATGTCAAATAAATAGAAAATTCCTAGTTTCTTGTGTTAAGGAAAATATATAAAGAATTAGTTGTGCTCAACCAGCAAAATTGACCTGAGATTATGAGTATGTTAACTTCAAATTCAAGTGATTTGGAGGAGATGCAGTTAGCTATTGAAACAGTTAGGTCAACTTTCAAGACCCATATTATTTTGTCTGAAGATACTGATTTGCATCATTGACTGTGAAAACTTGGAAAATATAGCCCAATGTCTGACAAAACTGTCAATGCTTGTATATATGTTGGTAGGTCTGAAGATAATGTATTTCATAAAATACTATTTACTTTCATAATGGTGTCCTCCAATTTTGTGTAATTAAAAGTTACATGTGGATTTTGTCCTTTCCCTATTCAGATGTTAAATCTTTTCCCTCTCCTTCCTGTCTAAGAGATATATTTAATAGCTTCATTTTTAAAAAAAAGTATTTGAAGGAAATTTAATTACTCAGATATGGCCGAGATTTAGAGAAAAGTTCATTTTTTATTTGGCTTTTATATTACATATTTTCAGGATTATAAGAATAATTCCAGAATCCAATTGTGTGAGATTATTACAGCTTTATTATAAGCAAGAAAATAATTAATCAGCAGTCATCTTCCTGCGATTTGAATTCTTATCTTTAATGAATCTTCAACCAATTCCAGGTAAAATGAACAATTTTCTGCAATGATTTTCTGGTAACTTTGAAAGGAAAAGAAAGAAAAACTTCCACTTTTACAGTCCCATTCACAATTAGTTTACTTTAAATGCTTTATGTCCAGTAGAGTACTTTGTGGCATTATCATTCTTATGATGAAGGTAACCATCTTTTGCAACTTCTCACAAACGACAATGGCGATAATAACCACATAATCTGTTTTTACTGATATTAATTAAGGGATACTCATTTGCTGCAACATTAGGGAGAGCTCTCCATTTGTTCTTCCAGTGGCGCCATGGAGTTGTTTAATCTACCCGAGAGAGCAGATGGAATCTTTGTTTATAATCTTAGCTGAAAAACAGATAGTGCAGCACACCTGCAGTACTGTACTGGAGTATTAACCTAAATTTTATGCTCAAATCTCTGAAGTGTATCTTGAATTCTCAGATTTCTGACTTAAAGACAAGTGCCACCAATTGAGCCACAGCTGACACAATTTTTTTCATTGCAAAGCATCACCAAAAGCAGAATAATTATAAGAATAAAACTTTAACCAAGCTATTTTGCATGTTGTTTGAAAGTGGTAGCCAACCAGAATTCTGACTGTACCACAATATTCCAATATTCTTTGTTTTTGTAGACTGGTTTTACCACATTCCTCAGAAAGCAAGCAAAGCTGACAAGAGTCAAGTGCAGCTTCCACCAACTTCCCAGATCCCGGGTTTGAGTAAGCTTGCAGAGCCTCACAAGGAGATCACTTTTGAGAGTCGTAAATTATGGATTAAGGACACAGATTCAGACTATGTAAAATTAGCCAAACAAGGAGGCAGAGCAGGTAAGAGGACGAGCATTATACCCGATGTTTGGCATATAAGATAACTACAGACAAAATTTACCCTTTGTTTTCTTTTTATGATAACAACATTGGAACTTTATGATGATTCATAGATTATCTCAGTGATGAATAAACTTCATGTATCTTTTTAGTATATGAATGATGGGTAACTGAAAGGTTGAGTTGATCTTGTGAGAACTTGACAATTACCAAATTTAGTATACTGTAACTTCTCCAGCCAAGAACGCAAAATTTGGAAACGCTTGCTGCCTGGAATTCTTTCCAGCAGGTCCCACAACTCTCAGATTCACCAAATCTAAGAATATCAAATACTGTGTCCAGGTATTGAACCTAATTTATTTGGGAATATGTTGAAATGGACTTTCCATTGCCATCCCATGAATACTTGCACATGCAAGAGTGTCATGTCCAGTTGATTACCTTTGATGATGAGGAAATATGTACTAGACTTCCCATTTAAAGTCTCATTCACACAAAACCCATCAGATAGAAATGTGTGCTTCAGTCAAAGAGCTTACCGTGACTGAGCATAGCAACTTATGAAACTGCTTGGGGTGTACTGTATCGAAATTCCATCTTACTAATTGATGTGCTCACCTTGACTGCTATTGCCTCCCAGGTTTTATTGGTAAAGACAGGAACCTTCTTTTTACCAATCCATCTCCTATTTCTAGCACTGCCTCTAACAAAGAAATATTTCTAGGGTTGCCAACTCAATTTTAACAGGCATCCACCCTACCTCAGCAATGATGATCAACACCATGGAACCAGTATTTTACAAGGGGTGACGGGAATATGAAGCTGAGCATGCCTCAAGGATGAAAATCCAGCCCAGATCTCTGATGTGAAGATTTAGTAAGCCATATTCTTTGGTCAGTGTCAGAAACAATCAACAGAACGAAAAGAAATGCCAGTAAGCAGAGACTTTGATTAGTCTTCACCTCACTACCCGATAAACTGTCCATGCTTTAATTATTGCATCTTGACAGAAGTGTAACAAAAGAAAGCTGCTACTGAGAACATTAAACAGCAATGAATTCATCCTCCAATATCTCCAAACTCTTCAGTGGGCATAAAAAAGAATGACAGAACTGCATCATTTCAAGCCTTTACTTCCTCACCCCAGTGAAAAGCGAGTGTAAAGAAAACTCCAGAAATCCTATAATCTAAACCCATCCTTTTGTAACCACTATCCTTTCTTAAGAATAGGTATCTACATGAGTGTGAGATTGGTTGTAGTTATGTATGTATTTGGGTGTTCAATAATAAACAATTTAAAAGAAAATTAATTTGTTTGTTGCTGATAGTCATACAGGGTTAAAACATTTTTAAAAATGTGTGTTTGCTGACTTGAGAGATGGAGAACAGGGGAACCATCCTTTTCATCTTTCTCTTGTTCATAAGCTGTTGACAGTTTTAAATTTTAGTCTGGACCCTCTGAATTAGTACATTCATGTAACATCCAGTATTTTCAAATGAATGGTTTTGAAAATATATCTCAAGTACATATTTTCATCTAATTCTCACACTTATGATTCAGTATTCTAGCATTATTCTATAATCCAGAAAGTTCTAAAATCCAGAAGTATCTTGATCCCAAACATTCCAAACTGGAGAGGTTACAGCAGTAAATTTTCTAAATCTCAAAAGGATGCTCACCATTCATAGAAATTGACAAAGAACAAATGAAGTTTAGATGTACACCCTGGGAAATTGTTCTCTTTTGTAATGTGCAATCATATCTTTATTTTTCAATTTGCTGCAGTAGATTTCTGGATGTTGGAGAAACATGATCTAATTCTAATTAATTGAATTGCATGACAGCCCTAAGTTTATGTTAATAAATAGTGTGGGTAATTTATGTGAAATTTAATTTATGTGTTCATCTGAATAGTAGTCTGTTCTGAGAAGCCTCAGTGACAAGGCAAACTAGCTTGAATTGCCTGCTGGAATTTTCATTCCCTTATACAGTATCAATTTTCTATTTTGAATAGATAACGTTAACTGCTGAAAAAATGATGAAAAATTACAAAAAATTATGAAAACTCAGATTTAATACGTGAATTATAAAGTAATGGTGAAGATTTGGCATTATTGTAAAAGGGACCACAGGGATGTCTGTATTGACTCAGCATTTAGCATGAAGAATGACATACTATAATGCTAAATCATCAAAGCAAGTGTTATATAACTACATTGCTGCTTCTCAACCAGCAGGTGGCAGAATTGATCTGTCATGATCAGGCAAAATTTTCAGCCCTGCAGAAAATGTAAAAGAGCGCCCACATGAGATGGAGAGGTTTGAGTTTTATTACATTATTTTTCCATCCCTTAAGCAGTAATTATCAAAAAAAGTCTGTGGAAGAGTCATATGACAATAGTATCTGATCCTGATTTCTATGACAAAAACAGTGCTACTGACCTCTCAATCAGATGCAAACCAGTCCTTTCAATCTGCTGCAGATGATCTATTAATTGAATTAGATAAATAAAAATTCTGTGCCAGGCATTTCGACGATTTAAAAATGTGTTAAGGTAGATTCCCCAAACCTTGTCCTGACCAAGGTACCTATCTCACTATCAGCACAATTTGTTAATATGCCCGTGATTTTCTAATCTATTCTGCCTCACTGTAGTAGATGTTGCAAATAACCATTTATGTTTGTGATGTTATAAAATTCTATTGTAATTTAAATAGTTGTGGCTGGGAGAGAAGTGTCATAATTTGGCTGCTAATCAAACTGAAACTAAGATACTCATCAATGGAAATAGTCCATGGACATTGGTGCAGTAAATAAGAATGTTTGATACATCAGTACTAGAAAATCCTTTTTTCAATCCTTCATGTATTTGTAGTGATTAGAGCAAAGATCAGGTGGATCTTACTGACTATGAGATCCTTGATTGGGATTGTTAACCTGGGCCAATCAGGGAGCCTTGGCTGACAGACATAAACAGGTGATTTGGTGACAGGATAACAACCACAGCTAATTCTGGAACACAAGTTTTCAGTGCTATTGTTAGAATATTTCAGGGCCCATTGCCTTCACTGTATCCAGTATCTTCAGACGTTTGTCACCATTATGCGTAGTGAATTGAATTATCCAAAAGTGGTATTTGTGACACTGGGGACCTCAGGAAGAGGCTAAGGTGGGTCATCCATTCGGCACTGCTGACTGATATTGGTTGCAAATACTTCATCTTATGCACAGAAGTGTTGGGCTCCCCCATTTTTTATACAGCTCTGCTTCCTGTTAGAAGAAAAAAAATAAACAGGTGATTCAGAGAGCGTCCTCATTCTAGGGACTGGCTCTGAGCTAGCTGGTCAGAGCCCATGTATTTGTGCATATAAGTAAAAGATAACTTGATGACTGGATCCCAACCTCTGTGCAGTTATTTCAGTACAATTTCTGCATGAAACTGTCTTGTGTATGTATGCACAGGGTACAAAACCACTAATACAGTGAGATGTCATTTATCAGAAAACCTGCAAACAAATAAGTGAACCATTTAGAAGAACGATCTTTTTTAAGTTACATGAATAAAAGAAGAGAAATTACGTAGGAAGTGAAAGATTTTCATTCCATTGTTTTTGTAAGCTGGGTGTATGAACTACATGGAAATGAATGGGTGTCTAAATTTAGCTACTGAGGATTATCCGCCCTTCTGTAGAACCACTGGGAGTTATTTTTGTTAAAGTATGAAACTGCTGCTGACTGAGTATTTATATCAATTTTATTACAGTATTAAACCATGTTTTAAATTATAGTTTTAGCACACAGGTTTGGTGTTACTGAGTGCTCACTGGCAATTTTAGTCCCTAAATGATCCAGGTAGCATTGCTATCACAAACTTTAATTTCTTGACCAAATGCTGTTCTGTGTGAAATGGGCTGAACTTATTAAACATATTTCATTTATGATTCCATTTCAGAGATTTTTTTTAGAGCTTAAGGTGTCAGTAAAGAAAAAAAATCATCTTCTGTGTCCCCAGCATGGACTACCATAAAGACCATTTTTTAAAACTTTTGCATTGTGGGCCTAAATATGAAAAGGATATTATTTTAAACCAAAGAAACTATGGAAGCAGGTGTTGCCATTTAAAAGTATATTACTGGAACTCATTGTAAATAATACAATTGACTTATTCAAGCAATGGAGAAGATGTTGGAGGCTGAATGGCATTGTGTTGTGTCTCTAGGGCAGCCTCCCCAGGGATAGTCTGCTTATTATTTTTTCAATTGTGACTAGTTGTGTGGGTCAGGAGTCAAGAATTATTTGGCTCTTGAGCATGTACATAGCCTGTATGTGAACAATACAGGAGCAGAAAGCCTCCAGATTCTAAAAAGGTAGCATCACTCTCTCTTGTTGTGGAGAAGTAACAGAAAATTGGAAGATAGCTGGCTAATCTTGTCGATTATTTGCCTATACACTATTGCCTCTAACCAGTGATTGAGAGACTGAACAATTCATGTGGCAACTGCTCTGTATCTGCAGCAAAGAACTGAAAGGACTTGGAAATAAAATCAAAAATCAGAATGACCTGGAAGAGGAATAAGGACATTTTTGAATCTTGTGGACTGGTACTATTGAACTTGTTCACCTGGTATTTTCTCCATCCATGAAATCTTTTTTATTTAATATCCATGTCTGTCTGCATGTGTTTGCAGGGATTTAAGAAGAGGTAACGTTATGAGTTGTTTTGTTTGCCTATGTTTAGAATTGATTTTTGTTTTAAATAGTAGTTTCTTGTTAAGTACAGGAGCCTGGTCAGTGTTTTTTGTTAACCTCAGTTCAGAAAAATTGAGCACTTTGAGTAATTTGATTAAATATTTAATTTTTTTGTCATTACCCCGTGGGTAGTGGGATCACGTATAAACACACTGTCCCAAACTGGTCATGATACTGCACACACTCCATATTGGGAGACATCTCATTTGCTCAAATCCAAAGAATGTAGACAAGCATTGACAGAGCCAAGGCTCAGGGTTCACCAAGAATGTTTGGAAAACTGCAGGGGTTTAATCAATTGAAACAGAGCAACTTAACATAGTTACTACCTGGTACCTTATCCAGTTCATCCATGTGTAATTTGTTAAGAAGGCAAGCCATTGGCTCATTACTTGCTGGTGCTTCATCCTGTGGCATTTTCTCGACAATTTTTGTTAGTGGTTTGGCATTACCATCTACAATGAGGGGCAGGGTGAAGATGCAAATATGTCTACCTCAACTGGAACAGGAATCAAACCCCCACTGTTGAATTATTCTGAACCATGTGATAGCTATCCAACTAACTAAATTAACCTCTTCTCTGTCTCTTCCAAATAGGATTCCCTCATTTACTTGGGCATTTTCTGACAAGTGTTTTTTTTGCACTGCATACTTAGAACCACATCTACTCAATGGCATGTCACTTCTTTACTTCCATCATTGAGTCTTATCAAATGGTCAATGATTAATATTGTTTTTGTACTGCCAGTCTATGTGGTTGAAGTACAAGTATACTAACTGTTACAACCAGGTGAGGGTTAATCAGCTGCTCTTTTCATTAATCTTTCAGTTGGTCACAAACATGATTTTTAATTCTTCTTTAGCAACAACCATATCATTTAAATTAAAACATGGTTTGATAAATGAAAAAAGAGGAACAAATTACAAGTCTTTCTTTAATGAAAGTAAAATTAATTTTATTACATACTAGTCTCAGGAAAATAATAAAATGTGACTGTAACCATAAATATAAACACAGGTATGAAGTTCAAAAATGGGGAGACTCTCTTGTTCAGAGAGGAAGGTCATTGTTGGGCAATTTAAAAAGTGCTTCGAGTCCTTGAAATGTTGGCTTTTAAAGTGAGACCATAGTTATATCTTAAGCAATGATAACATTTGTTGGTATTCTTGAATTCTTGATGAATGTATGTTTCTTGTCTGCTTTATCTCTAGGTGGTGTTTTTCAGAGAAAATGCATGCAAAGAGTCTTTCAGTTCTGTTGTTACCACTCCATTTTCCTCTCTCTTGTGCCCAAAAGCTATCTCAAATACAGTGTACTTCTGTGTTCCAGTGGCTGGCTACATTTACTTATCAAAATGGATAATTTGCAGATAAATTTTATTTCAAAATGTAAAAATTCTAGAAATGTATAGACCACCTAGGCCCACAGTGTTAGGTGCATTAGTCTGAGGGAAATGGGTCTGGGTGGGTTACTCTTTGGAGGGTCAGTGTAGACTTGTTGGGTTGGAGGGCCTGTTTCCACACTGTAGAGAATCTAATCATCAAATCTAATCATCTAGGAGATACAGATCATGATGTCAATTCCATTTTCTAACAGTATTACTTTTAACTTAGACTAATTCTAATTTATTGATGGCTTCATCACCTTGATTCAACTTGGTTAGGTAACTACTAATGTCATATCAAACCAATATTTTCCTTTATAGATATTTTGGTCCAGGAAAGATCCCAGTTAGTAAAATTAGACAAAGGAAGTTGAAAATTGATAGTGCATTTTTATCATAATTATAAGTCTGACATGGAGGTTTGATTTGATTCAAAGCTCTCATCACCAGGCTTGACATTTTGAAGCTAGTCACTTTACTTTCCCTTTGAAGAGCATACTTACTTTCTTGAGTGGCTAGATCTAGACCTAACCCTGTAGTAGGTTTAGCTTATTGAAACAAAGAAGAGAATAATCTCTTACATTCATGTCATTGCCATTCATGACTTAAAAGTTCCAACGTACTTTACAGCTAATTAAGCACCAAAGTCTCTGTTGTAATTTAGGCAACCATGCTAATAAGGTAGCAGAGAAAGTTCTCAACATCCTGTCTCATATAACTGATGGAACATTCACTGAGCTCCCTAGTGGCTGTTGTGATGAGCCAAAAACATAAGAATAATTTAATTTCTTATCACTCAGAATGTTTTGTCCTTTTGACCATTGATCTCCCTATTAGCAGTCAGATGGCCTTGATCTTGGAAACTGCACTTGCATGTGAGTATCAGGCTGTTTTGATCGAAATGAGTCCTGGCAAGGAGCAAGCTGGTGCCATATGTACCATCATGTCATATTAATAGCATAGGAAATAACTTGCAGTGGTTTCTGAGTTTGGGGTAGAATATCAGATAGTGACATTAACTTAAAAGGAAACCTAGTCAATTTTCCTTCTATTAACTAAATGGATGAAGAATTGGCCATGCTGCTTTGCAGGTGTGTGGTCCTGTCCAACAGATGTTTTTTTAATCAATATAATCAGATGATCCAATGTGCCTTAGTGCAGGAACCAGATTTCAATTTGTAGTCAAAACACCACTAATTTTAATTAATATTCTCACCTTTTTTTTGCGTTTAAATAATCTAAAACTCTTTTGCATTCTCACAAATAACTAGATTTGCTGAAACATTATTCCCCTCCTCCAAGAAAGTCATCCCCAGTTCCCTGTTCACAACCAGAGTGGTTCGTGCATGCTCCACCATCTTCTAAGAACAAGGAGTAAGTACATATATTTTTCCACATGTAGAATCTTTTATATTGAATTCATTTCTTGATTTATAATAATGATCTAGATCTCAGAGTGCTGTGGACAGTTTGCAGATGATACAGCATTTTGATGTTTATAAACTGTGAGGTATACTGTGTGGACTTTCAAAAGAACATTGACAACCATTGACATGAATTGGTGGCAGATGAAATTCAATGCAGAGAAGTGTAAGGTGATACATTTGGTAGAACAAATTTAGAGAGACAGTATGAAATAAAGGGTACGACTCTAAAGAGTGTATAGGAGGTGAGAAACCTAGATGTATATGTGCATAATTCACTAAAGCTGGCAGTTGGTGGAAAGCAGTTAATAAATCATACAGTCTCTTAAGCTTTATGAATACATTCATGAGGCTGAATCTTGTGTTTTCTTTTGGCTAAGTCCAAGTTATGTCGAGTTCTTTGAAAGGTTTTTCACCAAAAGACCAAGTAAGTTCTTAAGCCATATGTTATCGAACATGCCTCATTAATTACCTACCTCACCCATATGTCATCTCTCACGTTCAATTCTGGCCCCATCTTACTATACATAATTCCCAGAAAAACTTGCCATTCAGCATTTATCTTGGAATTCACTAACATCCATTGCAGTTGTGCCATCCTCAATAGTGCATAGTGCAGCTGGACAAGCATTGTCAGTTTGGAGATGCTCTACGCAGTTTCTGACATTTGCTCTTGACATGGCAGACAGGATTAAATCCCCATTAAGGTAGGTCAGATCTGGGTTTTCCTATTCCCCTATGACCAAGAATGGAGGCCATGACATCCACCAGCCTGGTTCATGGTTCCACCTGTGTCAGTGCAGTCTCAACCTTCTGGAGGAATACACAGCAATGTAGGAAGAAGTGCCACAATTTTTTCTATAATAGCTCAAAGTTACTCTATCTCTGCTACTGTACCCAATTCCCACCAAGGCTTATGTTCTGCCATTCTTACTAATATATGCAACTAACTGCCAACCATGTCAACTCTGACACCACTAACCCTGCACGCTCTTTGTGCTGTCACATCATCCACTTGGGATAGTCTCCACCTGCACCAAAAATAACAGCTGTGCTACTCATTATGTCAGCCTCTCTCACATTCTTGAAAGAAAGCAGCCCCCAAAAAGCCATAAAGTCTCAAGATGTGTGGTGGCTGCCCAACATTCGGCTCCCCACCCTTATGTGGCAACCATCCTAACTGACTCTGACTTATTTAGTCCAAACCCTGGACTGGGATCTGATGCTGCCCTTGATTTACTGTGAAGGCTGAATGTCTTGACTTGACAGAGGACTTTGAGAGTCACAGAGTCATAGAGTTATACAAAACGCAAAAACACCCTTCGGTCTAACTTGTCCATGCTGACCAATTTTCCCAAACTACTCCCACTTGCCTGCATTTGAGCCATATCCCACTGAATTTTTCCTATACCTATCCAAATGTCTTCTAAATGTTATAATTGTACCTGCATCTACTACTTCCTCTGGCAGTCATTCTGCATATGAACCACCCTTTTTGTCAAAAGTTGGCCCCCCAGGTCCTCTTAAATCTTTCTTCTCTCACCTTAAAAATATGTCCCCTAGTTTTGAATTTCCCCACGCTAAGGAAAAGACCTTTACTATTCACCTTATCTATGCCCCTCATGATTTTATAAACCTCTATTATATCACTCCTCAAACTCCTATGCTCCAGTGACAAAAGTCCCAGCATATCCTGCCTTTCCTTGTTACTCAAATCCTCTGTTCCTGACAACATCCTGATTAATCTTTTCTGAACTCTCTCCAATTTAATAATGTCCTTCTGATGGCAGGGTGAACAGAACTCTACACAGTGCCCCAAAAGTGGCCTTATTAACATCCTGTACAACCTCAACATGATGTCTCAGCTCCTATACAGTGAAGACTGCAGATGCTGGAGATCAGAGTCGAGAGTGTGGTCCTGGAAAAGCACAGAATGTCAGGCGGCATCCAAGGAGCAGGAGAATCGACATTTCGGGCATGAGCCCTTCATCAGGAATGAAGCTCATTCCTGATCAAGGGCTTATGCCCGAAATGTCGAATCTCCTGCTCCTCGGATACTGCCTGACCTGCTGTGCTTTTCCAGCACCACACTCTCGACTCCTATACTCAGTGGTCTGAGCAATGAAGGCAAGCATGCTAAGCGCCTTCCTAACAACCTGACTGCATGTGATTTAACTTTCAATGCACTATGTACCTGAACCCTTAGGTCTTTCTGTAAATGGTAAGGCCAGACAGAATTGATATAAGCCTCGTATGCCTAGATAAGGGGGAAAAGTGCAAAAGGGCAAGAAAAAGCAAGGCAGGGATGCTGTGAACACCCAGATAGGATCAAAGTGAGTGAGCACTATGATAGCAAGTGAAGACTTGGAGATGCAGCCTGGTTCTGTTCCTGAGATGGCTGCATGCTCCTTAACAGAAAATGCCCTTACTATTGTATTATAATGATAGTTGCCATTGCTGCCCAAGGTGCAGCTGTGAAATACAAAAGTAACCTCTAAGTGGGGAAAATATATGCCATGATAATCGTTAAAAGCTGGCACATGTCAGATGCCAATGTCTGGCAAATGTGAAAGATGCCAATGGAGTATTCTCTAAGGTGTTGCTCCCCATTGTCCAACATGGTGGTCATTTGGAATGAGTGGTAAGTTGAATTCACGTCATACCTGCTCTGGTTTCCATGTTGAGTTTTCTTGATGTCTGGCTTGTTTTGCAAGTTTGATAAGATAGAATACTGAATATTAATGAGGCAAGTTTGGCCATCAACAAAATGTTTAGCAATTAATAACCCTCTAAATTGGCAACTCGTCTCAGCCTAGTGAGCAACTCTCTATGCCATTTGTGAAAATCATAAACAATTGAGTGAGATGCTTTCAACATCAAGATGGGCTTTTTCAGACTTGTCTGATTTTGACACACATCTCTCCATAGCCCATTTCACTTATATGATTCTGCCCAAATGTTGGAAGGCTATGGTGAGCCTGTGTAAGACACTGTTTAGACTTCAGTTGGAGTATTGTGTACAGTTCTCGACATCACGCTTTAGGAAGGATGAGATCGCAATGGAAAGAGTGCAGAAGAGGTTTATAAAATAATTCTGAGCATGAGAAACTTTAGTTATGAAAATAAATTGGCTGTTTTCTTGGAGAGGAGAAGGCCAAGAGAATATTTGAAGAAGTTTTCATTATGAAAGGAATGGACAGAGTAAACAACAGGAAACTGTTCCCAGTTGTAAAAGCACCAAGGATGAGAGGGCACATATTTAAACTGATTTAAAGGAGTAAATTTGATGTTAAAAAAACTGTTTTCACATAATCTGGAATACATACCCTTGAAAGGCAGGTTGAATAAAATCATTCAACAGGGCATTAGATGATTGTTTGAACAAAAAATGTGGAAAAGGCAGGAGAATAGTACTCATTCATGATGCTTACCTACAGAACTGGTGCAGATGGGTTTTCTCTACAGCATAATAATTCTGTGATTCTCTGAATTGTAGATGAGATGGAAGTTCAGACACATTTTAAATCTTATATTAGATAGAAAAAGTTTAAAGTCTAATATTAAAATAAATATGTTTATACTAACCATTTTATTTCACTGCATTAAAAGTACAATAGTTTACAAATGCACTTTCAGACATGTTGATGGAATAACAATAGGTAGGAATGTCATTTGTGAATGGGATACAGGGACATTGCGAAAAGATAGAGAAAGGTTTAAAAAGTGGGCAAAATTTTGACAAATGGAGTATAATATGAGAAAATATGAACTTGTCCACTTTGATAGGAAAAATAGAAAAGCAGCACGTTAATTAAATGGAGAGAAATTATGGAACTCTGAGTTACGGAGGAATCTGAGTGTCCTGCTACATAAATGACAAAAGATTAGCATGAAGGTACGGAAAGTCATTAGGAAGGCAAGCAAAATGTTGTAATATATCACAAGGAGAATGGAAAATTCAAGTAGTTATGCTACACTTGCACAAAGCATTGATGAGACCACATCTAGAGTACTGCTTCCGGTTTGATCATCTTATTTATGCAAGGGCATAATTGGAGAGGGTTTATTCAACAGATTATTGGGATTAGAATGCTATCTGCTGAGTCAGGTTTGGATAAATTGGGGTTGTATTCAGTGGAGTTTAGAAGAACAAAAGGTTTTTGTTAACACATTTAGGGCAAAATCTTATCATACTTGGGTTGTTATTTTCGTTGAATTTCATGGAGATTCCCTCCATGACGCCAAACATATTTTCTCACATTATCATCTCAAACGCGTCTCATTAGCAATCTGTCCTGTGCATTCTCCAAAATGATGTTCACTTGATTTTAGTACAGGCCATAGCTGGACCATCTTCCACTGCCTGAATATCCTGAAATAGACCAGCAGCAATGAAAGCGGTGCTATCTTTAAAAGGCTGTTGTGCGCTTGGACAAGTGCTGGCTGTCCAGAGCTGCTCTGCATAAGTTGTGACTTTTGTCCTGGATTTAGCATATAAGGGGAAATTGGCATCCCATTTTATGAACAGGAATCTGGAGGTCCTTTTGTACTGTCTAGAGCAAAGAGGAGGGGGGCCCTCCCACTTTCCCCAGGATTGATTGTATAGGCCATACCCCAGAATCTGTCAGCATGATCTGAGGTTGCCACCCAGGTCAGAGTGGTCTCAGCTGTCTGGAGGAGTGAACAGCAATGTAGGAAGAAAGTTAATGACCTTATCCACTTTGCAAGCGTAAGAGTTATCACCTGCTACCTCACATTCATTCCATCTCTGCTATTGTGCCCATATTTCACAAAGACTTATGCTTTACCATTCTCTCTATTGCATGCAACATCTTCCCTCACTCACTTTCACACAACCAGTTTTCCATACTACTAACCCTGCAGGGCCTCTGCACCTCATAATCACTTACTTGAGGCACCTCATCACTTTTCTGCATCTGCACCAACGCTAACAGCTATCCAGCCATTTTCAACTCGCTGAATCCTTCATATTCTCTCATTCAAGGAGAAAATGTCCCATAATAAGGCAGAAAAACAGGTAGTGGGATGCCTGACATTTATCACTTTATGAGGACATGTTCCCACCCTGACCATACTAAACCTGTGGACGGATATTGCCTTTGACTTACTGTACCAGGACTCCATAACTGAAGAGTGTCTCCCCTGACATGACTGAGCACTAATCTCCTTTGACTTTGAGGCATGGCCATTTGATTGAAGCACACGCAGTGTGTCTGCCATGTCAGCTGCTGGCACTTAATGCAGGTAAAACACTGATGTAGTATGGTGACATCCTGCCATATGTGCATAACCTTCACTGGTAATTGTTAATAACCATGATAAGTTGTCTAGTTTTATGTCCATATTAAAAGACGAAGGATGATAAGGCACAGTGGGGCAAGGCAGAAATCTTGTGAGTATCCAAACGGTACAAAACATATCGGTGATAGGAGAACAAGAAAGCAGCCTTGAGTTGCATCCTGATCTGATCTGTGAGCCATCTCTGTGCCCATTCCTATGCACAAAGTGCCCTTGCAGTCAAAAATGCAGCATTAGGGTACAGAACTGTACTGTAAGTGGCTCAGCTAAAATGGTGTGGCAAAGCTGGCTTGTGCCAAGGTCCATTGATGTAGATTGCATGTGGGCACTGCCCATGAAGGATGAAGCATGTCCTGAGATGTTTGTTCTGGGTGTCCAAGGTGGAGGCCTGGAGGAGAAAGTCACAAACTGGAGTTGTCAGGTTACCACTCTAACTTTCATGTTACGAATTCTTGGTCTCTATTATCTGTCTGATGCGTGGTAGAATAGAAAAGTGCACTTGAATATGGTGAGATATAGTACACATGCAGATGAATATGAGCAATCATCCCTGACAATAAACACCTTGCCGCTCAGTAGTGCGAATCTTGTCTGGGTGACCGGAACTCTGATGAAAAATGTGAGTTTTTGCTCTTAACATTGAGAAAGGCCTTCCGTGTCCTCGACATGATCCTCCCAGAGGTCTCATCATAGCCTGAATTGTACAGTGCCTTATAAGTTTCTGTCCACAAGATACTGAAGGGATTTGATAGGATGGATGTTGAAAGGATACTTCCCCTTGTAGCAGGGACTAGAACTGACAGTCAGAATTTCAAAATAAGGGGGTTCTCATATAAAATAGAGATGAAAAGAATTTATTTTTCTCAGAGGGTTGTGAGTCTATACAATTCTTACCTTGAGAGAAACGGAGTATTTTTAAGGTAGAGGTGGATAGATTTTTTATTAATCATGCAGTCAAAATGTAAATGGATTAGATTAGATTACATTACAGTGTGGAAACAGGCCCTTCGGCCCAACAAGTCCACACCGGCCCGCCGAAGCGCAACCCACCCATACCCCTACATTTACCCCTTACCTAACACTACGGGCAATTTAGCATGGCCAATTCACCTGACCTGCACATCTTTGGACTGTGGGAGGAAACCGGAGCACCCGGAGGAAACCCACGCAGACACGGGGAGAATGTGCAAACTCCACACAGTCAGTCGCCTGAGTCGGGAATTGAACCCGGGTCTCTGGCGCTGTGAGGCAGCAGTGCTAACCACTGTGCCACCGTACCGCCCATGTAGTAGCGAGGATCAAGGTAAGAATTGTATAGACTCACAACCCTCTGAGAAAAATAAATTCTTTTCATCTCTATTTTATATGAGAACCCCCTTATTTTGAAATTCTGACTGTCAGTTCTGCTACAAGGGGAAGTATCCTTTCAACATCCATCCTATCAAATCCCTTCAGTATCTTGTGGACAGGAGTAGCGAGGAAACTGGGTTGATGCCACAGTCAAATCAAACATGATCTTATTAAATGGCAGAGTAGGAACAAGGGACCAAATAGCCTACTCCTGTTCCTTATTCATAGGTTGGCATATAGCCGCTTCATTGATGAATTATTTTAGGCTGTTCTCACATATGTTTGCACTGGCAATCAGCAAGCTCATACATTTATTTGGTTTTGGTGGAGAATGCTTTAGTAACATGGAAAAAGTGAACCTTAAAGAACAAAAATAATAATAAATAAAAATGAAATGCGAAAGATCGATTAAAAAAAACTAAAAGGGAAATTTACATTTTGAAAATATGATTTTTTTCACCAGAAGATGCAGGTACATCAGCATTTTAAGGAAAAACCATTTTAATTATTCTGGTAGAGATGTTTATGTAGATTACTGTTCAGTGGAGCTTCATTAACTGACATAACTGATTGGAAAAATGTGAACACATCTGTCACTCCAGACTTTCTCCTATTTACTCTCCCAATTAATTTTGTATTAATATCAGACACCAGTTGGTAGTTAATTCTGTTAAAATTAATCTTAAATTACAGTATAAAGCAATTTCCCATGTTTATGGAGGCAACACATTCAAGTCTGTATTTACCCACACAGAGTGTGTATCTGGGAATATTGGGCTATATTGTTTCTGAAGTGTATGTAGAAAATAATAGCACAAAATAGTGACAACTTCCTTGGATCACATTGATCCCACAAATCCAACAAAAACATATTGTAATCACCCAAAGTTTTCTGGACTGTCTCTTTAGATAGTACATGTAATGAAGTATAGAATCCCTACAGTGTGAAAACAGATCTTTTGGCCCAACACGTCCACACTGACCCTCCGAAGAGTATCCTACCCAGAACCACTCCCCTACTTTGTTACTTTACATTTCCCCTGACTAATGCACTTAACCTCCAATCCCTGAGCACAATGGGCAATTTAGCATGGCCAATTCACCTAATCTGCACACCTTTGGACTGTGGGAGGAAACCAGAGAACCCAGAGGAAACCCGTGCAGACACAGGGAGAATGTGCAAACTCCACACAGACAGTTGCCCAAGGCTGGAATCTTGGGTCCCTGACACTGTGAGGCAGCAGTGCTAACCACTGAGCCCTCGTGTCTTTCTGCTATTTAAAAAAAAGGTGTAAGAGATAGAAACTATGGATTTATATGTCAGTTATCCTAACATCGATTGACTAAAAATTATTAGTATCTATAACTAAGTATTCAGTGGTTGAACTCTGAAATGTTTCAGATGATCAGAGAAAGCCAGTGTAGACTTAGTGGTAGGCAACTTTTTTTTGAAGTGGTGACTAAAGAGTGGACAGAAGAATATCTCTGGATCTTATTCATTTAGACTTTAAGAAGACATTCAATGAAGTCTCTCATAAGAGAATATGATGCTGTGGCAGTGGTGGAGATGTGGCTCAAAAGGGTTGAAGTGGGTATTACATATTCGTGGATATAAAGTATACATAGGGATGGAAGGATTTTGGATAGCTTTCTCCCAGGCAATATGAATTTATGTTTTAAAAAGAGCCAATTTAATCAGGTGAGTTAACAAATAGGTGAGTTTATTAGTTATTAATCATGAGAAGAAGTAATAACACACTTATAGACAAGTAGACAATAAGAAGTGTGTCCAAAAATGATAAAGATATAAAAGTCAGTTTCTGAGTCATTCATGAAGAGTAGATAATAGACATTATGGCTGCTACATTGACATTGGTAGTTGAAACATCAATTTTGAGATGCTTGGCTTTGCAGTCTGATTAAGATTTATGTATTCTGGTTTCCTTCAGTAGTGGTTCTTTGGTAGTACTCAAGATTGAGAGACTTTTCCTTTTGTTTACCTATGTTTAATGACTGTCTCAAAGTCGTGGGCCTTCACAGCACACTAACCCATACACTAGGGACAATCAGACTAGGGTTGAAGCAAAGGGGAAATGCAAATATATCTCTTTCCCAGATTGCTGTCTCAAATTAGCATCATATTTACAATCTGAGATACTCACAGGAAATTATAGTTCAGTTTGTAATGCATTTCTTCCTTTAAATCTTAAGTGCAGATGTGATATTCCAGATATCTGTTTCAGACATGGCTTTAGATCCATAATTGATTTGGCAGGACCAGTTAACTTTCAAAAACACATGTTTGAATTTAAATATTTGATATTTCTGTAGGTGTTCCAAAGTTATGACCCATGGTCAGGACAATAATGAACAGCTTTTATGAGCTGTGAGTGTTTAGGATCTGGAATGCATTGCTTGAGACTGTGGTGAACAGAGATTTAATTATAGCATATAAAAGGAAATTTGGAAAACATTTATGAGAACAACTTTAGTTAGTTATAGAGAAAGTTCAGGGAAGTGCGGTTAGCTGAGATGATGTTGCAGAGAGCTACATGAATATGACGGCCATCTGGTCTCCCCCTTTTCTGCAGCCATTCTATGGGTTTTATGATAAGAGATTATTAGCTAAAGCTGAAGTTCATATAATTGAGGGAAAATATTGGTGTGGCTAGAAAACTGGCTAAGTAACAGGAGAAAGTAGGGATAATAGACTGGTACTCTAATTGGCAGTATGTGATTAGTGATTCCCCATAGTGATCCTTATATTCCAGCAGTTCACCATATTTATTAACAATTTAGATGATGGGTTTGCAAGCCACATATCCAAGTTAACTGATGACACAAAGATAAGTGGTGTTCTAAGCAATGTATATAAGCATGAAAATCACAAAGTAATGTTGATATATTCAATGAATTTTCAAAAGCATCGTAAATGTATTTCAATTTAAGCAAATAATGGATGCCAGCCACTTTGGATTTAAAAGAATGGACTCGATCTTCTGAGGAGTGGCAATATCACACAGATGGCCACAGCACTGCTTTTTTACAAAAGGAGGGAACTTGACAGTTCTAACAGGAGATTCAGATTAGGGCCCATTCATAGATACAGAGCCATACTTTCATTCTGATAGTTCTTTTATAGAACTGTCATGGAAAAGCAAGCTTCTTGTACTCAATAGCAGTTAGCTACTGTATTCTGAAATGTAAACGTCCAGAATCACAGATAACCAATTTGTCAGTTGCTTCAAATGGTAGAAATGTTATTTAAGTGTGAAGTTTGGGTGGCTGGATGCCACAGTGCCAGGTAGGTAGGATGCTAGTTAGTTGAATGGCATCTGGGTAGGCTGCCTGCTGGATAGGGGCAGGGTGCCAAGTGGGTAGGGGGTAGAGTGTCAGGTGGGTGGAATGCATATAGTACCAAGTTGGATAGGGTGCCAGGACGTAAGGCGACAGAAGTGATTGGTAAGTTATGCAGTGTTTAGGCTAGATTGATGTGGAAGGGAAAAATTAGATCCAGTGGGGTTTGGCATGTGAGGATTGTGTCAGATAGAGAGGGTAGAGAGGTCAGGTCTGGCAGTGAGTAGATTTGGTGGGGGTGGGTGGGGGGTAGATCATGTCAAAAGCAGGTCAGGTCTGGACTAGGAGGAGGGAGTCCAGATGTTGGGGCTGGAGGCAGATTGGACCCAGAGGAGGAGAAGGGTGGAATTTGTCTGGAGAGGGGGAACCATACTTAGTGCAAACCAGGGCAGGACTTATACAGTAAATGGTAGGACTTTAGGGAGTGTCGCTGAACAGAGACCTAGGGGTGCAGATGCATGGTTCCTTGAAATTGGAGTCGCAGGTAGACAGGGTGATGAAGAAGACATTTGGCACACTTGCCTTCATTGGTCAGAGCATTGAGTATAGGAGTTAGGATGTCATTTTATGGCTGTGCAGGACATTGGTCAAATCACTTTTAGAATACTGCATACAATTCTGGTTGCCCTTATATGGGAAAGATGTTAAACTTGAGAGGGTGCAGAAAAGATTTACTAGAATGTTACCTGGATTGCAGGGTTTAAGTTATAGGGAGAGGCTGGGGCTTTTTTCCATGGGGTGTCAGAGGCTGAGGGGTGACCTTGTAGAGGTTCATAAAATCATGAGGGACATGGATAGGATGAATAGACAAGATCTTTTTCCTCAAGTGGGGGTGTTCAAAACTAGAACGCATAAATTCAAGGTGAGAGGGGAAGGATTTAAAAAGGACCTGAGGGGTAACATTTTCACACAGAGGATGGTGCGTATGTGGAACAAGCTGCCAGAGGAAGCAGTGGAGGCAGGTACAATTATAACATTTAAAGGCATTTGGATGGGTACATGAATAGGAAGAGTTTAGAGGGATATGGAGCAAATGCTACCAAATGAGACTGGGTCAGATTGGGATTTCTGGTTGATATGGACGAGTTGGACCAAAGGGTTTGTTTCCATGCTGTATGACCCTATGACTCAATGAGTGAAGACATTTGGCATAGTGAAGGGGGTGGTAAGGGGGGAGGTGTGTGGTTACCTACTGGGAAGTAAATGAGAACTGGAGCAGATGAAAGGTGGGAGGGTTGCTAGTGTTGGGTGGGTGGGGCTGATGGGAATGTTGGCTTCAGTAGTGGGTGAAGAGGAAGCTAGGTTCAGGACAAGGGAAAAACGTGGGGAAGGCAGAGTCCTGAGTGGGGGAAAAGGAGTATCAGATCCACCCAGGTCAAGGTGGGAGGAGTGTGGGATTGCAGGGGATTTCAAGCTGGGAATATGTGCAGGTAGTGGGGCCGAGCTTGTTGGATACTTGAGGGGTTGAAAGAGATTAGCTCCTAGGAGTGAAGAGTATCATCTTCCTGAGGTGAAGGGGTGTGTTGGGTCTGGAGCAGGTTAAAGGGGCATGTGGTAGAGGAGCAGTTGCTGGACCAGGCAGTGGATGATGAAGGGGGCTTGATCCAGAGTAGGTGAAGAACAGGGTAAAATAGGGAAGTAGGCTGCAGAGTTGGGGAAGGACAATGGCAGATTTATAACTGTCAAAGGTGGGCTCAGGTCCCCGGGAGAGAAGGGATGTCAGATCAGGAGTAGGTGCAGAGGTGGGTGTCTACAGGCTCGGAGCAGGTGATGGCAAGGATAGGATCGGTTCCCAGTATGTTTGGGTGTAGTGTTGGTCTGGAGTGGGTGAAGGAGGAGTGGTGGTCAGGTCTAGAATGAGGCAAGGGGCTTGTTCAGTTCCTGGGGCAGTCAGGTCAGGGTCTGATGGATATAAGTAGTTTGGGGAGGTATTTCTGGGGGTATCTGAGTTTTGTATGGGGCCATTTTGTTATTTATCTATGTATTTAACAGTCTAACTTTTCTTTATATTCATTGGAACCCTTTGAATTCTCTGATTTAAATGGAAACTTTTGAAGAGCTCCAGGTGTAGAGGAATTTCCCGATAGAATCCTCAATATCATGGAGGTTGCTACTTTGGAAATTTTGCAAGGTCCTCATGCACCATTCCCCTCTACACTGAATAATGACTGTCTGGGCATCAGAAAATCTGGGCCAGTATATCAGATTATTTTATAATTTGTGATAAACTAGAAACAGTGGAGTCCAGTGAGTCTTTGAGGTCTATGTACATTGATTATTAAAGCGTCACAAGGGATAAAACTAATAGAATGCTATTCTTAAATCTAGAAGTCAGAATATAAGGGGATAGCATATCTACTGATATTCAAAGCCTTAGTTAGATCACATCTAGAATATTATACTCATTTCTGGGCACCACAGCCAAGAAAGAATACTTTGTCTTTGGAATGAGTGCAGCTTGGCTCTGTCAAATGATATCTGGACCCAGTAGGCTACGTTATGTGGAAAGATTACATGACCAACAAGATTACACAATTTGTCAGAATTCAGATGTTTAACACTTGATATAATTGAAGTTTCATGGATAATAAAGGGAACTGAAAGGACAGATAGAAAAATATTTTGACTATTTGATAAGGCGGTTATAGCCTTAGAAAAGCTAGGATTTTCAGAAGTTAGCAGAATGTTTGTATCCACAGTTGATATAAGGTCAATTGCTCTTTTTTATCTGAGATTAATGGAAAGTCATTTTTCCTTTGTGTCTTACAACTATTTAAAAGACATAATTCTATTGCTCTTACATGTTGTAATACAATTTAAATACTTAATTTCCTTCAAATATTTATCCCATTTCCTTTAAAAAACTGCGTTCAGGTATTTTTTCACATTTTATTAAATGAAGTAATCCATATGTTAATGACCTTCTGTATAAAAACAAATGTTCTAAAATCTCTTCTTTCTCTTGATGATAACCTTAAACCTATGCCTTGTCACCAATTTATTTATCTAAGGAAACAGTTTCCTCTTATTGTATTTAAATCTGAAATCTATCATTTCTGACATTATCATAGTCAGTTGCTCCACATCCTCTTCACATATCGTAATGTTTCCAAACAAGGAGCCCAAAACTAGTGATTTGTATCAATTCTTCATTATCACTCTGCTGTTGTACTCTGTATTGCTGTTTATGATGACAAGTACTTTTATCAACTTGTCCTCCTCCTGATAAAGATATTCTTCAATGCTGATAAACAAAATTACTATCACACAATGCAAACATATTACTTGTACTAGCATTAAAAGACAGAGCAAATTTTAACCTGTTGGTGTCATTACTAAGGTGGTTTTATTAAATTGCATACTGATGAATATACCCTAACACATCCATTTTAAAAGCAGCCAAATTAACAAGTTTAATGTCACTACTTTCAGAGTTCCTAAATGGTATTTACCAGAATACATGGTTCATGAGGAGTTCATTCCTAGCCCTTGTGAGAATAAGTCTGGAAAATTACCTCATGATCCTGATAAGACTGCATTGGAGAAGAATACAGAAGACAATGAGAAGGAAAATAAAATAAAGGTAAATATATTGTAATAAATATATTGATTAGATTATTACAATTAGTGTGGTTTACAGGGACTTCATTCAAGCCTTTGATAAGGTCTCACGCAGAAGGCTGGCCCAAAATGTAACAGCCCATATGATCCAAGGCAAGCTGGCAAACTGGAAGCAAAATTGGCTTGGAATTAAGAGGCAAAGAGTGATTGTGGAAGGTTGTTTTTATCATTGGAAGTCTCTGCCCAGTGATGTACCACAGGGATTGATGTTGGGACCTTTGCTATTTGTAGCGTACATTAATGACTGGGATGTGATTATAGTTAGGGTTAATTAATAAGTTTGTAGATGACGTGCAAATTGGTGGTATTGTTGATAATGAGGAGGATGGTTTCAGGTTACAGTGTGATATTGATCAACTAGTAAATTGGGCAGAGCAATTGCAGATGGAATTTAATCTGAATAAGTGCCGGATGATGCGTTTTGGTAGGTCTATTAAGGGAAGAACATACACAATGAATGATAGACCCCAGGGAGTACTGGGGTACAAGAAAGATCTTGGTGTACAAATCCATTTAATCTCTAAAGATAAGTATGTAAGTTAGCTCACAGATGATGTTACCTAGTCATGGTGACGAAACGTCTGAAAACAAACCTTCCAGCTGTGTGAGCTAACTTACATACTTATCATCAACCTGAACTACAGGTCTTCTCAAAAATCGTTACTATCTAAAGACGTTAGCCCAAGTAGTCAGTGAAGTAATGAAGACATACGGTACACTTGCTTTCATTAGCTGAGGTGTAGAATGTAGGAACATGGAAGTCTTGTTATGGCTTTATAAAACATTGGCTAAGCACAAATGGAATACATGTGGTGCTCTGCTCGTCACATGATTGGAAAGACATGATTGCGCTGGAGAGGATCCAAATGAGATTTACCAAGATGTCACCTGAGACAAAAAGTTTTAATTATGAGGAGAGACTGGATAGGCTGCATTTGCTTTCCTTGGAGCAGACAAGGCTGAAGGTACACAAAATTATGAGAGGCATAAATAGAGTAGATTGTGAGAATCGTTTGCCTGTAGCAGACATGTCTATGATCACAAGACATAAGTTTAAGGTGAGGAGGAAGTGGTTTGGAGGAGATCTGAGGAACAATGTTTTCACCCAGAGCGTGGTTGAAATATGGAACATGCTGCTTGAGAGATTGGTGGAGACAGGTACTCTTTCAACATTTAAGAAGCGCCTGGATGAGTAATTAAAATGCCAGGGGCATAGTAGACAATGGATCAAGTGCAGGTAGATGGGATTAGAATAGTTTGGTGTTTGTTGGTCAGGCTGAAGGGCCTGTTTCTATACTATATGACCCAATGATTAATATCCCATCTGCTTTCTTAACCACCTTTGCTCCTGTCCTGCTGCCCTCAAGGATCTATGGACATGCACAACATGGTTCCCCTGATCCTCTGTACTTCTTAGGGTTCTCCCATTCAACATGTACAGAGGGACCTCAATTATCTGGCATTTGATTATCCAAATGTCGGACTATCCGACAAGATCGCAAGGTCCCGAGGCTAGATTAAACTATGTTATCTGGCATTCGATTATCCGGAATTTGATTAACCGAACGATATACTGTTTGCCCATGTCCTTTGGATAATCGAGGTTCCTCTGTACTCCATTGTCTTGTTAGTTCTTCCAAAATGCATCACCTCACACTTCATACACATAGTGTCTGTTCATCTTCACTATATTTTTCCACTTCTTCCTTTGATTGGGAAGGTGCCACTTCTTGAGATATTTAATATTAAATAAAGAACAAAATTTCATTGGAGCATGAGGTATTGAAGAATGAGGAGAAAATAAGACATGCTTAATTACATCACTGGCAGTTTATAATCAAAAACATTTTGTGAGATGAGGGAGAACTGGTAAAAGCAAGGGAGGCTTAAATTTCCTTTTGTGAACCTTCTGTCCAGACCCGTCAGTGATCATGGACTCAGGGAATCCCCTCCCATGGTGGTCAGCAATGTGTCCTTCACAGGGATTAAATGATTCAAGGTGCTTGTCTCCACCCAGTTATTCATGTTTTCTCTTGTTATATGCCATCTTATCCCAAAAATCGAGGTCGGTCAGTTAGTGATGTGAAGATAGTAAAGTATCAGTTCATGATATCTTTGCATGATGTTGCTATTATAGTTGAGTCTGTGCAAACTGTGCATTGTAATAAGACACTTTCAACAATATGCTGTGTGAACATAAAGGAAAATAAATTTTAGGATTGGGTACTAATTGATAGAGGTTGTTGGTATGACATATAGCCTATTGAATTAGATAGGTAAATGTTTCAGTTTGTAGGAAGTGTCATTTGAAACTGACTTACTCATGGTGGCTCAGTGGTTAGCATTGCTGTCTTACAGGACCAGGGTCCCAGGTTCAATTCCAGCCTTGGGTAACTTTCTGTGTGGAGTTTGCATATTCTCCCCGTGTCTGCATGGGTTTCCTACCACAGTCCAAAGATGTGCAGGTCAGGTGAATTGGCCATGCTAAATTGCCCATAGTGATATGTGCATTAGTCAGAGGGAAATGGGACTGGGTGGGTTACTCTCCGGAGGGTTGGTGTGTACTTGTTGGGCTGAAGGGCCTGTTTCCACACTGTAGGGAATCTAATCACTTTCCACTATATCACCAATCGTGGTGTCATCCGCAAATTTTATGGACGGGTTGGACCGAAGGGTCTGTTTCCATGCTGTACATCTCTATGACTACTCAACCTGCAAGAGATCGTTAATCTTTCACCTTCATTGCAATCATGTTCTTGAAGGCCCACAGGACTCTAAATGTCTCTTTTCCTTCACAGATGCTGCCAGACCTGCTGAGTTTCTTTTACTTTTGTTTGTTTCATCCTTCCAAGAACACAGGTTTCCTGTAGCTCTAGTCTGTTGTGCATACTGCACTCCTTTGTCCACACCATTGGTGGACATAGCTGAAGTTGTGTACTGTAGACCTAAGTTTTGGAATTCCCTTCCCAACCTTTCCATTTCTCCAACTCCCCACCCTCCTTTAATAACCTGTTTAAAATTTAATATGTATTTGATTGACCTTTAGCAATCTTGTTCTATCTTCTTTTGTTTTACTATGCACATACTAAGTCTTTGAACATTTTGCTTTTTTGAAGATGTCAACTGTTTAAACAATGGGAGCTGACTCATCAGTGTCATTTTTCTGAATTAAAATATGCTAATATAAAAATGGCAGTAGTTAGGCAAAGTTGTGATATCTTGCTCCATGCTTGATAATTTAATTCTTTATTCCTTTAACTCCATGATCACCTGATAGGCCTTCTTCCAAATTGTAGGCTTTAGAGGAAATTAAAGTGGTAATTCTATAATTACTGATTCTCAGAAAGGGACCATGAATTAAAGGACCATGAATCTCCATCAAAACAAGACCAACTACCACTTTGTGACATCTGATGTCATCGGCACTGTGGCTCAGTGGTTAGCACTGCTGCCTCACAGCACCAGGGACCCGGGTTCAATTCCCGCCTCAGGCAACGGTCTGTGTGGAGTTTGCACATTCTCCCCGTGTCTGCATGGGTTTCCTCTGGGTGCTCCAGTTTCCTCCCACAGTCCAAAGATGTGCAGGTTAGGTGAATTGGCCATGCTAAATTGCCCGTGTTGTTAGGTGAAGGGTAAATGTGGGGGAATGGTTCTGGGTGGGTTGCTCTTCGCAGGGTCGGTGTGGACTTGTTGGGCTGAAGGGCCTGTTTCCACACTGTAAGTATTCTAAAGTGACATTTCTGAAACTTCCAGCATCGATGCTCTGTGATTGGTGTTGACCAGAAATTCAACTGGGCCAGCCATATCAATGCCGACAGGTACAAATTAGAGGCTGAGTCACTCATCTCCTGATTCTCCAAATTTTTTCAAAGCATAGGTTAGAAGTGTTATAGAATACTTTCCATTTCCCTAGACAGTTGCGGCTGCAAAAATTCTGATAAAATTCAGCATCTAGAACAAATTAATTGTTCAGTTGATTGATAGTCCAACAACATCCTCAAACATCCTTCACCAGTGGCTTACTGATGCTTCTGTGTGTATTATTGGTAAGATACACTGTCATAATCCAAGGTTTTAACAGCATAACCCAATTCATCGACCTTGGCACCTAAAAGGACAAGGACAGTAGATTAACGGGATACCATCATTTCCCAATCTAAGCCATTCATTTCTCATAAATTGTGTATAAATTCATCATTTTTGGATGAAATTCCCTGGAATTCCCTCCTAAACAGCATTGTGACAACACCTTTACTACATGCACTGCTTTGGTTAAAAATGATTCACCACCATTTTTTTAAGGGAAACGAGGGATGAACAATAAATTATCCCATTGGAGAATGCCAACATTCTGAAGGTGAATTAAAATCAAATTAGAGGTAACTACAACATTGCTGCCCTAAGTCTTCAAGCTTTGGTCCCTTTTAATGTGGCTTCCTTTGGGAGTGCAGGATCAAGAAATCACTCCTTAGCACCTTTGGCTACCAACCAATCAACTTGGTATGAGCTATTTATATGATTATATGAGCTATGTTCAGCATGAGTGCTTTTGGTGATCTTAAAATGTTAAGGTCACTTGTTTCAATTTTGAATATTCTTTAAATACATTGCAATATCTGAGTAGTCTTGTTGATGAGTTTTGCACCAATTGAACCTTTTCAGTAAATTGCCAATAATCATCCACAAATAATTTTCCTTTGCCAAAATTGCCAATAAATGTACTGATACAGACTTGTATCCCTTCCTGTATCAATAACTATGCCTTCTTTTCTCCAAAGCTGAAGTTGCCAGAAATTAGAGACAAAAAGCAAAAAGAGAAAGCAAATACGAAGAAGACAGTGCAAGAGGACAACTTGGAAAATAAATTTCCGGCCATGTAAGTTGAAATTTACAAATCTGTAATGATTTATTGTCAACCTGTCAATTGATGCTGGTTAGAAAATTAGCACAATGCCAAGGTAATGGAGTGAATACAGTATGTGAAAATTGATGATCATGGTACCTGAATTTTGCACCTGTAATATTAATGGAAGATGGTCTTTAGCCCCAAATAGAGACTTCCTTCTCCTCACCAATGTTGCCCATGTGCCTCTGCTGTGCAATTAGAGACAATTATCCTACTCATCCACAACTCTGTTGCCCATATTCTATCTTGCAACAAGTCTCATTCCATCCATCACACCCCTCTTCACTGGCATGCATTGACGTCTGACAATAACTCAGTTTTAAAATCATCCTTGTTTTAAATTGTTCCATGACCTTATCTCTGCCCATCTTGTAACTCCTCCAACACCATAAGCTCTGCGATCTCTGGACTCATACATAGAATTCCTACAGTGTGGAAACAGGCCCTTTGGCCCAACAAGTCCACACTGACCTCTGAACAGTAACCCACCCAGACCCATTCCCCTACCCTATAGTTACCCCAGACCAATGCACCTAACCTACACATCCCTGAACACTATGGGGAATTTAGCATGGCCAATTCACCTAATTCATCTTTGGACTGTGAAAGGAAACCGGAGCACCTGGAGGAAACCCACGCAGACATGGGGAGAACATGCAAACTCCAAACTCCACCCGAGGCTGTAATTGAACCCAGGTCCCTGGTGCTGTGAGGAGAAAGTGAGGACTGCAGATGCTGGAGATCAGAGCTGAAAATGTGTTGCTGGAAAACATCCAAGGAACAGGAGAATCGACGTTTCGGGCATAAGCCGTTCTTCAGGAATGAGGAAAGTGTGCCCCTGGTGCTGTGAGGCAGCTGTGCTAACCACTGAGCCACCATGCCGCCTCATCCAATGTTGATTATTTGTGCATTCTTGCTTTAACCATTCCACTATTGGCAGCCATGCCTGCAACTACCTAGGACCTAAGTTCTGAAATTCTCTCCCAAAACTTCTCTTACTCATTTTACCAACCTTTTGATCATCTATCGTAATGTTTTCTTATTATGGCATAGTGTCAAATTTAATTTGACCATAATCTTGTGAAGCATCTTTGGACATTTTGCTCTGAAAGTGGTAGATATTAAATGATAGTTGTTTCAGACACAGCATCAGAGATTCAGCTTTGTGAATACCTGCAGCTCTCTATGTTGAATTCTCTCAGCAGATGTTGTATTTCCAAGCCCAGCATACTACAAACAAAACTGTATTGACAAGCCTTTTGTGTGCCAGAAACCTATTCAAATTGGAATCAGAGGTGCCCTTTGCAACACTGAGTCTGACCCCCTCCCAACCCCGTCATTACCAGTGTGAGTACTTTCATGTTGACTACCAAAGAAGAGTGCAGATTTTATAGGGAGACTTTTGAAAGAAAACACCTAAACTACTTTACGAAAAAGAAAGAAGCCTGCCATTTAGTGCTTTGCTATTATAATGTCCCCTTTTGCTTGTGGTTTATTTAATTGACTGTTAGTGATGAGGCATTTAGACGATGAAATAATTGACAAGATTACCATCTATGATATACAAGGAGGCATGATGGACAGTACTTTGAAATAGATTCTGTAAAGCTTCATTGCACTTTGTCTGGATATTTCTTTGATCTTTAGTGTAGATTTGAAATTAACTAAATGCTTTAATACTACAAAAAACACAGAACTGTGAATGCTGGAAATATGAAACAATAACAGAGATTGCTGGTCTGGCAGCATCAATGGAGAGAAAGCAGAGTAAACATTTTGGGTCCAACGACCCTTCTTCAGAACTGATTGTAGCTAGGAAAAGTTTGAGATTTACTGAAGATGGGGTGGTGGGGAGGGTGAAGGAGTAAATGATAGTTGGAGGTGGAGCCCAGAGAGTGAGAACAGCAGTCATGCAGTTAAAGGTGAGTCGGGAAGAACAAAAGCTGCTAATAAAGACTATTGCTGTGGCCTTGAAATTATTGAACTCAGTACTGAGTCTTGAAGGCTGCATGATCCCCAAGAGAAAAATGAGATGCCGTTCTTCCACTTTGTGTTGAGCTTCACTGGAACATGACAGCAAAACCAAGACAGAAATGTTGGCTAGGAAATACGATGATGTGTTGAAGTGGCAAGCAACCGGAAGCTCTGAGTAATTTTTGCAAACACAATATAGGTGTTCCACAAAGCAGACACCGTTTTGTTTCTCAGTGTAGTGGAGATCACATTGTGAGCAATGAATGCTGTTGATAAGATTGAGTAAAGTGCAGGTAAATTGCTGTGTCACCTAAAGGATGTGTCTGGGGCCTTGGAAAGTGAGAAGGGAGGAAGTAAACAGGCAGGTGTCATACATTCTGCAATTGCACTGTAAGATACTGTAGAGAGGTGTTGGGAGTGGAGGAGGGGTGAACCAAGGTGTTTCAAAAGGAATGGTGCTTGCAGAAGATTGATAAGGGATGGGAGGGGAATATATGTCTGGAGGTGACATCCTCCTGGAGGTAACAGAAATGGTGACCTATGATATTTTGTATGTGAATGCTGGTAGAGTGGAAAGTCAGGACCGAGGACTCTATCAGTGTTGCGAGGGAAGAGAAGAGGCGAGAATTGTGAGAAATGGGTTGTCCCTGTATTCCCTGAGATTTACCCTTGCTCACCAGTCTCCCATGGGGAACCTTGTTGAAGTCCATATAGATCGTATCTACCACTCTGCCCTCATCAATCCTTTTTGTTACGACCTCAGTGGGAGGCATGTTGTTGGAGGGAATCCTGAGGGACAGGATGTACATGTATTTGGAAAGGCAAGGATTGATTTGGGAGTCAACATGGCTTTGTGCGTGGGAAATCATGTCTCACAAACTTGATTGAGTTTTTTGAAGATGTAACAAAGAAGATTGATGAGGGCAGAGCAGTAGATGTGATTTATATGGACTTCAGTAAGGTGTTCGACAAGGTTCCCATGGGAGACTGATTAGCAAGGTTAGATCTCATGGAATACAGGAAGGACGAGTCATTTGGATACAGAACTGACTCAAAGGTAGAAGACAGAGGGTGGTGGTGATGGTTGTTTTTCAGACTGGAGGCCTGTGACCAGTGGAGTGCCACAAGGATCGGTGCTGGGCCCTCTACCTTTTGTCATTTACATAAATGATTTGGATGCGAGGATAAGAGATATAGTTAGTAAGTTTGCAGATGACACCAAACTTGGAGGTGTAGTGGACAGCGAAGAGGGTTACCTCAGCTTACAACAGGATCTGGACCAGATGGGCCAATGGGCTGAGAAGTGGCAGATGGAGTTTAATTCAGATAAATGTGAGGTGCTGCATTTTGGGAAAGCAAATCTTAGCAGGACTTATACACTTAATGGTAAGATCCTAGGGAGTGTTGCTGAACAAAGAGACCTTGTTGTGCAGGTTCATAGCTCCTTGAAAGTGGAGTCTCAGGTAGATAGGATAGTGAAGAAGGTGTTTGGTATGCTTTCCTTTATTGGTCAGTGTATTGAGTACAGGAGTTGGGAGGTCATGTTGAGGCTGTACAGGACATTGGTCAGGTCGCTGTTGAAATATTGCGTGCAATTCCGGTCTCCTTCCTATCGGAAAGATGTTGTGAAACTTGAAAGGGTTCAGAAAAGATTTACAAGGATGTTGCCAGGGTTGGAGGATTTGAGCTATAGGGAGAGGCTGAACAGGCTGGGGCTGTTTTCCCTGGAGCGTCGGAAACTGAGGGGTGATCTTATAGAGGTTTCTAAAATCAAGTGGGGCATGATAAATAGGCCAGGTCTTTTCCCTGGGGTCAGGGAGTCCAGAACTAGAGGGCATAGGTTTAGGGTGAGCGGGCAAAGATATAGAAGAGACCTAAGGGGCAACTTTTTCACGCAGAGGGTGGTATGTGTATGGAATGAGCTGCCAAAGGATGTGGTGGAGGCTGGTACAATTGCACATTTAAGAGGCATTTGGATGGGTATATGAATAGGAAGGGTTTGGAGGGATATGGGCTGGGTGCTGGCAGGTGGGACTAGATTGGGTTGGGATATCTGGTCGGCATGGACGGTTTGGACCGAAGGGTCTGTTTCCATGTTGTACATCTCTATGACTCTATGACTCTAAGTTTGTGAGACATGATTTCTCACGCATAAAGCCATGTTGACTATCCCTAATCAGTCCTTGCCTTACCAAATACATGTACATCCTGTCCCTCAGGATTCCCTCCAACAACTTGTCCAGCACTGACGTCAGGCTCACTGGTCTATAGTTCCCTGGCTTGTCCTTCCCACCTTTCTTAAGCTGTGGCACCACGTTAGCCAACCTCCAGTCTTCCAGCACCTCACCTGTGATTATCGATATACAAATATCTCATTAAGAGGCCCAGCAATCACTTCCCTAGCTTCCCACAGAGTTCTAGGTGCACCTGATCAGGTCCTGGGGATTTATTCACTTTTATGCGTTTCAGGACATCCAGTACTTCCTCCCCTGTAATATGGACATTTTTCAAGATGTCACCATCTATTTCCCTACATTCTATATCTTCCATATCCTTTTCCACAGTAAATATTGATACAAGATACTCGTTTAGTATCTGGTGCATCTCCTGCAGCTCCTTACAAAGGCCACCTTGCTGATCTTTGAGAGGCCTTATTCCCTGCCTAGTTACCCTTTTGTCCTTAATGTATTTGTAAAGCCCTTTGGATTGTCCTTAACTGTATTTGCCAAAGCAATCTGATGACCCTTTTTTGCCCTCCTGATTTCTCTCTTAAGTATACTCCTATAGCCTTTATACACTTGTAAGGATTCACTCGATCTATCCTGTCTACACCTGACATATTTCTTCTTTTACTTAACCTAACCCTCAATTTCTTTAGTCATTCAGCATTCCCTATACCTACCAGCCTTTCCTTTTACCCTAACAGGAATATACTGTCTCTGGATTCTCATTATCTATTTCCTGAAGGCTTCCCATTTTCCAGCCATCACTTTACCTGCAAACATTTGCTCCCAATCAGCTTTCGAAAGTTCTTGCCTAATACCGTCAAAATTGACCTTTCTCCAATTTAGAACTTCAACTTTGAGATCTGGTCTATCCTTTTCAATCACTATTTTAAAACTAATAGAATTATGGTCACTGGCCCCAAAGTGCCCCCCACCAACACCCCAGTCACCTGTCCTGCCTTATTTCCCAAAAGTCGGTCAAGTTTTGAACCTTCTCTAGTAGGTACATCCACATACTGAATCAAAAAATGTTCTTGTACACACTTAACAAATTCCTCTCCATCTAAACCCTTAACGCTATGGCAGTCCCAGTTGTTGTTTGTAAAGTTAAAATTCTCAACAACCACCCTTTTATTCTTACAGATAGCTGAGATCTCCTTACACGTTTGTTTCTCAATTTCTCTCTGACTATTAGGGGGTCTATAATACAATCCCAATAAGGTGATCATCCCTTTCTTATTTCTCAGTTCTACCCAAATAACCTCCCTGGATATATTTCTGGGAATATCCTCCCTCAGTACAGCTGTAATGGTATCCCTGATCAAAAATGGCACTCCCCTTCTCTCTTCCCCCCCCTTTCTGTCCTTCCTGTAGTATTTGTACCCTGGAACATTAAGCTGCCAGTCCTGTTCATCCCTGAGCCATGTTTCTGTAATTGCCATGATATCCCAGTCCCATGTTCCTAACCATGCCCTGAGTTCATTTGCTTTCCCTGTTAGGTCTCTTGCATTGAAATAAATGCAGTTTAATTTATCAGTCCTACCTTGCTCTCTGCTTGAACAAACCTACATCCAAAATCTCAACCTGAGCTACAAACCTTCTCAAAACTCGCATGTCCCTGCCTGTCCTGACTGTTTGATTTGCCTTTGTTCTTGACTGTATCAGTCTCAGATTGAAAGTTTTCCTCACTATCTCCCTGGTTCCCACCTTCCCACCTTATAGTTTAAATCCTCCTGAGCAGCTCTAGCAAATCTCCCTGCCAGTATATTAGTCCCCTTCCAATTTAGATGCACACCATCCTTATTGTACAGGTCACTTCTACCCCAAAACAGCTTCCGATGATCCATAAATGTGAATCCTTCTCCCGTACACCCGCTCTTCAGCATGCATTCATCTGCTCTATCTTCCTATTCCTGCCCTCACTAGCTCGTAGCACCGGGAGTAATCTAGATATTACTACTCTCGAGGACCTCCTTTTAAAATTCCTGCGTAACTCTCTGTAGTCTCCCTTCAGAATCTCAACCTTTTCCCTTCCTATGTTGTTGGTTCCAATGTGTACAATGACCTCATGCTGGACCCTCTCCCCCTTAAGAACGTTCTGCACCCTCTCTGATACATCCTTGGTCCTGGCACCAGGGAAACAACACACCTTGCTGATTTTTTGCTGCTGGCCACAGAAATGTCTGTCTGTACCTCAGACTAGAGAGTTCCCTAACACAATCGATCACTTGGATCCCGACATACCTCTCATTACATTAGAACCAGTCTCAATACCAGAAGCTTGGCTATTCGTGCTATGTTCCCCTGAGAATCCATCATCCCCTACATTTTCCAAAATGGCATACTTGTTTGAAATGGAGATAGCCACAGAAGACTCTTCCTACCTCTTTTACCTTTCCTGGAGTTAACCCATCTATGTGACTGTATCTGTGACTTTCCCCCATTCCTGTAACTGCCAGTCATCACATCCCCTTGCTCTTGTAAGTTCCTCATTGGCTCTACCTGCCTCTCCAACCGATCCATTCGATCTGATAGGATTCGCAACCAATGGCATTTATGGCTGATATAATCCTCAGTAATCTGTAAACTCTCCCTAAACTCCCACATCCGACAAGAAGAGCAGATCACTCTACAAAGGGCCATTTTTGCTTCTTTCAATCTACAAACCCAGAAAATGGTACTGTCTTATTCTTCTACAAAAACACTGCTCTCGGTTAAATGAATACTTATGGCTTATATTTTAAGTTTAATCAAGAGACATCGCTCAATAAAACATATAATCAAGAAAGAACCCACTCTACTCACTACTTACTTTAAGGCCACCCTTAAAATTCACTTATCTGCTTCTGTGCTGTGACCTCTCCCAGACAGGTTCCTCCAAGATCAGTTGTGAATTTCAATGTTTTTAAAAATTTTCTGGTGCACTCTAATGTCCAGCGATACATGAATTCAACAGCAAAGGCAGTAACTGCTCACTCTATCAGTTAGCAATGTTAGTTTCTTTCTTTCTCTCTCTCTCTCTCTCCTGCACTGACCTCACCATGTGCTTCCTTTGTCTGTTCTTCAGTAATTACAGAGTATCTTAAGGATGATTTCTTGGACCTTAGCTATTTAAAATCTTAATTCATAACTTAAATAGGGAACTGAATTCAAGTTTGCTGATGATAGAAATTAAATGGGAAGGTAAGTACTGAACAGCATGCAAAGAACTACAGTAAGGTATAGACAGGTTAAGTAAATGGGCAAGAACATGGCAGGTGAAATATGTCAATGGTAACCTCTTTGGTCAAAAAAAACTCGCTATGTTTTGAGTACTGAAGTGCAAGGAAATATTTGCTTTCAGAGAGTGCACAAATGAATATTCAACTGCAGCAGTCAATGAGGAAGGCAAATAATGTATTAGTTTTAGTTACAAAGGTTTGGAGTATTAAGGAGTATCATGACAGTTATAAAGGGATTTGGTGAGGGTCCCAGCTGATGTATGCAACTTTGTTCTCTTTACCGAATGAAAGATTTATTTGCCCTAGAAAAGAATTGTGCAACCTTTTCGTGTGATTGGCCAAATTTCAATACTTTTTCACGTAAAGGCCAGTGAGTAAATTTCAGAAAGGTAAGGTTTGGTACAACACTAAACATTAATTTTCAAAAAAAGTTGAAATTTGAAGAAAACTTAAACAACTTGGTGAGCAAAAGAAAATAATGACCAAGCAGTAAATTGACAATGTGAAAAAAGTGGATAAAGATGACTATTAAAAAGTGCCAAACAGAATAGGTAACTTGTCAAACTGTGACAGAGTGGTCAGTACATAGGGTATGGATGTGGCACAAAGAGGTCAACCCAATCTATGTACATGGCCTCAATTGGGCTCTGATCAACACAGCCCCTCCATTCTTTCCAAAGCTGATGAACAGGCACGCAGTTCTTTATACTTTCAAAGAACACTTATAGGCAGCAACAAGCTGAATTCCTTACGTGGTTGTTAACATGCAGTTAAGGTCTCCAATTAGTGGCAGGATGGGAAGGTTGGCCATAGATCATCCCATCCAGAACTTAATTCGGGTGTAGGTAGGAGGGAACCAGGGATTGTGTATATCTCTATTTCACTGAATTAAATGCCCTTCCCATTTTCTTCATCATCAGAAGATTCTACCCAGTGTATGTGTGTGAGTGAGTATAGGTGGTTGTGAGTGATTGTGAGACAGACAGACACACACACACACACACACATACCAACACCTGTTCTGTCTCCAAAATCCTATCAAATCACTGGATCTTGAGATTGGAACAACCCAGGCTGAAAAACACCCTACCAAATTTAAATTTTTGTATGAATTCTGCAAAGGCCAGCTTGGAGTATGTGCTACAAGAGGCAAATACATCAATTTGGCAGTACTGATAACTTCCAGTCTGTGGCTGAACCACCAACATACTAACAAGCGTGCTTAAAAATGTGTTGCTGGAAAAACGCAGCAGGTCAGGCAGTATCAAAGGAACAGGAAAATCGACGTTTCGGGCATAAGCCCTTCTTCAAGAATGAGGAGGGTGTGCCAAGCAGGCTAAGATAAAAGGTAGGGAGGAGGGATTGGGGGAGGGGCATTGGGAATGCGTTGGTGGAATGAGGTTAAGGTGAGGGTGATAGGCCAGACAGGGGGTGGGGGCGGAGAGGTCGGGAAGAAGATTGCAAGTCAAGAAGGTGGTGCTGAGTCTGAGGGTTGGGACTGAGAAAAGG